>NW_028087215.1:1604590-2172040 GCF_014824575.4 Sturnira hondurensis | reverse complement strand
GACCGCTGAGGCAGCCAAGGCTCCAAGGTCTTTATGCGCCGGCCAATGACTGCCGTCCCGCCGCTGCCGCCACCACTGCCGCTGCCCTTGACTTTTCTCAGGGTTGCCGGGCTCCCGATGAGTTCTCCGTGGCAGACGCCCCTGTTGCTGGGCACAGACGGAAGGAAGCCTCTGGGCCCCGACCGCTGCGGCAGCCGCGGCTCCGAGGTCTTTACGCGCCGGCTAATGGCTGCCGCTGGTCTGGCCGCCTCCGTCCTTACTCGCGTCCCTGAGACCCCAAGGACCTCTAGCTGTCTGGTTCGTCACTATCTCTGGTCTCTTATTTTCATAAATGCTGGGGAATTGTTGGTTGTGGAATTGATTGCGCTGTTCTTCTGTAAATCTGCCAGGATTTTCCCCCAGTGTAGGAGAACTGCAGTTGCTCCGTCCTACTCCGCCGCCATTTTCTCCGAAAACAAATTCTTGTGGTATGGTGAGGAAAAGAATTTCCTGAGACCCACACAGAAGGACAAAAGTTTTTGTGGTAAACTTTTATTTTAATTTTTCTTTTTTATCCTTACCCGAGTACACTTTTTCATTTCTTTTTTAGAGAGAGGAAGGGAGAGAGAGAAACACTGATGCATGAGAGAGGCATTGATTGGTTGCTTCCCATATAAAATTTTACAGACTGAGGTTCTAACCAACAACCTGGGCATGTGCCCTGATTAGGAACTGAACCCTCAACTTTTCAGTTGGTTAGGTGATGCTCCAACCAACTAAGCAACACCAGGCAGGGCCCATGGTACACTTTATTGATGTAAAATGCCGGGGGGTGGGGGTCCCACCTGACTTCCGAATGTCCCATCTCCATCTGTTTGCCGTGGAAAAAGTCCAATCTTGTCCTCAGCAAGGCCAAAGCAAAAGCCATTGTATAGAGTTTCTGTTCCATTTTTAATTATAGTTCAGACCAGCATCTGCCTAGTTTAGCATGTGTGAAATGCTAAACTAGCATTCCAGATGCAGCCCATTGCTGTGCTGTGGTATTCAGGTTCTCTCCTGGAGCCTCCATGTGGGGTCTGCAGGACCCTGGGCCATGTGGCTACTAGGACCACATGGCTATGGAGAGAGGCCATGCATGTGCATGGGATGAGTGCTGGTCATAAGCAAGAGACAGCGAGCGTAGGAGTGCTCATGCTAGTTTAGTCCTTGTGGAGCCTGCAGGTGACTGCTAAGCAACCTCAATCATCATCCAGGTAGTTTAGCTTGTTCCTGTCTGCTCCAGTGGCAGAGTCTGTATGGCTGCTTGCTAAGGCCACAGGGCTATGGAGAGAAAATGTGTGAGCTCACCAGGCAAGCATGGGTTTCTGAGTGAGGGAGAGCTTCTTTATTCCCCTAGGATTGTATTAGCTTGGCTGTGGGACAGACCAGGTGCTTTTTCAAAAGAACCAATCAACTTTCCAGACTTTCACAGACTTTGGAGGGGTCTACCTCCTAACCAATCCCTTTCTTTATGCTAGACTGACAGGCCTCTTTGATCCATCGGCTCCCTCTGTGCCCCTCAATAGTTCTGTACTGGAGTACGGAAGGGAGGAGTTAATCTTGGCAGAAAAATACTGTAATGCCCTGCAGTGTGAAGCTGTAGCTTCCTGGCCAAGCAAGCAGGCTTACCTTCCTCAGTTTATTAAACTCAATGTCTAACTCCCTTTGCTTCTACTTTCTCATCGATAATTAGCTTAATGCCAATGCCAATTAACTTTTGCACTTGAACTGCTAGAGTATATGTGTCATGTAGTTTCTGGAAAACGATTATACATTCATGAGAGAATGAGAATGGAAAAAGGTATACTTATTATAAAAATAGTTTTTGTTTGCTTGCTGACTCCCTGCCAGGATCTCTGGGACTCCCTAGGGCAGGGGTGTCTGACCTTTTGACTCTGTACCACCCTGGCAGAAGAAGAGACCACGCATTAAATACATTGTGACACGTAATCACAAAAAATGCCTCATAATGTTTTAAGTAAATTTACTAAGACAGTAAATTTACTGTGCCTTACACAGTAAATTTTGTGTTGGGCCACATTCACAGCCGTCCTGGGCTGAATGTGCCGTGTGGGCCACAGGTTGGACACCCTGCCCTAGAGGTTCCCTTACTATACTTTGAGAACCTCTGTTGTCAGTAATAAATTACTTCATCAGTAGAAATTAAAGGCTCATTAAGAACTCTAGAACAATAAAGATTGTTTAAAACTATTTAAAAGATTATTCTTTTGTATCATCATGTCCAGTTTGTGTTCTTATTTCCCTGTTGTCTCATAATTTTTTTTACATTTGTTGATGAGTTAGACAAAGTTCACAAGTTATATTTGGTTAATTTGTCTTTTAAGTTTTAACCTGTTGTTCCCCCTTCCTCTTTTTTCTTTGGAGTTTTAGTTAAACTGGTTCGTTTGCCCTTGTACAATTCCCCTTATTCTGGTTTTGGCTGAGTGTGTCTCTGGTATATGTTAACGTGTTTCTCAATTCTCTGTATTTCCTGTAAATTTATAGTTAAATCTTTACAGACTTGATTAGATTTAGTTTCAGTTCTCTTTTTGTAAGACTTCTTAGGTGGTAATGTATATTTTCTTTCAATTCCATTTGGAGAATATCTTTTGTGATGTTAAAATTGATCAATCTTTCAGCTTAATTTACACATTATAAAGCTTTCAATCAGGTTTTCTGTAATGATTTTAGCATCTATTGCTAATTATCACCCCAATCCAATATATCATTAAGATGTTGCAAAAGATATTTTTTCAAGTCTTCTGGATTTACTAGTTGAGATTCTTCAGTAAAGAGGATTTTATTTTCATTCATTACTTCATTTTCCTGAAATAGTATTTGTACAGAAATGCCCAGAGTAAGATGTTTGAGATTATACACACACACACACACACACACACACATGCACACTCGTATTTTTTAACTACAAATTTTCAGAATAGTTCATTGTGCCCTAGCAGCTTTCAAAGATGACTGGAGAGTTTGTTTCCTTTTTCTGGTTTTCTCTTTTTTTAAATATTTTATTTATTTATTTTTAGAGAGAGGGACAGGAAGGAGGAAGAGTGGGAGAGAAACATCAATGTGTGGTTGCCTCTCATGTGTCCCCTAATGGGGACCTGGCCTGCAACCCAGGCATGTGCCCCGACCAGGAATAGAACCAGTGACCCTTTGCTTCACAGGCCCATGCTCAATCTACTGAGCTACACCAGCCAGGGCTCTGGTTTTCTTTAGTATTATGAACTTACGGATTTTTGCCCCTCATTTGTTATTCCTTCTGTGCCCTGTGTTTTAACTACCAGAGCCCCTTCACGTTGACTCCTTTTCCCTTGGCACAACCTCAGTAATGTTTAATAGTTTCTTTGTTTCCCAAAACAATATGTGTTAAGCTCATTTTGTACATTTCCTTCCACAGACCTGGAATCAGATACAGTGACCCTAATTTAGTAGAAAATGATACTTAGAGATTGTAATCTGCGTGGCAGTTCCAGTTATTTCTACAGGGTTGTCATGTTTATTTCTGTAGACGTTTTGGTTGACAGAGCTAGGGAAACTATGTAGAAAGAAAAATAATTGATAAAAAATAAAAAGAATCATGGAAATTAATAATTTCTTGATGCTATTTCCAATTCAGATGTAAGATTACAGAGATTTTACTAGATTTTTTATTTTACATTTTTTCTCTTATGCTGAAAATACTGATTCTTGCATTATGATTATTGAATCAAATTTTGGTGGGGATTTATTCTGTTTTATTAGAAGATTAGGGTCACAGATTCAAATACTGAAAGGGGATCTAAGCAAATAAATCAGGCCTTTTGAGTCTCGACAGGGAATGGTGGTGCTTATGAACTAGAAAGCACGTGTGACTTTACTATAGCTTATATTTACCAAGGGGAAATATAGGCACAGTATTGCTTGTTTTTTTCCATTTTTTTATAATGAAAATATACATCCAGATATATTATATGAAATTATTTACCTTTTAGATATTGACAACAAATTTATATTTTTTATGAGTCCCATTTGGGCCAGACAAATAATTTCTGTCATAGGCTGTTTGTGACTTCTTATGAAAAAGATCTAAGGAATTGGTGGTTAAGCTAGCTTTTCAAATTCTTCCAAGCCTCAGGTAACCTGAAAAATACAGTGGAAATGAGAAGGAAGAAGAGGACTGACTCATTGTGATTTTGCTAATCATGATGTATTTATCCAACGTCTCTTTTTGAGCTTTTAAAGAAATTAAGCCCATTGACTATTAACTTTGCTTTTTGTTTCTTTTTTCAATTTCAAAATAGGAATTGACAACATCTCAGAAAAGTGGTGGGAATGTGCTTCAGATGATGTATGAGAAACCCGAGCGATGGTCTTTTACCTTCCAGACATATGCCTGTCTCAGTCGAATACGAGCCCAGCTTGCTGCTCTGAACGGCAAGCTCAAAGACGCAGAGAAACCTGTGGTATATTTTGAGCGATCTGTATATAGTGACAGGTATATACAAGTGACTTGTACTTACTAGTTTGGAACCTTGGCTTAGGACTAGAATTTTTTTTCTGTTTTCTGAGAATCAAATAATCAGAGAGGCTGAGTTGGGGATTTGAGATGGAAAATGACATGTAATCCTTTTAGCAGTTTGGTGCTGAATGGGGGCTATCTCATTCAAATTTGCAGAGAAATTTTTTTCTCTAACCCTCTTAAAATTCTCATCTACTCTGGTTAAATCTAAATCTGTATTCTAGACTCATCTGCAGCAAAGAGATTAAAAAAAAATCTCTCAGGGGATCTTAGAATTACCTTGCTTATGCAAGGATTTTTTTAACCTCTAGAGTTAGCTCAGAGCAGAGGTTCTCAGGACCCCTTTTCATTCTTAATAATTATTGAGGAGCCCAAAGAACTTGGTGTCTTATTAATATTTATTTTATTATAAATTAAGATTGAAAAATAGAAAAAAATTACTTAAAATTAACAATAATAAAGCCATTACATGTAAACATAAATAACATATTAGTGAAATTATATTTTTAAAACAAAAAATTAGTGAGAATAGCATCATTTTATGTTTTTATATCTGATTTAATATCTGATATATCTGAATCTCTTTTAATATCTGATTTAATAGAAGACAGATGAGTTCTCATTAATGCTTTTATATTCAATCTGTTGAGTATATTTTTTGGTTGAAGTATAGTATATAAAGGGATCTGGCCTCTCACAGAACCCCTGGAAGAGTCTTGGGGTCTACCAGGGGTCCTTACACCACATTTTTTAGAACCACTGGCCAAGAACATAGCTCCCTATAGTTGAAGATAGTGTATTGTTTTTTCTGTTTCTCTGTGCTTTTTGGAAAGAATTTTTGTGTTGATGTAAGCTCTCTTTCAGGTATATTTTTGCATCTAATTTGTATGAATCTGATTGTATGAATGAAACAGAGTGGACAATTTATCAAGACTGGCATGACTGGATGAATAACCAGTTTGGCCAAAGCCTTGAACTGGATGGAATCATTTATCTTCGAGCCACTCCAGAGGTGAGACAAATGTTTGTCCCTTTGAAAATATAAAGTAACATTTAGAAATCTTTTCACTGTTATACAGTGCAGGCAATGTAGTTGAACCTCATTACCCACCCTCTAGCTTCCCACTTCCAAATTAGAAACTCAGAATTGTGTAGATAGAAGCATTCTGTTTTCTCAGCAAACCGAAAGCCCAGATTTAGCAAGTTGTTTGTTTAGGTCCTTCTCTGTTCTTCCTATGTTCTGTTTATTAGTTTTTAACTTTTGCAGGGTCAATAAGAGACATCTAGATTAAGATATGTAGATCACGTCTAGATTAAGAAACTTGCTCAAGCAACCTCTAGAATATAGGCTTCCTGAGGTGGGACTTTGGGTATTTAATTACTGTTGAATATCCAGTGCCTCAGATAAGGCTTGAGTACACAGTAGGAGCTCAGTAAATATTTGCTGAATGAATGGCATAGTTGATGGAGCATGTTTTTCATGGTTTGGGCTTGGGATGGGTGGATAGTAGCAGCTACAAAAGAGAAAAGACTTAGTGGACCCTTGCCATTTTCAGTTAAGGGAGCTTACTTGAAAATATGCCTTTTCATGATAGATCGTGACATAGCTATTGTTTAGATAGGCCATTATGTAATGAATCCAGGAAGACCAAGTGGATGCCTTTCTTAAAACTCATCTAAATGAGAGCTCACGGTTATTAAGAACTTTGTGGTTTTGCACTTGCATTCTCATTTTCCTCTGTTTTTTATTTCTATATCTCTGACAAGTAGGTTCTCATGAATGTAAATATTATGACTTATAGCCTGAAAGAAGGCTGTACTATGTTGAAGCTGAATTTTCAAAGAATCTAGGTTTCTGAGTTCAAGTGATGATTTTGTTCTAGTATCAAGTAAACCAGAATTTAACAATAATAATTTTGAAATTTGCTTTTATTTTAGAAAAGAAGTTTTAATTATGAAAATAGTAAATGCAAATACAGAAAAATATAAAGAATACTAATGATTTTATTGTTGGAAACATTCATAGTCAGTATCTTAAAGCCTAATACAAAACTATTTTATTTCATTATTTTTTGATATATTTTGATTAGAGGATCATTTAATTATTTGAAAAGAGAATTTAAAATAGAAGCACAGTTTTATGCTGAACTTTTTTAATTTTTACCAAACTTTTTTTAGACAGTATACTTCTAATATGGATGCCAGAAATTGATACACTTATTTTTGAAAGTACTGTATTATTTAGAGCCATTAAATGGTGTGAAAAGTACTGGGAGGGGAAAAGGAACCACTTCTACTTTCTAGAAGGAATAGAGATTTTGGCTCATGTGACTAAAGAGACACTTAGAGAAGAAAATTCTAATGGCATCAGAAAGGAATAATTTCTCATGGGAATTAGAAATAATTTCTGAGAGGAATAGTCCCCCTCATCTTATTGCTTACTTTTAGAAATGCTTGAGCAGAATATATTTACGGGGAAGAAATGAAGAACAAGACATTCCTCTTGAATATTTAGAGAAGCTTCACCATAAGCATGAAAGCTGGCTCCTGCATAGGACACTAAAGTAAGACTTCTTATTTACTACTTTTTTAATGCCATTATCAAATTTTAATTAAAAATGTACAATGTGTACATTTTTTATTTTCAATCAGTTTATTTATTACTATTGTAGGCTGTGTCAGAATTAGTTGTAGATTTTGATTCTTTTATTGCAATTGAGATCCATTTTCTTGAAGATTTTATAGCTAATCTCCCCTACTGTTACTGACAGCACAGTATATGGAATTTCATATTAAGTAATAAAGTAGGAAATATATCTATGTATATTATTTAGGTCTATGTTTCAGAGAGTATTTTAAGATCCAGTATTTCAAAGTTGTTTCTTAGATCAAGACTTGGGAGGTAGTATATATAGCATAGCTGTTAAGAGTCAGTGGACTTTGTCACTAGTCAGTTTTTGGTTAAAATCCAGTCTTACTCATGTGTGACCTTGGACAGTCTCTGAGTCTCAGAGTGACCTCCTTGAACTTCAGTTTTGTCAGCCTTAAAATGCAAACATTTTCCTACTTTATGGTATGAGTTTGGTTTTGTGACATTACCTATAACAATGCCTCGCTTTATATGTTTTATACCTGAGATTTTTAGATGTGTAAGTAAATCTAGGTGAGAATGAGGGGCTGTCAGATGAAGTATTTGTACAGTAATAGTGATGGATTTTTCAGTGATACAATAATGAGTTTTTAGTGTTTCTCATATATATTGCTTTTTCTAATTGTGTTCATCTGTTTAAACAGAACCAACTTTGATTATCTGCAAGAAGTACCTATCTTAACACTGGATGTTAATGAAGACTTTAAAGACAAACATGACAGTCTGGTCGAAGAGGTATATTTATGTAAAGACTGTAAACTAATCTTTGTTATGTCTAAAAAAGTGTTGTAAATTTTGAAAAAAACGATTTCTAACAGAAAAGGTTACGTAAAGTTACATTAAGGGACAGTTAAGAACTTAAAGGTATTTAGACCATTTAGAATCAAATCCTAACTTGAAATTCTGGCTTGGTGGCCTTAGCTAAAATAAGGAGCTTGTTAATTCTTTAGTTCTTTCACCTGTGGTACAGGAATATCACACAAGTTCTTGCTCACCTGCTTCTCTGCTTTTTCCTTTTCTTTCCCTCTTTCCTATACACCAATTTTTAGATTATTATTAGTTTAATAATAAACTAATTATTTACTTTTTTCAACTAAATTTGGTATGGAGGATATTTGAAATTCTAGGGTATGGATCCTATCCATTTTTATATTAGCTGAATGAAGTCTTGAGATTAAAGGATTTTTACTTTTGAATTTTATTCAGGGTCTTGTCAATGATGAATTATAATTGTCTAATTGTTGAGTCATTGTCTTAATCAGAGTTCATCTATCCTCCACCTATTTGGGATATTCTACTGAGTGAGTGGTGACTGTATTGATAAAATGACTGGGAGAGAACCTTTGATGAATGCTTGAGAGAGAATGGTAATGGGAATTATATACCAATTATCCCTATATTCGTATTAATTAACTTAAGGATCCAAGATCTAAAGAAACCACACTTTTCTTGTTTGTTTAGTTTTGAGATAAATTTGAGTTATCTTTTTTCTTGTTGCAAAATGTCTGCTGTATACTGTAGTAGGTACTTTACATTCATAAGGGATATATTTGGACAATTCTAGTGACTTCTTTGTTGCTAAAAATGATGTTAAAAATATAGACTAGAATTCACGAAAATGGGACTTCCGCCAAGATGGAGGCATAGGTGGAAACACTGTGCCTTCTCCCACAACCAAGTTTGAATACAACAAAGATGTGGAGAAACAAAGACACAACCAAAGGACAGAAAATTGAATTATACGGAAGTCCGACTACATCTAACCGTTCAACGGGGACGGTAAGAGGGGCGGAGGAGCCAGCAGCGAGCAGGGTCGGGCAGGACAGGGCCCCCGACCCAGGCGCGCAGGCAGACGGGAACCAGTTGGGGTGTGGGGCAGACTGCGGGCGCATATTTGCGCACAGTGAGACAGACCACGCAGGCCCCAGGGGGCGAGGGCTGACGGCGGTGGCACACTTGAGTACAGTGGGACGAAACGCGTGGGCCCGGTGATGGCAGCAACTGCGGCACCGGTGAGGGCCGTGGCGGCAGGCGGCGGACAGGACGCCATAGTCCCTCTTTGACCCCGCCCCCACATACAGCGTCGCAACCCAGCAACTTAGTTGCCCTGTCCTAGTGAACACTTTAGGGCTACGATCCTGCTACAGAACAGGCACGAACAGCCCAAAAGATGGTGCAAGAAGAACTCAAAGTCCCAGAGCCAATAACTCTAAGCGACCAAGAAATTGCCAGCCTCTCAGAAGCACAATTCAGGACACTATTTATCAGGATGCTCACAGAACTGGTAGATTATAGTCACAAATTAGAGGAACAAAGTCACAAATTAGAGGAACTTATGAAGGCTAAACTAATTGAAATGAAGGGAGATGCACAGGAAACCAATAGTGATGGAAAGGAAACTGGGCCTCAAATCAATGGAATGGACCAGAAGGAAGAACAAAACATCCCACCAGAAAGGAAGGAAGAAATGAGAATTCAAAAAAATGAGGAGAGGCTTAGGAACCTCCAGGACATCTTCAAACGTTCCAACATCCGAATTATAGGGGTACCAGAAGGGGGAAAGAAACAGCCACGAGTGGAAAACGTATTTGAACAAATAATAAAGGAGAACTTCCCCAGTCTGGCAAAGGAAATAGACTTCCAGGAAATCCAGGAAGCTCAGAGAGTGCCAAAGAAGTTGGACCCAAGAAGGAACACACCAAGGCACATCATAATTACATTAGCCAAGACCAAAATGAAGGAGAGAATCCTAGAAGCATCAAGGGATAAGGGGACAGTCACCTACAAAGGAGTACCCATCAGACTGTCAGCGGATTTCTCAAAAGAGACCTTACAGGCAAGAAGGGGCTGGAAAGAAGTATTCCAAGTCATGAAATCCAAAGACCTACAGCCAAGATTGCTTTATCCAGCAAAACTTTCATTTAGAATGGAAGGACAGATAAAGTGCTTCTCAGATAAGGTCAAGTTCAAGGAGTTCATCATCACCAAGCCCTTATTATATGAAATGCTAAAGGGACTTATATAAGAAAAAGAAGATGAAAAATATGAACAGTGAAAGGACAGCAAACACACAGTTATTAACAACCACACCTAAAACAAAAGTAAACCAAGAGGACAGCTAGATCAGGAGTGGAACCATAGAAATGAAGAACACATGGAGGGTTAGAAATAGGGGGGTGGGAGGGGGAGAAGTGGGGAGAAGGCACAGAAAATAGCATAGAGGGTAGGTAGAAAATAGATAGGGGGGAGGGTGAGAATAGTGGGGGAAATATAGAATCCAAAGAACTTGAGACATGTGGTTATAAACTAAGGGGGGAGAATGGTGGGGGAGGGAGGGTGCGGGTAGAGGGGAATGAAGGGGGGAATAGAACAACTGTAATGGTATAATCAATAAAATATATTTAAAAAAAAGAATTCACGAAAATGATACTATTAAAATAAATTGTCAGCCATTGTAGTACTAACAGCCAACCATCATTTTAACAGAATAAAGCTATAAAACCACTTTTAAAATTTTTACCTTAATGTATGTTTTTGGCTAAGAATCATCATTTTTATATTATCTAGTTTTATTTTCATTAATAATGGTAGCAGTTGGCTTTCTTTTTTAGGTATTTGTACACAGCAATAATGGTCTGTTCAGCAGAATTGCTGGGTAGTCTAGAATACGTAGAGAACAGAATCTTGTTGTGATGTTGTTCAGTTGGATAGATTGTCATTGCTTATATGACCTTTCCTCTTACATTAACATTACAGAGTATATACAAGATTTAAATTTGTGCTTCAGAAAAATTGCAGAAAATTAACTGGGGAGAAGGAGAGGTGTTGCAAAAAAAGAAAAATTACAAATCTGTTATGTCTCTGAACCTTCAGAGTTGTTTAAACCATTAAACCATTGCAGTTATTACTGTTCTCAGTGTTAAAGCTGCACATGTCAGTGGTCTGTGGTATTATAAAGAGATAAAACTAGTGATTATAAAATTACAAATTATAAAATTAAAGATTATGGCTGTTATAAGACTTAATTTAATAACTCCTGTAATTACATTTTAGGTCATTCAATTTTACTACTAAAGTATTAATACATCTTTTGAAAGTAAATGCTGTGGCTTTGTGATGGTTGAAGGTCTTCAATTATTACATACTCTGAGTGAAAATGAATATTAGATATCTGAAATTAGTCAAATACTTATATTCATATATTTTTCCTTCCTTCAGGTCAAAGAATTTTTGAGTACTTTGTGACCTTGCTGAAGACTACAGTGAGATGACACCAGATACTCCAGCCTTGTGTGTCTTTGTAGTGTCATAGTCATACACGTCTCTTTATAAAAACCCAAGGTTTTAACCATTTTTGTCCCAAGAAAAAGAGTCATTATAGTGGCTAAACTGTATCATAAAGGACCCAGGATCCTTCTGTCTTTCTCCTCTGTTATCCTCCTTAGCAGCTTGGCTTTTTCCCTGGTGCTTCTCATCTCACTGTTGACCACCAGTTCCTTAACTTGATTTCTCAACTGGAAACTTTAATGTTACATGGAAAATGGTAATGTGTCTATGTGAATTAGTGCAAAAAGCTGAAAGTGGAATTTAATGAGTCTCTAGAAAAAGAATTAAGAAGTTTTAAGTACTTTTGATCCAATGCGGTCCATTCTGCCTCAGTTTATGTGGAAGATAAGACCACGTTTAGTATTTAATAGATTCACTGATATTTATTAGTGTGTCTATAATACATTCCTAGAGCAGCAAGTTAGGCTTTGTTACCATCTGTAGTGGATACATCTGTGCTATGAGTGGCACTTCATCTTTTTGCATGGTGTTTTGGGTGATTAAAGAGGAAATATTTTTATACTTAAAAGATAAGTGAAGGTTATTACATGAGTAAATGATTTAATTTATATAGAGCTTAGAGTAGCTAACTACTTGCTTTCCTTTCAGTTTTTTTTATGAGGAAATAGTACTGTTACAGTTTAAAGATTTGTTTAAACTATGATTGTCTTTACATCATTTGAGGTGGAAATACAGATTCTCCTGCATTTCTTCTCATTTTTATAGGTAAAACATTAGTGGAACATAGTAAGGGATGAGCTTCTCGGTTTTATTCTTTATTGACTCTGCACTGGGAATAAATAGTCTTCTTTCTTTACCTTTATACTTTGTAAGAAGTCAAAGAGAAACTGACGACAAGGTAGATCACCCTCTTAGCAGTTTAGCTTGCTCTGTCCCACCTTTATTTCCTGCCCCATCCTGGTTTCTCTACTGTCTGAATTAGGCAGCCTGCTATTTTAAAGTCGCACTCTTCTACTTTGAGAACATTATGATTCTTCTTCACTTCATAGTTGGCTTTGCTTCTCTGTAGGGTTACACCTTAAGTTTTATTTCTACTCCATTAAGACAATTTACTGATAAAAATGATCTTGCTTTGTATGTTATATATCTTGAAGGTATTGTCATTTTAAATATATATTAGGAAATGAAGAAAAAGGATAAAATAGTTATAACTTTTAAAACTGCATGGATTCATTTTAGTTTTTTGTATCATTACAGATTTTTTCAAGTTTGTTTAGTTAAAGCATGAAGTGTTTTTCTCTATGTCTTTACTGTTTCTACTTGACATTTTAGAAAAATTCTTCTTTTGAAATGAGAAGAGTCACTTTTACTTTTGAAACTATTATTTCCTATTTAAAAATGTTATCTTCTGTTTCTTGAGATAATTTAGTGGGTTAAACAATCTAGATGTACTGAGCTTTGAAAGGGAAACTGCATTTCAAATCTGTAATCACCATATTTAAAACTATCTCATTATGTATGTTTTTTGTTTAGTAAACAAAATCAATATGGTTACTAAGTTAAACATTTGCTTAATAAATAAGTATAGCCCTGACTGATGTGGCTCTGTGGAGTGTTTGTTCTGCAAAGTGAAAGGTCTCCAGTTTGATTCCTGGTCTGGGCACATGCCTGGGTTGCAGGTTCTGTTTCCGGTTGGGGTGTGTATGAGAGGCAACTGATCGATGTTTCTTTCTCACATCAGTGTTTCTCTTTCTCCATTTCTTGCCCTTTCTCTAAAAATAAATAAAAATCTTTAAAAATGAGTGAATTAATAAATAAATAAATAATTATAAGTCTGATGACCTGTAATGGAGCTACACTCATTAAAATAATTATCTTTTTACATAAAAATTCTACTTTGAAAAATGTAAGTATAAAAGTTGACAATGGTTTATGTAAATTACATTGAATCTATTTTTTTAAAATTATCTTATTCAATTACAGTTTGAGTCTCCTTTTTTAAAAGATTTTATTTATTTAAAAAATTTTTTTTTTAAGATTTTATTTATTTATCTTTAGAGGGGAAGGGAAGGAGAGAAGGAGAGACATATCAATGTATGGTTGCCTCTCTTGAGTCCTGTGTTGGGTTCACGAGTCCTCTGGGTTGGCCTGCAACTCAGTCATGTGCCCTGACTGGGAATCAAACTGCGATCCTGTGGTTCGCAGGCCTGCCCTCAATTCACTGAGCTACACCAGCCGGGGCAGATTTTATTTATTTCTAGAGGCGAAGGGAGGGAGAAAGGGGGGATGAAAAATCAATGTGTGGTTGCCTCTCACACGCCCTCTTCTGGGGACCTAGCCCACAACTCAGGCATATGCCCTGATTGGGAATCAAAGCAGCGACACTTTGGTTTGCAGGCTGGCACTCAACCCACTGAGGCACACTGAGGGGTACAATGATTCTACTTTAAGTGGGGACAATTCAGAGGTTTTTGGTAACCTTTAAAATATTTATGGACTTTTTTAATTTGTGGAATTGAAAAGAAGCTTAAAGAAATCTATTTGTCATGACTCAAAAGCTGTACCGTTTAGATAGGCACAAAAGTATTGAGCTTAGTGGTCTGCACTACCTCTTGGATTCTGTTTTCCATATCAGATTATCTTCCACTAAAGTATATGTACTACTTTGGATAGTTTGCTGTCCTGAGAAGTTAATTGTGTAAGACTTATTTCCTCATTCAGAATTTCTCATCTTCTGTGCCTAAAACTTAGAGCACTGCATACTGAGCACTCTAGAAATTTGGTCGATCAAATTTTTAGGACACGGAATACCAAAGTCTTTTACATGGCAATATAAATCTTTCTGCCAGAAAAATGCTTGATTAGTTATTTAAGGTATTTACAAATTCTGATAAAAAATAGCCTTCCACATTTGACAAATCTTATCTTTCCTTTTAAAATAAAAAAAACATTTTGAAATAGTTTTTGACTCACAAAAAGTTGCAAAATTATTAGATCTCCCGCACAGCCATCACCCAGTTACCCCCTGTGTGTTGTCAAGACTAACAAATTGGCTTTGGTACACTATTAACTAAACTACGGGCCTTATTTGGATTTTACCAATCATATTTCTCCTTTTAAAAACTTTTAATAGATTTTATTTAGACATGTTTACAATGCATTTTATGTTCAATCTGTGTTGTTTATTTCAGTTTTAGGTTCATATTAAGTAAAATTAAGGGGAAAGTACAGAGTTTCCATACAGCCTCTGTCCCTGCCCTGGCACAGCCTCCCACACTCTGGACATCCCCGCTGGAGTGGTGCGTGTGTTGCATTCATTGAACCTACACTGACACATCACTCAGTCCGTCATTTACAGTGGGGTTTACTCAGTGTTCATTCTGTGGGTTTTGTTGAATAAAGACATGTATTCACCACATAGTTTCACTGCCCTAAAAAATCGTCTGTGCGTTGTGCTTTGACTGTCCCCTGACCCCGGCCTGGCAACCACTGATCTTACTGTTTCCGTGGTGGTTTTTTCTAGAATGTCATATAGTTGAATCATATAGTATGTAGACTTTCCAGATTGGCTTTTTTCACTTAGAAGTTTGTATTTAGTTTTCCTCTCTGTCTTTTCATGGCTCGATAGCTTATTTCTCTTTACTGCTAAATAACAGCTCATTGTCTAAATGTACTACTGTTGGTAGGTACACAGCTCCTGAAGGGAATGATTAATAAAGCTGCTGTAAACATCTGTGTGCGAGTTTTTGTGTGAGTGTAAGTTTTCAGTTCATTTGGGTCAATACCCAGGAGGGCCATTGCTGGACCATTTGTTAAGAGTATGTTTAGGTTTCTAAGAAACTCTCCCAAAATAGTCATACCGTTTTGCCACCCTACCAGCAGTGGATGGGAGTTCCTGTTCCTCCACGTCCTAACTGACATTTGGTGGTGTCAGTGGTTTGGATTTGTTCCATTCTTAATAGGTGTGTGTTTATAACTCACTTTAATTTGCAATTCCATAATGACATATAATAATCACCTTTTCATATGCTTATCTGCTATCTGTATATCTTCAGTGAGGTGTCTTAAGGTCAGTCCATTGTCATTTTTTAAATCAGGTTGATTTTCTTACTGTCTTACTGAGTTTTAAAACTTCTTTGACTATCTTAGACAACAGTCCTTTATTACATGGACCTTTTACAGATATTTTTTCCCAGTCTGTGGTTTATCTCCTGTTGACATTGTTTTTTGCAGAGCAGAAGTTTTAAATTTTTGTGAAGTCCAGCTTAGCAGTTTCTTTTATAGATTGTTCATTGTGTTGTATCTAAAACAGCATATTTAAGGTCATATAGGTTTTCTCCTAAGTTACTTTCCAGAAGTTTTATAATTATGTGTTTTAGCTTTAGGCCCGTAGTCCATTTTTAGTTAATTTTTTGTGAAGGATGAAAGGTCTGTATCTAAACTCACGTTTTGCATGTGGATTTCCATTTGTTCAAGCACTGTTTGTTAAAAAGACTGTCTCTCTCTCATTGTACTGACTTTGCTCCTTTGTTGGACATCAATGGACTATATTGGTCTTTTTGTGGCTCTATTCTGTTCTGGTGATCTATTTGTTCTTTTGTCAATACCATAGTGTCTTGATTACTGTACTTTCTATATACTAAGTCTTGAAATTGGATAATTTTGTGTTTCCTAGAGCATGAACTCCCAGGTTTAGCAATACAATGGGGGCTTTTGAAGCTATCCTAATAAGGTTTCTTTTTTTTAAGAATTTATGTGTAAAATGAAATTATTTTTTATCTTCAGTTAGAAAAATACTGAAAAGTGGAGACAACTTTGATATCATTCATTATTTCCCTTACTCTGTAGTGCCTTGTAATGTTATCATTAATTACAAAATTTATTAGTACTGAGATCAGTAATGTCCTGAATGTTAAATACAGACTTCCCCAATAAAAACTGTTCAGTTAATAACTTTTTGCCATAACAGTTTTTGAAAAGTTACATTATTTTTCAGAAAATCATCCTTTTTTCTCCTTGGGTATAAAGACTTCTTACTCTAAAGTACATTAAACAAGTATGCAATAAAAAACAGTATAAATATGACCGTCTTAGACAAAATTTACTTACTTGACAGTTTCTTCACAGAGATTATCATTTTAAACACATTTGAATTGTACATCCAATTGTTTAGGAATGATGATGATGTACTTCTGGGGCTCTAGTCTGTCATGGACAGATGTCATTTCCATGTGTTTGGGAGTTCCTGAAATGTGTGTTGTAATTTAAATTTTTTAAAAATTTTTCTTAAGATTTTATTTATTTATTTATCTTTAGAGGGGAAGGAGAGAGGGAGAGAAACATCAATGTATGGTTGCCTTTCATGCGTCCCCTGCTGGGAGTTGGCCTGCAGGGAACCAGCCTGCAACCCAGGCATGTGCCCTGACTGGGAATCGAACCGCGATCCTCTGGTTCGCAAGCCCGCACTCAATCCACTGAGCTACACCAGCCAGGGCCTGTAATTTAATTTTAAGTGCAGTTTAAATGCAAGATAACCATTAGTAGCCAAATGGCTGGAACACTGGCGGGAGGATATGGTTCAGAAAGCAGAATTTACCTTCCAAAGAATGATTCCTTTATTCCTCTCCTCCATCAAATTGCAACCCAAGTTCTCCCCCTTGGCAAGTACAGTAAATCTTTGCAATATATTTCATGGACAATGTATAGTGTTTATTGCTTATGAACTTGTTTGTAGTCAATTGATACTTTTGGGGGATCTTGGAATCTCATATAATGTACCTTATTAAAATTAGCAGAAAAGATTTCCATTCAGAGCCTTCTACTTTGTAGCATGATTTCAGGAATAAGTTACAGACACATTAAGTGAAAGATGGGTATGTAATTTGACTTTGACTCAACTCAGTTTTACTCCTTTTTCCCCCACATTTTTTTTAGATTGTTGAGGTTGCAGCACTATAACTATGTTTCATGAGTTTCAATACTTGATATGACATTGATGTTCTCAGGATATTTCTATCAAGATTTGAGCTTGGTTCGGGGATTTCACAAGGAATTCATATCCAGTTCTGTTTTTATCAGATTTCAAATTGATAAATGTGAAGTATTTTAAGACTTAAGACTATCCTCCACCTGAAACTCATACAAAATATTTAATTTAAACTGTAATAGAAAAGACTATCTTCAAAGAATTTCATTAGCAACATGGCTATGCTTTGAATGGATTCAGTTTTAATTCCATGTCTAGAATAAAACAGGTAATATACCAATCAATGTCCATTGCACTAGAATTAACAGGTGACAATTGGAAGACAAACTAGGTAAAAATACTTCAGTTTTTGGTTCAGTTTTTATGATGAGGTTTAAGATGTTTTAGTCATAGAATTATAAGTACCATAAATGGGGATAAAAGTGTCATAAATACAACATAGAACATTCAAAGAGCTATCTTTTAGCCTTAAAAGGCTATGGTAAAAAAATAATTACCACCATTTCTTAGATATGATAAGCTAAGGGATTTTTCAAGAAACTACCAAAATTAATACTGAAACAAGAACCCAAATATTTTGACTCTAGCATGGGGTTTCTTTTATTTTAGTAAGTAAATGGCTCTATTTTTACCTCCGCTTTTTGTTTATATCTGAGGTCATTTTTCTTTCTTTTCATCCTTAACTTTAAGCAGTATTTAATGCCCATTTAAAGACATAATATGAAAGTAATTCGATAACACACGTTTAAGCCCCTGATTATTTCATAGTTAAATCAGTAGTTCTAGTCCTTTGCCACATGAGGTCATTATATACTTGACTGTTTCCTCTGCTCTGGCGATAATCCAAGCATTATTATTTTGATGGTGAGTGGTTGGAAAAAGACAGGAGCTGATAAGAGGTCTTTTGCATTGCCAGAGCAAAAGCATTAATTGATTAATAAATACTTTGATGAGATTGTACGTATGTAGTTGTGGGGAGTGGGAGAAAATGAGCTGTTGGATTAGATATAGGCAATCAAAAAGAGCAGTGCTTTTGGAATTATTTTACTACAAGAAAGTCTGCTACATAACTTCCAGCTGCTTCTCTAGCTTTAGGTTGAATAATAACAAGTAGTTATTTAGGGGGTAGTATAGAGTTGCCCAAAAAGTCTGTTACGTCTTTTTCTATATGATGGTTCTAGTAGCACTGAGTTGTCTTTGACTTAATTTGAAACAACGTTATTAGATTGTATTGTGACAGCTGTCATATCAGTTTGCATTTTTAAAAAACACCAACATTTAGTGAGTTTTTGTGCAGTCATTTTAATATTGAAGGTGGAAGAAAATATGCAACATTTTCAGTGTATTGTGTTTTATTATTTCAGGAAAAGTAAAAATGCAACTGAAATGCAAAAAGAAAAAGATTTATGCAGTGTGTGGAGAAGGTGCTGTGACTAATCAAACATGTCAAAGTGTTTTGTGAAGTTTCTTGGTACTGTGGACATTTTGGCCACATAATTCTTTGCTGTGGGGCTCTTAGGCATTGGAAAATGCTTAGCAGCATCCCTGGCCTCTCCCCACTAGAAAGAAGCCAATGGCAGGAGATAGCTGACATACTTAGAATATCTAAATCAATAAAATTATTGATGAAAATGACAAAAAGTGTCTTATTTTACGTAAAAAAATGTAATGGATATTTTGACAACCCAATATTTGGTTAGATAATTATGCATAACAGGTTGCATGAAATTTGATTTTCTTTTTTCTTTTTCCTTTTAAAAATGTGGAACACTTCATGAATTTGCATATTATCTATGCTCAAGGGCCATGATAATCTCTGTATTATGCCAACTTTTAGTCCATACTGCTGCAGTGAGCACGAATTTTGATTTTCTGATGTTCACTCATTAGACTGTATATAAAGGGTTGTCTTGTAAGACTTTGTCATTTACTTACAATTATGTATACAAATAAGCTTACAGTTATTTTTACTATTCTATGGAACGGTCTGGAGCTCGGACAGAATTATTTTTAAAGAAGAAAGGTTTACTTAACAGATCCATGGTTAGTAACAGGGATAGGTGTAACCCGACCTTCAGTTGGCCCATCTTCTGAAACATACCACCTTGTAATGCTATTTAGCATCTCTTCAAAATAATGGTGATACTGGTGCTTTGGTAATATTGAATATACTTCTATGTGTATGTATGCACTGGTTTTACTGTTATCCCTTGTTAAAGATTCAGTCAAAGGCAAAGTATCTCAAGCTGCCATTTTTGTCCTTGCTGTTACTGTCAGGTAGAACAAAATCATGTTATGTTAAAGAGTAAATTAGGAAGTTGGCTAATGTTGTAAAAACAATTTATCCTCCACTTGGCTCAGCAACACTTTTTAATTTTCATACAGTGCTTAGAATACTAGCTATCAAGTCACTGACTTGGGAACAGGATAGTCAATATGGACATCACTTGTTATGCTGATGGTTGACATGAACTGGTTGCTGGATTAGTAAATGAAATAAAGCTGGTAAGTATGGCAACTAGCTTTTAGCAGACTAACCTTAAACAGGCAATTGAATTTTATCCCCTTCAGAAGAGTAATGACACATTGAGAGATGACACATTTATTCCAAAGATTGTGCCATTATTCAAAAAACTTGCATCTGAGTTTAGAGTCTGAGTCATTTTATAAATAAAGTTTAGGTTTTTCTTGTGTGTGTGTGTGTGTGTGTCTGACTGGGTACAGGTTTTTTTAGTAACCATAAATCATTTAGTCACAACTCTAGTGAATGAAATGGATAGTAAAACTTGAAAAAACCTTCTTTGGGCCACAAAAGAAGGTAAGAGGCCCTGGCTAATATAGCTTGGTGGATTGAGTGTGGGCCTGCGGGCCAAAGGGTCACCAGTTCAATTCCCAGTCAGGGCACATTCCTGGATTGCGGGCCAGGTCCCCAGTGGGGGTGCATGACAGGCGACCACACATTGATGTTTCTCTCCCTCTCTCCTTCCTTTCTCTCTAAAAATAAATAAATAAAATTGTTAAAGAAGGTAAGAATAAGACACTTAGATCACTTTTCCTGTTCAGCTTATGAACAGGAATGAAATATGAATGAAGGAAATTAATATGATTTTTATAGTTCAAATACTTTTGACTAATGACAGGCTCTAAACCGATCATAAAGTTTCTTGATATGGTTACTTTGAAAGCACTACTAAAGATGGAAGGTTCTGGTATAGTTACAATCCCAAGGCATTGTGTTCTATGTTTACATCTGGTATATACCAACAGTCATTCACTGACAAGTAAGAATTTAGCTTTAATATTTTTTGTGGTTTTATTTTTAAAAAATATATTTTATTGATTATGTTATTACAGTTGTCCCATTTCCCCCTTTCATTCCCCTCCACCCTGCACACTCTCTCCCTCCCACATTCCCCCGTTTAGTTCATGTCCATGTGTCTTAAGTCCTT
Organism: Sturnira hondurensis; assembly: GCF_014824575.4. Lineage (NCBI taxonomy): Eukaryota > Metazoa > Chordata > Mammalia > Chiroptera > Phyllostomidae > Sturnira > Sturnira hondurensis. The sequence continues at coordinate 2,151,137 of NW_028087215.1, read as the reverse complement.
TAGCTTTTTACATTTCTAACATCACAGAGACAGTAGTGATTAAGAACATGAGCTTGGAAGACAGAATGCTGCCTTCAAGTCCTGGCCTGTCACTTACTGTCTAAATTGGGCAAGTCACTATAGTCTTGGGCAAGTAATATATTTAAATTTCTTTATCTGTAAGAGTGCCAGGAGTAATAGTACCTACCTATAAAGTTGTGCAATTTTAATGTGTAGTATATAAATAAAGCATATGGAAAAATGCTCAATAAGTGTTAGCCATTACTTTTAGTACTATTACTATCTTTCAGTCAATGTGTTGGTTGCTGATAGCATCTGGAAAATTGTTACATTTGGGTCATATTAAAAAAGTGAATTAGGTAGAACTATAGTAGGCTACCCACTGTATTTTGAAGTATAAATAATTATCTCTCTCTCTTTTCTCTCTCCTCTTCCTTTTCCCCTCTCCTCCCCTTGCTCCTTCTTCTCCACCTTCTCTTCCTTCTTCTTGTCTCTCTCCCTGTTTTTCTTTCATATATGTTTGTATGCAAGATTCACCAAACTATTCATGTAGTTACTTCTGGTGGGTGAGATTGGAATGGTGGTTAAGATTCTTGGGAGAATGTCTTCAGTATAAAAATAAGAAATCAGCAATTTTTAAATACTCAGTTCATTCAACAAATATTTAATGATTTACTGCAAAAAAAATAGAAGGAACTTCTATTTTTCCCCTTGAGAAAGTTTGAAGTTACACATGAAGGAAATTAGATTGCTACCCAAGTTCTTACTGTTTTATTTTTATTTTCTGTATTTTATTTTTATTTTCTGTATTTTAATTGTTTTGAGTGGTGCTGAGTATAAATATTTTTGGTATCTTCATTAATATTTCAAAATTTTTTTATTTGTGAAAAAAGTTCTAATACTAAAAAATGAGAGCAGCTTTATTGTTTTCTGATTATAAAAATGATAGAAATTCACAGGTGAACTTTACCAAGCATTCAGAGAAGAACTAACACCTATCCTCAAACTATTTAAAAAATTCAAGAGGTGAGAAGTTCTTTTTATGAGGCCCATATTGTCCTAGTTCCAAAATCAGATAAAGATACTACAAAGAAAGAAAATTATAGGCCAATATACCTAGTTGAACCCAGATGCTAAAATCTTCAACAAAACATTAGCAAACCAGATCCAGCAATATTTGTACATTAAAAAGATCATACATTATGATCAAGTGGGATTTATTCTGGAGATCCAATGTTGGTACAACATATCAATAAATCATATCAATAAATATGGTACAACATAAAATGAAACAAAAATCACATGATCATATCAATGGATGCAGAAAAAAGCATTTGATAAAAGTCAGCACCCATTTATGATAGAAACTTGGAAAAATGGGAATAGAGGGATTATGTCTCAACATAATAAAGATGTTACATGACAAACCTACAGCCAAAATAATAATGAGCAAAAACTAAGAGCATTTCCTTTGAGATCAGGAACAAGACAGAATGTCTGCTTTTACCACTCTTATTTGACATAGCACTGGAAATCCTAGCCACAGCAATTAGACAAGAAGAAATAAAGGCATCCAAAATGGAAAAGAGTAAGTAAAACTGTCATTCGCAAATGACGTGATGTTATACATAGAAAACCCTAAAGATTCCACCAAAAAACTACTAGATGTAATAAGTGAATTTGGCAAAATAGCAGAATATACAATTAATATTCAGAAATTGGTGGTGTTTTTATATACCAATAATGAACTATCAGGAACCGAAGCTAAGAAAACAATCCCATGTACTATTGCAACAACAACAAAAAGGTGCCGAGAAATAAATTTAACCAAGGAGGTAAAAAGATCTGTACTTGGAAAACAGGGCATTGAAGAAAGAAATTGGAAGATAGAATAAGTGGGAGCATATACTGTGTTTATGGATTGGAAGAATTCACATCATGAAAGTGTTCATACTACACAAAGCAATCTACAGATTCAATGCAATTTCTATTAAAATACTAATGGCACATTTCACAGATCTGGAAAAATACTCCAAAAATTTATATGGAACCAAAACAAGACCTTGAATAGCCTCAGCAATCTTGAGAAAACAAATTTAGAGGTATCAGAATACCTGATATTAAACCACTCTACAAGGCCATTGTAATCAAAACAAACTGGTACTAGCATAAGAACAGCCACATAGATCAATAGAACAGAACAGAGAACCCAGAAATAAACTCATGCCTTTATGGTCTACTAGGACTTGACAAAGGAGGCAAGAGCATACAATGGAGTAAAGACAATCTCTTCAATAAATGGTGTTGGGAAAGTTGGACAGGTATATGCAAAAAAAGCAAAACAAAAATAAAAACTAGACCACCAACATACACCATACACCAGAATAAATTCAAAATGGATAAAAGATGGTTGCAAAACCACAAAAATCTTAGAAGTAAACATAGTAAGATCTCAGAGTTCTTTTGTAGCAATATTTTGCTGATATATGTCCTAGGGCAGGAGAAACAAAGGAAAAAATAGGACTGCATCAAATGAAAAACCTGCATAGCAAAAGAAGCAATCAACAAAATGAAAAGGAACCCCACTGTATGGAAGAATGTATTCACAAATGGTGTATCTGATAAGGGGTTAATTTCCAAAATAGATCAAAGAACTTACACAACACAGGAAAGGGGGAGCGGGAGCTACCTAGAGGTTAGGGTAGGGGGCGGGGGATGAGGAGGGGAGAATGGGGACATCTGTAATATTGTGAACAATAAATTAAGTTAAAAATTATACAAATTGTTGTGGAATTCTCTCAGGAAAATTTGATGCTTGACACTCCTAGCACCAAGATGCTTTTCTTAGGAAGTAGACTCACTGTAGTAGGCTATGGTTTTTATCTGTTCTTTTCCCTTTTCAAAGATTTTATTTGCTTCTATGGAGAGGGGAAGAGAAGGAGAAAGAGGGAGAGAAACATCTATGTGCGTGAGAAACAGCAATCAGTTGCCTCTTGCATGCCCCTACCCAGCCATGTGCATTGACTGGGAATCAAACCACTGGCCTTTCATTTTATGGGAGGATGCCCAACCCACTGAGCCACACCAATCAGGGCTGTTGTTTTTAAGCAAGGTACATAGGATCTTTGTATCCTTTCCTAGAAGAGAGGCTAAAACAAAGAATTCTCAATGTCTGTAAATAGACATTCTCAATGTCTGTAAAATAGACTTTAAAGTTTATTCTTTTGAAATTGCCATTGCTCTTTCTATTTTTGTAGAAATTAAAGGGAAGTCTATCACTCTTATTTGAGTAAAATATTATAATTAGTGTTATGAGTCCAATATTTCTGCTATGAGGAAATAATATGAAGGGCAAGATAACTCTGTACCCCACCCAACCCAAACAATTACTGAGATGTTTCTGTAAGGCATGGTTGTAGGCTGCAGGCAAAAACCCTGCATTGGCTTGGTGCCTGGGCAGGCCTTCTGGTTTGTTCAGACAGTTGAAGAATTCTGCCTTTTGTGGAGCAGTGCAGGTAATACCTGGATAATACTTGATATTGTTTAATAGGGACTGAAAGGAAAGTGAATGAAATTCTTGAATGGTATCCATCTCTTTGTGTTCTGCAATTTTTATTTTACTCCAAACAAAGTAATCAAGGTAAAGGAGATGGGGGAGGCATCTCTAATTTCATGGAAACTAAAACAATATTTAGTGCAGTAAATTAATCTAAAAAATTAAAAAGTTAAAGGTATAGTCTACTGGAAGTCCTGCCACATCCTTGCATTTTACTGTGTATGCATCTTCATGTACGTACATATTCATGTACATAGACTTAGTTTCTACAATTGTGTATATTTGTCATCTTTTGTGGGCTTTTGTTTACATTCAGAAACCAAAATCTTGAATTGTATATTAAAAATGTAATAATACAGAGTTTTTTAAACTGAGATGTGATTATCAGCAAAACTTATTTATCTTTCATGCTTAGTGAGAGATACCTGTGCATAACTTAGTAGACATAAAGCTGAAAGATTTATAAATTCAAATTTGGGAATATTAATATTTTCTATTGATTTATAATATTAGATTTTCTTTTTTTTTACTTCCACTGGATCTCCCATTGGTGGTGACAATAAGCATAACATTTTTTCCCCTTTATAGAAGGACAATATGCCCATTGAAACAGGTTGGAGATTGCAGAAATGTTCAGATAAGAAGATAATTTCCTGGATCCCGTCATGCAGAGGGAAAACAATCCTGACAGGCCATCGCCTGCCAGCTGTCTGTACTTGCATCTACAAAGAAACATTTTTCTTTTTTCCCAAATTGAGATAACACTATGAATTCAATTTTGTGTCCTGCTTTTTCTTTAGTTTATTGTAACAATTTTCTTATGTCGAAGTGATTTTTAAAAATGCAATTAAGCTGGTATTTTCTTGATTCTGCAAAGTTTGAAGTGTACAGAAAATATGAGAAGAAAAAAATCTGTAATTCCACCACTGAGAGAGAACCACTCACGACATTTGTATGTCCTTCCAAGCTGTGAGCTCCTTGGCTCCCACATTCAAACAAACAAATCTTAAAGGTCCGTGGTAACTTTTTATTTAATTTCTTTTGTTAAGTGAATGATAATTTGAAAAATGAATTTTTAAAATGGATTTGTCATTATGTAATAAATATGATTAGTAAATTCATATTTTCACACTTTGTAGAACTTTTGAATTTTCAAAAAATTTTTAAACCAAGAACAATTAGTATAAAATCCCCCCCCCAATTTATTTGTACATGTGTGAAAGTTTAAAAGTTAAATCCTTAAAAGCGATTTATGTTGGGAGGTAGGCACGTGCGCGCGTGGGCGTGCGTGTGTGTGTGTGTGTGTGTGTGTGAGTGTGTGTGACAATTGTGGAGTCTGAAGACAGATCTGTCTCTTTTTTGTGTCCAGATGGCCTTGAACAAGCTTCAATTTCTGTGAACCTCAGTTTTTACGTTTTTCAAGTTGTAATTCTAGAACCTTTCCAAGTCCCAGACTGGTTATAAGGAGCCAATAACCTAAAATCTGTGAAAATACTTTTTAAATTATAAAACATAGAAATGTTCATAGTTATCATTCAAGGAGCTCCAAGAAATAAAAGTAAAAGACAAAAGCAATTCTTGATTCCAGCAAGTTGTGGTCAAATTTTTTTTCCACAATGAAAAACTTCATGTAATAAATGTAGACTCTAGGTTTGCCTTGATTTTTATATTTTCCTTAGCAAAATGTAAAAATTTTCCTACTCACCACATGTCTGAATCTTAGGGCAAGAGAGAATATAATTCTATTTGTACAGTTTTAATTTTGAACAAACTATTATTTTGGTACCTAGCTTTTAGGGAAAAAAAGAGCAAGGAGAAACAAATGTATCTGCCCACCACCACCTGCTATTTTCAGGTTGGCTAGGAAGTCCTACTTGGCCGCCTTTGCCCATCTCATTTGGCAGCTCTTGAGCCTGCATCACTCAGAAGATACGGAACCTTAAAAGGTGGAGAACTGATTTTCTTTGATTTTTTAGATGTCATTGCTGAAAAAAAACATACCACCACAAGCGACTGAAAGGACGTTGGCTGTAAGTAAAACAGTAAGTATTTTTATTTAGTGAGATGGGCGCCTTAGGAAAGAAACACTTTTTGTGTTTCCTAAGCCCACTTGATGTATTCCCACCTTTCTGCCTTAATAGGGGATGAGAAAGGGGTGAACCTTCTTCCCTGAAATCATTTTTCTTCATTACTAAGAGAAATATAAATTTAGAAAAAGATGTAATATTGTACATACACACAGATACAAACATATATATATGCTCGTGCATTGTTATGGCTTTTTAGAATAAAATCCTTGGAAAGGAAAGGGAAATAATATGAATGCGAAGGAAAGAAGCACAGAAACCATCCTAGAAATGACAGTTTTTAAGATTAATGTGCTGAGATGAATTGAAAGCTAAAGAAATAGAAAATAAATACAGAAATCTAATTTATTATTTACTTGGATAAAGGGACACAGTATACTCGTGGATCAGTTTTAAATGAGCATACATGTGGACATTCCACAGTTAATGACATTTAACTTATTTTATTTGTAGTTTCTATAAAAGGTTCTAAAACATTTTTGCTTGGGGTATAATTTATAATTTACCAAAAGTTCTGTTAAAATCAGGTTATATATGGTATATATATATTTTTTTGCCTATATATTTTTATTAGTGTCCTATACTAACTTTTCTTTAGCTATTAAACTTTCCTTTAATTGTTGAAGTATTATTTTCCTCTAACTGAAGAATTTTATTAAATGAGTTAACAAGTGTCAAGTGCTCAATAAATGTTTTCTATTATAATTGTGTTGGTATTTTTAATATGGATAAGAATTCTAATAAAGTTATATTGGTAAATTCATTTAAAGCCAATCTTATTGCAAGCCAAATTAATTATTTTATGTAACTGCACATTTATGACGAAATTCACTTTCTCATAGCTATTCCAATGTTGATATTTTCTTCCCTGTTCAAATAATTTGAGAAAAACTTATGTCGTAAAAAGAAATTGGAGAAAAACATTGTAAGCTTGGTCTTATCTAGTAGTAATGTAAAATAATCTTGCATTAAAAAGAGCTGTTGATATATTGTCATATTTAAATTTGTGATTATGAAATAAGTAATGTATGAGAGAAAATCCATTTGTAATGACTTAAATTTAAAAATAAAAAAATGCTTTATAGGTCTGACTCGTAAAGAAGTTCAGGGAGCATTGGTAAAGTGCCTTACTGATGGCACAGGACTTTGCACACTTTGTCGTTTCATCCTCATGGTCACCCTGAGGTAGGAAGTAGTGTTCCTTGTTGTGGACGAAGAAACGAAGCTTCACAGAGGTCACAGTCTGCACGTGACAAAGCCAGGCTCTCAATAAGAGACTGGATCACTGGATAGGATTCTATCAGAAAGATGCCCACACAGGAAGGGATTGTGTGAACCATTCTAGGAAGTCATTTCAAATCCACATTTCTGGGATTTCTATCATTTTAGATGGGAAGCAGCACGGTGTAGTAGGAAACAGGAGAAGACCTGGATTTACTATATCCTGGTCTTCAGCAAGATAACTCAGCTTCTCTGAAACTCAGTTTCTCTTGTTATTGAAATGAACTAGTGTAGAAATGGAGTAGGTGCTAACTGCTCAATTGTAGCTCTACAATTAGCTCTACAATTTTATACATATTATTAATATGTATAAAATCCAAATACAGTAATCCAAAATATCATAGTTGCCACACAACTCATTAGAGCACTACTTTGGAAGGTAAGTATAGTGCTACTCATCAACAACTTTTTGGTGAATGAGGAAAATGAATGGAGAATTTGTCGAAGATGTTAAGAGTAGAGAAGATAATTGCATAGAGTGAAACCCATATATTGGCTTGGCTAAAAAATCCATTGAGTGTTTTCTGTAAAATAAAAAACACATTTTTCATTTTCATCAGTATCTTTATTAATTTGGATATTTTGAGTACGTTGGCTATCTCCCATGTGGTATAACATTGATTGTTCTCAAGTAATATGCCTCAATTTTATCGCTTTCAATTTCAAATAGTCTACCCCACTGTGGAACATCATCTAGCAAGAAATCTACGAGCTGAAACTTCACAAACCACTTTGGATATGTTCAATCATATCCAATCATATGTCACAGCACCTTCTCCATACACTGCACAAATCTTGCTTTTGCATGTCAGTTGTGTTTTTACCTTTCTTGAAATAATAAAGCATAGTATGCAGAAAATGTTATGTATTTTCTTCCATCTCCAATATTAAAATCGCTATACAAAAGTTCACCAATTTTGATTTTTTTAAATGTACACAGATACGACAGCTGGTACAATAAAATCTAACAAATTTGTTTTGAATGAAGTTAAAGACAAATGCTACTGCAGCCATCTTATGGAAAAAATCAAATGAACTTTTTGGTCAACCCAATATTTATATATTGTTGACACTATTATAGATAACCCATAGATATATTTTGAAGTGGAAACCAAAATCACAATTGAAAGCAATGCATATGGAAGGTAGAAACTGCAGGAGTAAGAAGTAGCCCACAACCTAGCTCAGTGGAAGGAGAGATTGTGAGAATCACTTGGCTACATGCTGGGCAGCCTGTTTCCGGACCAACGATGCATGAGAAGCAGTATCAGAGGAGCCGCCAGCAGCTTCTGTGGTTCAGGGGAGTAGCAAGTTTCAACAGTGGAATGAACGGCTCACGTTGAACCTGGGCTATATAACCTGACAGACCAGGTTAAAATCTTGTTTGTGCTAATTGTTAGCTGTTTGACCTTGGACAAGTTCCTCGATACCCTGTGTCTCCTTTGTAAAAGGAGGATGCTAAGTCCCACCTCATGGAGTTATTTCAAGGATTAAGGAAGATATATAGGTGAGGTGTTGACTTGTTTGGCCTCCTCTCTTGCCAATAAAAACAAGATTTGTATGGGCAGAACCTTTGTTTTGTTCCTGTACCTGTCATGTACATATAATAGTAGACAACTTAAATATTTGTTGCGTGACTGAACAAATGAACTCATCAAAATGTTCTTGTGTGTGTGTATATATATATATGTATATATATGTATATGTATGTATACATACATATACATATATGTATATATCTCATGTATCTGATGTTGGGTCACCCCTCATATATATATGAGGGGTGACCCAACCCCCTGCCCTGAGTTATCTTCTGGAGGGTGGGCCCCTTTTAGTACAGTCTTCCCTTGCTAGGTGAGTATTCTAGGAACCCACCAGCATCAGTGTACCAGCTGGTATTGTAAGAGGCTTGATTTGGCTTCAGTGAAATTTTTTTTGAAGACTCTTTCAATGCGTTCACCCACTTCATGACAGGTAATTTACAATGCACTTGCCCACACCATGCTGAGTATGACCAAAAAACAGCATGATCCCTCTGCCTCCACCCTCCCTATTCACCTGAGCTCATCCCAAGCAACTTTTTTTGTTTTCCCAGATTAAAAAACTCCCTAAAGGGAAACGTTTTGCCAATGTGGAAGAGGTGAAAGAAAAAACTTCTGAAGCACTAGAAGGCATCAAAATCAATGAGTTCAAAACTGTTTTGAACAGTGGAAAAAATGTCTCAGTAGGTGTATTGCATCAAATGGAGAGTGCTTCGAAGGTGACTGAAGCTTAAACATGTAAGAATAAATACACATTTTTATAAATAAATTCCTAGTTTTGAGGTATACTCAGTAAACGTGATGAGGAGAATCCTCCAGAGTTGCAGTGGCATTTATAAGATTTTTATCATGGTCAATCTTTGTCTGAATTTCTATTACATTTGTTGTCCAACCATTCAAGTAGTATTTAATCACATTCTGTTTTATGTCATAAACTGTTTTATTGTCCTAATTGGACTATTAAAACTGATAGAGTGTAGAGAGTGATATTTATCCATCATCATTCAGGCCAGTGCTGTGCTCATAGTATCACTAGATTGAAGTCAGAACATATGCTGCAAGTTATCAGGAATTTATACTTGATAATGGTGCTTAGGCATGGTCAGATTTTGGCTGAGGATGAAAATGTGCTTTCTTCCATCGTCTTTTATGGATCTCTGTAAGGTGCAAGTTTGAAAGACATGATATTCAAGGGCAAGAAAAGGGCAGAAAGATCTGTATGAGGGCGTTTATGTTCTATCCCAGAACAGAGGAGATGTGTTGGTGGGTACTTTGAGGTATTTCTTGATAAACATTATCTCTCTTGCTTCTGGGCCTTTGCAAGTGTCTTTTCCTGGAAATTTTTCCCTTACTTCCTCTGCTTCATTTGTTAATTCCTATTTATCTTTCAGATTTCAGCTCAGTCACACTTTTTCCAAAGGGCTCTGTGATACTAACCTAAACTGGTTGAAATATGTCTCATCTGGGTTCCCACAAGTGCCCTGTGCTTTTCCTATTGCAAGCCATACAAAATCTTATTCTAATTTTCTGTTTATTTGTTTGTGTCCCATATTACATGGTAAGTCCGTGATGATAGTCGTGTATGTCTTATCATTATACACCAGCACATTTATTCAATAAGTATTTATTGAATAAATACTTATTCAATAAGTATTTATTCAATCATTTATTGAATAAATGATTGAAAAATAACTAAAGGAAAGGAAAAATTTTAAAATATAATAGCTGTTTTATTGGATGTCTGTTAAGTAACTGGGCCTTTATGTAAGTTAGTATTTAATCCTTGCAACTATCCAGATGGAGCAATTGAGTTCAGAGAACTGAACTTGTTCAAAGTGATACTGCTGAGATTTGAACCAGGATCTCTCTGTTCTTCCCACTTGGTAATACCGCCTTTCTTACATGTGTGTGAGTTGTTACAAGCTACAAAACTTTTTTACTCCTTATGACAGCCATGTGGAGCTAGGCTCTGTCTCCTATATTATGTTTAGTAAGTGACAAAGCCGTGATTCTCAGATAGACAACCTGGATCCTTTTTCCTTCCCTTTCCAGGACAACACAGCTGTCCCATTCTAGAGGATTAAAAGGTGTGAGGCCTTCACAAAAATTGCAAGATGATAAAGGTTTACAAAGTGATAAGGGGTTTTTGATTTATCAATAATAGAAATAATTCCGGGTAGATGTATTTTACTAGGCCTGGAATAAATTCTATAGTTTTTTTGCCATTTCTTTCCAAGAAGAGGAAAATTAATAAACTTGGGAATAATTGCTATTAATACCATCAAATTCTCCCTTCTCTTTATATTTTTTCCTTCTCCTTAATATCTGATTATTTTCTGGCCTCATGTTGCTACGAGCTTGGAATTCACTGGATCCCTACAGAAGAGAGCATTGCTAATGGGGCAAAATCATGTTGTTGGATGAATTTGATGCAGCTCCCTCCTCCCATTAGCCTTTCTACTGGTAGCAGTTTATTATGACATTACTTTGCTTATTTTCATTCTCCAGATTGTGGCTTCTGGTAGGAGGAAGCTTAGTGGCCAAGCTCATTGACTTCGTCCACCCTTGGCCTATGACTTTTCTGTGCTATTTACCCTCCCACCAGGAATTGCTTCTGTTGAAAAATAAAGGGAGGGAGAACAGGGTAGTGGAGAGAGTTGTATTTTTGACTGAAATACGCAGAGGCTCCGAACCAGGGAAGCAGATCTCCACGACATCTTCCCGAAACCAGAGAAGTTTTTCATACGTGCAGAGGAAAGAAAATGTAGCATGAAAACTGCTAGAGTGGCAGCTGCTTTGGTTTAATACATATGGGTCAGTGGGCTGTAGGGCAGTGCAAATGCAAAGATCTCAAAAAGGAAAGAGGCTTATTACCATTTCTTAACAAAATGTTAGATTTTGGGGAAAGACTTTGAAACCAATCGCAAATTTGCAAGTAAATTGCTCTAAAGCAGATAGGATCCTGACATATATCTTGATTATTGGCTACTTTGTTCTGTCCTGTACTGTTCTGTAAACATTTGATGAAGCCACAGTTCATTATTTACTTTTCTTTGATCTCTCCACCAGCTAAATATATTTGTGTTTCTGTTTTCTTTGTGACTTTGCATTTGTGCAATCTGGCATTGGAATTTTGCTGTATAGGTGAGTTTGACTCTTAAAGGGGAGAAAGAAAGGAATGTGGATAGCCTAGTCCCAAGTATGCTGTGGTTGAATAGAAGGAAATTCCAGGCTAGTTTTTTTTTAATTGGGATACTTTTTATATAAAGTATGTACATTTAAACAATATTTTGTTTATTTATTTCTAGAGAGAGGGAAAGGGGAGGGGAGAGGGAAAAAAACATCAATGTGTGGCTGCCTCTTGCACTCCCCCCTACTGGGGATCTGGCCCACAACCCAAGCATGTGCCCTGACTGGGAATCAAACCGGCAACCCTTTGGTTTGAAGGCTGGCACTCAATTCACTGAGCCACAGCAGCCAGGGCTAAAGTCTATAAAATTTTTGCAAATATTTTAAAGTATGTATACATGCATTTAACCACTGCTAATGAAAATACAAAATATTTTCAGTACCACAGAAAATACTCTCAGATGTACCTGCTCTGACATTACCTACTCCCAAGAATAACTCAGTTCTCATTTCCATCCCCATAAGTTAGTCTTATCTGGTCAGCATTTTTCCCCATTTAGGTTGAAGCAATTGATAGATGATCTATCAATTATAATACTCACCTCTTCCTTTGCTATTTTCTTTTTTTAAAATTTAATTTATTTATTTTAGACAGAGGGGAAGGGAGGGAGAAAGAGAGAGAGAAACATTAATGTGTGGTTGCCTCTCATGGTATCCCCCACTGGGGACCTGACTTGGCCAGCAACCTCGGCATGTGCCCTGACTGGGAATTGAACCAGCAACCCTTTGGTTTGCAGGCCGGTGCTCAATCCACTGAGCCACACCAGCCAGGGCATCCTTTGCTATTTTCATACCCAATTTCTTCTTTTGGCCGCTTTCATTGGCTACTGTCTCCTCCAGAACAATGTTATATAATAATGGTGAGCGTGATCATCATTGAGCTAACATTTAAATGTGTGTAAAGTGATCCAAAAGACTATAAAATATGCTTTCTTTAAAACCACCATAGACAATATATTTTTAGAAATGAAATGACATGAAGTCAAAATGCTTCTTGAAAGGGTATCCTATGTGTTTGAGTCTTTCAGATATTTGTTCAAATGAATCTCTTCAGTGATTCCTATCCTGACTGCTTATTTAAAATTGCACCTCCCTCCCACCTAGTTGCTCCTGGCCTCTTTCCCTGGCTTATTGTTCTCCATACCATTTGCCACAATTTTCCCAGCTACGTATTTCACTTACTTAATTTTATAATGTATGTTTCCCTGCACTGGTAGCAATAGCGGGAACTTTTTTTAAAACTTATTTTATTTTACTTTTTGGTTTACTGCTATATCTCTAACAACTAGAATGATGCCTGGCACATAATAAATGTTCAATAAATACCTGTAATATTTGGATAGATGAAACTTCCTACGGAAACCAGGAAAGGCGTTATAAGAGAGATTTCCTTGCCTCCAGTTAGGTGTCAATATAGAATAGGAATTATCTGAAGAACTAGGTAGGATTAAAAAAAGTTTTGTGATAGCATCACATTTAAATTTTTGCTACATTGTTTTTCCATCCCTAGTGATGAACAATAAATATGAGTCTTCAAATCCTAGTGGGTCTGGGCGGTGGTGGTAACCACCACAAGGACAGGGTGGTGGTAACTGTGAAGAGAATAGGCTGAGATCTGAGGCAGCAGGAATTCCCCTATAACTCCCTGACTGGCACCCATTTTGAACAATGACCACAAAAGTATTTCACTGGGAAGAGAATTCACCAGGACTCCTTGAGCTACACAGTACAGTCTTAATATTGCCCAGCACAGATGTCTTTTTCTTTGTATCTAATTTAACATAAGAATTAAACATAGTGAAGTTCTTTCACTAAAGCAGGGAGACACTTCATCCTTAAAGGAGATGGTTTAGGCCCAGGATGTAACTATTAAGAAAAAGAAAGGAAGAAAGGGAGGGAGAGATGGGAGGAAGGATACTAGGGAAGGAGGGGAAAAGAAAGGTTGCGGAATTCAAGCAAATTAGCTGGTAAAATTTTGTGCACTTTCTGTGGGAAAACTGTTCTGACAGCCGCAGTGTGGGGAAATGAGTTGCTCAGCAGTGACTGGTATAAGTTCAAGGAACAAGAAAGACGAGTTACTGCATGCTGGCACATTTGCCTGGCTAGAGCTTGGTAGTTTTTTCTTCTGAGTTTTAGTTTGGGTATAGTGTTGATGCCTGTCTGTAATTGTTGCTCATCACAGGATGACGATTAACCTGAACCTGAGGACATGTAATAAGGCTTAATTAAGAAGAAGAATCGGGCATCTCTAGCTCAGAGGCACTCTTCACAATTGTGCTATTATTAGCACTCTGATGAGGCTAAATTTAGACTAGAACTCTATTTCCTGATGGGAAAATAGGAGGTTACTGCATGTAAACTGAAGGTAATCACGAATGTCAGCCTGCTATTGGATTCACAACGTTTTCAGATCAAAATCGCAAGAGTCACATGTTATGATCTTGAAGTGGGTTTCAAAGCAGTCTCTTGTTCATCAGGACTGGCCTCGTTCCTGCTTGGGTTGTGATTCCTGTTAATGTATTCTGGTCCTTCAAGACTGACTTCTTGGTTCGATGTAGCCCCATTGGTTTGCTTTTTCTTTTGTTTCCCTTGCCTGGAAGATATATGTGATAAAAATATTGCTATAGGCAATGTCTGAGATTTTGCTGACTATGTTTTTTATTCTAGGATTTTTATGGTTTTGCATCTAACAGTTAAGCCTTTGACCCATTTTGAACTTATTCTTGTGTGTGGTGTAAGAAGGTGGTCTAGTTTCATTTTTCTGCATGTATCTGTCCAATTTTCCCAACACCATTTATTGAATAAACTATTATTCAACATAAGTGCTTATGTGCTTGCTTCCTCTGTTGAATATTAATTGACTATGAAAATGTGGGTTTATTTCTGGGCTCTCTATTCTGTTCCATTGATCTATGTGTATCTTTTTAAAAAAAATTAAATCTTTGTTGTATTTTTTCATTACCATTTAATTCCCTTATAATGTATGTCTGTATTTATGCCAGTACCATGCTTTTTCAATTATTATGAACATATAGTATAGTTTCATATTAGGTAGCATGAGTTCTCCAATCTTGTTCTTCTTTCTCAGGATTACTGTTGCTATGCAGGGCCTTTAGTTGTTGCATATAAATTTTTAAAATATTTGTTCTAGTTCTGTGACATATATCACTGGAATCTTGATAGGAATTGTGTTGAATCTATAGATTGCTTTGGTAGTATGGATATTTTAATTATGTTAATTTTTCTCACCCATGAACACAGTATGCTCTTCCACTTATTTGTATCTTCTATTTCTTTCCTCAGTGTCTTATAATTTTCTCTTTTTTACGGTTAATTCTTTCTTTATTTATTTATTTTTAAATAATTTTTAAACACAGTTTTCTGTCTTATATTCCCAACACTGCCCGCCCCCCTCCTCATGCTCCCCGCCTCCCTCCCATTTCCGCCCCCCACCTTAGTTATTGTCAATGTGTCCTTTATACTTGTTCATGGAAGTACATCCCCTTTTCCCCTATGATTCTCTCCCCTCTCCCCTCTGGACCCTGTCAGCCTGTTCTGTATTTGAGTGTCATTGGTCATATCTTGCTTGCTTATTTGTTTTGCTTAGATTCCTGTTAACGGTGATATCATATGGTATTTGTCTTTCACCACCTGGCTTATTTCGCTCAGCATAATGCTTTCCAGTTCCATCCATGATGTTGCAAAGGGTAGTAGTTCCTTCTTCCTTTCTGCAGCATAGAATTCCATTGTGTAAATGTACCATAGCTTTTTGATCCAGTCATTTACCAATGGGCATCTAGGTTTCTTCCAACTCTTGGCTATCGTGAATTGTGCTGCTATGAACATCGGGGTGCATAGGTTCTTTTGGATTGGTGTTTCAGGGTTCTTAGGATATACTCCTAAGAGTGGAATTGCTGGGTCAAAAGGCACATTCATTTTTAGTTTTCTTAGAAAATTCCATACTATTTTCCATAGTGGTTGTACCAGTCTGCAATCCCACCAACAGTGAACTAGGGTCCCCTTTTCCCCACAACCTCTCCAGCACTTGTTGTTTGTTTCTTTGTTTATGATAGCCATTCTGACTGGAGTTAAGTAGTATCTCATTGTGGTTTTAATTTGCATCTCTCTGATAGCTAGCGATATCCAGCATCTTTTCATGTGTCTCTGGATCCTCTGTATGTCCTCCTTGGAGAAATGTCTGTTCAAGTCCTTCAATGTCTTATAATTTTCTGACTACAGGTCTTTTACATCCTTGGTTAGGTTTATTTCTACACATTTTATTCATTTTGTAGCAATTGTGAGTGGGATTGTTTTCTTAATTTCCCTTGCTGTTAGTTTGTTATTGGCATATATAAAAATGCAACTGATTTCTGCATATTAATTTTGTCTCCTGCTACTTTGCTGAGTTTATTTATCAGTTCTAGTAGTTTCTTGGTGGAATATTTGGGGTTCTCTATGTATAGTATCATGTCATCTGAAAATAATGACAGTTTTACTCTGTTCTTTCCAATTTGAATATCTTTATTTGTTCTTCTTGTCTGATTGCTGTGGCTAGGACATCCAATACTATGTTGAAACTAAACAGTTTTTGCACAGCAAAGGAAATCATCAACAAAATAAAAAGACAACCCAGAGAATGAGAGAACATATTTACCAATACATCTGATAAGGAATTAATATCCAACATTTATAAAGTATTTATATAACTCAACACCAAAAAACTAACAATCTAATTTAAAAATGTGCGAAAGACCTGAATAGATACTTATCCAAAGAGGACATACAGGTGGCTAATAGACATATGAAGAGATACTCAACATCAGTAATCATCAGAGAGATGAAAATTAAAACCACAATGAGATATCATCTCATACCTGTCAGAATGGCTATCATCAATAAATCAACAAATGATAAGTGCAAGTGAGGATGTGGAGAAAGGGAAACTCTTTTGCACTGTTGGTGGGAATGCAGACTGGTATAGCCACTGTGGAAAGCAGTATGGAGATACCTCAAAAATTAAAAATGGAACTGCTTTTTCGCCCAGTGATCCCACTTCTGGGACTATATCTGAAGGAACCCAAAACACTAGTTTGAAAGAACATAAGCACCCCTGTGTTCACTGCAGCATTATTTACAATCACCAAGATATGGAAGCAGCCCAAGTGTCCACCAATAGATGAGTGGATAAAACAACTATGGGACATTTACACAATGGAATACTACTTGGCAGTAAAAAAGAAGAAAGTTTTCCCCTTTGTGACAGTGTGGATGGATCTGGAGGAAATTATGCTAAGTGGGATAAGCCAGTCAAAGAAAGACAAGTACCATATGATTCACTCATCTGTGGAATCTAATGAACAAACTGAACTAACAAGGAACATGGAAAGAAATTCCTATGTGGAGAGCAGGATGACAGCGAGTGGAGTGGGGTTGCTGGGGTAGAGAGAGTAAGCAAAAAAGAAAAAGGACTCATGAACAATGAACAACAGGGTGGTGATTGCTGGGGGAGGGGGTATAAGGGGACTAAATAATGGTAGTGGAAGAAAAGACAATAAAGATTAACTTAAAAAGAAAAAAAGACTGATGACTTCTTCAGAGGAGTACAGGAAATGTAATCCCATCTTTTTGTCTCGTCATGTCTCAGAGTCAAGATTTTCTTACCATGTGCCCTAAGGTACTTCATGATCTCCAGCTTCACTTCCTACAACTTTGCGCCTTGCTCACGGTGCAGCAGACTGGCCTCTGTGATTCCTTGAATATGCCAGGCATGCTCTAGTCCTGGGCACTCTGCCTTGCTCGTCATCCTGCCTGGGGGCTTTCCCCCCAGATCTCCTCCTGGCTCACCCCAACATCCTTTGTCTCTGCGCAAACATCTTATTAAACAGGCTTTACCTGACTACCCTGTCTAGAAACACACCCCCTTCCCCCTGCTTCTGTTTCCCACTATTCCCTTTCCGCTGCCTTGCATGTGTTTACTGTCTTTAGCATCACCTGACAAATCATACATTTGTTTATGGTCTGTGTATCTACCTTCACTGGAATGTAAGTTCCATCAGGGTAGGGGCTGTTTTGATCACTGCTGTGTTCTCAGTGCCTAGAATGGGATCTGGAAAATGAAGCCGATGCTTGTTAAGTATTGGTTGAGTGACTAAATGAAACTTCTTTAATCTGGGTACTATAATGTGCAGGTTTGTTTGTTTTCTGTAATATACCCAATTCTTCTGTGCCACATGGAAATGTATTTGTCACTTAGCACTAGTCGTAGTTTAATGTTGTGAAATGTTTTATAAATATGAACTTTTTAGAAGTTAAATATAATAAAATATATGTGTATAAAGTTGATTTATGAAAAATGGCCCTGGACTTTTCATGGAGTATATAATTTTAATTTCTATCTTTTCTTCTTTTTACCCATCACATGCTATTACGTAGACAAAGATAAAGGCCAAAATAAGATATACTCAACTTTTTCTTATCCAGGCTACTGAAGAAGCCACTTGCTGTATTTAGTTTGTCCTTGTTTTTGTACTTTTTCCGAGTTACAAGGATCAGTGTTTTGGTTGAGAAAGTTTGATTGTAGGATACATAGGAGAAAAAAGGAAACAAAAAAATGAGCATCGTAGCTCGTGGTTTTATTATCTATTCTGCTTAACGAGGCCTAAGAATTCGAAAGCTTGATTTGCCATGGATGATGCTCCTCGTTTTTCTCCTATTGCACTCCCTTGGTTTCTTGTTTCTCCCAAGGAAAATAGACAATTGGGAGTTTTATGTACATTAGCAGACAAAAGAATTACTGCAAATATAGCCAATAACTAAATATACATTATTTAGAAAAATCAGTACAATGTATTTATGTTAATTAAGTGTGAGTCTCAAGAAAATACATATTCAGATAAAACGTGTCTTCTTTTCATCCAATTATTTGGAAAGCCTTGGTAAGAAAGATGAGATTCTAGAAACTATAAGGAAAAAATGATGTATTGTATGTAGGAAAGATAACATGAGAAAAGATTTGGGTATAGGAGTACTATGGTCCCATGAAGCAGTTCTGGAAGTTATGCAACACATTATCAGCATTCAAAATGCATCAAACTGTCTTTGAATGCACAATTAGCATACATCCATTTATTCACTTATTCTTTAATTATCAAACATTACCTGAATGCCCACTGTGGGCCAGGATTTTTTGTTTGTTGTGCATTTAATAATGCAAAGCTGAATAAATAATAGGGCCCTGCCCTCAAGATGCTCACAACCTACTTAGGGAGAGAGAAATATATTGATCAGTAAGTGTAATGAGTTGCTTAGACATCCGTACAAGATACGGAGGAAATGGCAGAGATGGGAATTACTGCCCGAAGCAAGCTGGGCAGAGTTTGAGGGGACCTTGGAGTAGGGGAATCTAGGAAAGACTTAAGGAAGATATCTTGCATGGCAAGTAAGAGTTGGAATGATGCTGAAAAATGCAATTGGTACAACAAAAGAAAAAAACTGATACATTAGACATCATCAAAATTATAAACTTGTGCTTTACAGGATGCTGTCAAGAAGGTGAAAAGACCTGTGATGTACAGTCCCTTTCCACAACACTGGAGAGAGCCGGGCCTTGAATCTGCGCCTGCGTATTCCTACAGCTTCTCAGAGTCCTTTGGACAATGACTAAGGAGACAAAACATGCAGGAAACATTTCTAGAAAAGAAAAAGAAAAAAAGTGGGTGGGGGGCGGAGAAAGAAAAAGAAAAAAGAAAAGGAAAAAAAAAGAAAGTGAAAAGATTAGCCATAGAATTGGAGAAAATTTTTGACAAATCATTTATCTAATAAGGGATTTGTATTTAGAATACATAAAAAACTCCTACAATTCAACAATAAAAAGATAAATAACCCAATTTAGAAAATGGGAAAAGCATCAGAATAGACATTTCTCCAAAGAAAATATATAAATGGCTAATCAGCACATAAAAATGAATAGTGTCATTTAGCCATCAGGAAAACACAGACCAAAACCACACTAAGATAATACTTTATACCTATTAAAATGCCTGTACTCAGAAAGACAGGTAATAACAAGTATTGGTAAGAAGTAATAAAATTGGCACTATATTCACAAGTTTTTCTCACACTAAAGGGAGGGGATCACTCAGTAAGTCCTCACTTTGTATCAGCTGTGACTTTAAGTGAAACGTAGAGTGAAACCAGGTTTAGTGCAGGCAAATTGATAGAAGTAAGAGTTAAGTTCCTGGGCCTCTCATCCAGGTTGTAACACGGGGTCGTTTTCTAGGACCTGTTGTGCAGAGCTTGTGCTTGGGGGTGGCAATCAAGGGAACCTACCACAAACTCTGCCCAATTTCTGTTCATCCTTTTGTTTTACTACCTAGGAGATGTCAGCAACTTTATATTCCAAATCATGAATTAAGTGCTTTCAAAATTTTGCCATTTATATTTAACTTCTAAGAGTATTTTCATGTTTTATAAATGCTTCAATTTTTTTTATCTCAGATAGCTTGTATGTAATAACCTCTCTTATCTGAGGTTAATTTTTAGTGAAATTTTTTTCCTGTACCCTGCACTATTTCCTCATAATTTGTTTTGTCTTGTTTTGTTTTTTTTCCTCCTGTTTATGTTTTAGTCTTTGACTTTTATGTTAGAGATCGTCCTTAAATGTCTAGTGACTCTTGATTGTCTGCTCATGTTTAAAAGTGAGTTACAGGGAAGACGATTAGAAGCTCAGTGGGCTGGTACCTTGCTTGGCTGTACTCTGCAGTGATTGGACAGGGATGCGGCTGCCTAGGGGAGTTAGGAAGGGCCATCTCTGGTGGTTTGTCCAGGGAAGAATGCTCTTCCTTCTCGCAGGGACAACTGTCAGTATTCTGGGAGCTGAATAGAGGGAGGGGTTCTGTAATTCAATGTACTTATTTTCATTTAATCCTCTTGCTTTCAGTATGGACCCTCATTCCTGCCTGTGTCTGCGACACAGCTGCTTTCATGTCTTAGGGAGTACATCTGTCCTCAGCCAAGGAGTTCCAGTTTCCATGGGCTGAGGAAGGATATCTTGAGATCTAACTTTCTAGTAAAGACTTTTAATTAATCTTCTTTTTCAGCCACAAGGAGGGACAAAACCAAGATTAGTGTGGCATGAAGCTTACATAAGTGAAGGCTTCCCCTTAAAGAAAAAAATACAAAATTAATGACTGGGCTTTGGCAGATCCCTGTGTAAGAGACTAAAACTTGGCTGCAGTCACTCCTCACGTCTGCTCTCACGTGCACTAAGCGTGCCTTCAGGCTTGCAGTGCTCGGGTGGTGCGGTGAGTGGTTTCTTCAATCTCTGCCCAGCTTAGTCAGCTTCACTTTTTCATCCGCTTCCTACCCTTCGGTTTTTGTTAACACTTCTTCATCCCTATTATTATTATTGCTTTTCCGTGATCTCTGAACTTTTTATCGGCCTCCTGTCCCCCAAGGGATGCTCCATTTCCATTGTCTTAATACCTGAAAACTTTGGTACCATGGATCTCACACACCACTTTGCCAGTCTGCGGGTGGGGGTCTTTTGGATGGGTTGTGTGGGGGCTGTCATCCAGGGAGTCTCCAAGTCTGATGTCATCCCCTTCTGTCTGCAGGCTGTGGTCTGTGGTAATCCCAGCCCCCAGCTTTGACCTGATGTTCAGCAGGGCCTCAGACTCCTGGGCCTAGTGCTGCCCCCTGCCCGGGTCTGGGCCCGCTCTGACTGCAGGTACAGCAGCATCCATTGAGGTATCCCATCTGAATAACATAGCTCATCTCCACCTCCTTCAGGCTGTTCTCCAAACTGGCCTTCAAATTCTTCATTGAGTCCAGGTCGATCTCCAAGGAATAGACCGTACATCTCAGGTCTGTGGGTGTCATCTCGGCAGCTATCTCAGAGGTCTGTGAGGTGCCCACTGCGGTGCTCTCCTCAGTCTGCTGGGACCAACGCTTGTTGAGCTCCTCTCAGTTCCTCCGAGCCAGCTCATCCCATGGGGCCCAGATAACCTTGCTGAAGTCCTGAGATGTGGGAGCATCCAACTCCATGGTCAACCCAGAGCTGCAATCTGGTTTTGTGGACCATTTACTTCCTCCTCATGATTCTTCTTCATGAAGAGCAGCTCCTCCTTGAGAGCCTTGATCTGTGTCTCCAGCTGCTGAGAGATATTGGTGTCATCAGTGACTTTTCAGAGCCCATTGGTGTCAGTCTCTCTCCACAGACTGGCACATGGATAGCTCCATCTTATACATGACTCTGAGGCCACCAGCAGCAATTTGGGCATCGCCAATCTACAGAACAATGTGGGCACTGTCCACAAAACTTGCAAAGACCTGAGCCCTCAGCTCCTTGATGATCTTCACATAAAGCCCCCAGTCTCTGACCTGGGTCCCTTCTCTTCCAAATGCTCTCTAGTCTCGGATTATCACCCTCCAGGCTTCTCACCCTCTCAAGGTAGAAGGTCAGGTGGTCATTCAAGCATTTCATAGTCTCCTTCTTGCTCTTGATGCCCCCTATGCCCGCCAGACCCCTGGCCATCCCCACTGCCAGGCCCCCAGACCTCCAGCCACTGCACATGCTGGTGGGGTGGCACACAGAGATCTGGGCCCGAGCCCTCTGTGCCTGCACAGATGTGCCACATCCAGTGGCTGGGCCGTTCCATGGAGCTCAGGGTTCTGTAGTTTGTGGAGAAGTTGGAGTGGGCGCTGAAGCTCATGTTGTTCAGGGAGGAAGGTGAGAAGCAAAGACTCAGGTTCTAGCAGCTGTGAATCCCAGGTCTACGACTCAAGTTATAGACTACTATTATTTTTGTTATGTTTTTCTTGTGAGTTTTTAGGAGGCAGCAAAAAAGAATGAGATTATTTAATTCACCCAGTTTAGATAGAACTTCCATAAACTCATTTGAAAGTTGGAAGAAATCTCAGAGATCATTTAATTCAAAGGTTTTTAAACTGGATTTTAGGAGGTTTAGAACCATCTTCTCCTCAGATTATATGCAAAATTTTCTATGGAAGTCTTGCATTTGTTTTCCTGGGGACAGGGCCTATATCTCTTGTCAGATTCTCAAGTGTCAACATTCCTCAATAGCCACAGCTGAGGAAATGGTGGTTAGGAGAGACCAAGGTCACACTTCTCTGTGATTCTGTGTGTCTGACAAGAGAAAAGCCTTGATTCTTAGTAGGGAGGTCAACTAAGGGAAGAGTTTTTTAAGCTGCGAGCTTTCTGACCACAGATCTCCTCAGCACACTCTGAGGTGTATAAATGTGGACATGGGCAGAATCTTTGCTCTTCCCCACTTGAAGTTCTTCTCCCTCATTTGATGCTATTGGGTTGGCCAAAAAGTCCCTTGTGATTTTTCCATATGATGGCTCTAATAGTGCTTGGTTGTCTTCAGCTTCATTTGAATCAATTTTGTCAGATTGTATTGTGACAGCTGTCATATCAGTGTGCATTTTAAAAAAAACCAAAATGTATTGAGTTTTTGTTTAGCCATTTTAATATTGAAGGTAGAAGAAGATACTCAATGTTTTTGGTGTATTATGTTTTATTATTTCAGGAAAGCTAAAAATGCAACTGAAATGCAAAAAAAGATTTGTGCGGTGTATGGAGAAGGTGCTGTGACTGCTCAAATGTGTGAAAAGTGTTTTGTGAATTTTCTTGGTGCTATTGACATTTTGGCCGCGTAATTCTTTGCTGTGGGATTGTCTTATGCATTGAAAGATGTTTAGCAGCACCCCTGGCCTCTGCCCACTAGAAGCCAATAGCAGGAGATAGCTGGCATACTCAAAACATGTAAATCAATAAAGTCATTGGTGAAAATGAAAAAATGTGTGTTTTATTTTATGCAAAAAAACTAAATGGATTTTTGGCCAGTCCAACAGTTTTGTTTTCTGTTGTGGAGAAGAGTCATTTTCCTTGACAGAATGGTGTCCATGGGGGTAAATGAGGTAGTGAGATCTCAACTTGCACCTTACCTGTGTATGTCGCACGTTTGGTCATTCTGGGAGGTCCGTGTCTCAGACTCCCCTAAATTTGCAAGGCCTCCAGGAGTCTATTCACTCAGCAGCCTGAGCAGACTGCTGAAGAATAACTTATCCTAAAGGAAGGAATAGAGGCAGTTTGGGCTTGGTGTGATTTGGGGGAAACTTGAGTTAGTCTTTATTTAGCTCTTTTTAAAAAATTGTTGACACTATTACAGATGCCCCTCTTTCTCCCTACTTTGCCTGTCTCCACCCAGCCCCTGCCCCATGCCCTCCCCTTCACCACACTATGGTCTGTGTTCATGGGTTATGCATATATTCTTTGGTTAATCTCTTCAACTTTTTTTTCCAGTCCTCTCCAACATCCCCTCCCTCTGAGATTTGTCAGTCTGTTCCATGTGTCCATTACTTGGTTCTATTTTATTTATTCACTAGATTCCCCATATAAGTGAGATCACATGGTATTTGTCTTTCTCAGACTGGCTTATTTCACTTAGCATAATAATCTCCAGTTCTAACCATGCTGTCACAAAGGATAGCAGTTTAATACTGGAAGCATTAAAAGTTATTCCCAATTGGGGAAGGGGAAGGAGAGGGCAGTAGAAGAGGGTAGAGAGCAGATAAATAGCAGTGCACACTTGAGAACTATATAATTTTGTTAACCATTGTCACTCAATAAACTCAATAAAAAGATAAACAAAATAAAATAAAATAAAAAGTTGTTTCATACTTTGGAGGAAGGTGACATACTATTTGTTTTTTGACAGCTGAAGGGTGCTTCTGTGGCAAAGGAGAGAGCCTTGGCAGTTACCTTGGGAGCCAGGAAAGCAGGAAAATGGTGTCTGTGTCTTGGTAACTGGAGAAATTATATTTCTCCCATTGCTGGTGAGGGGCCTCCTAGGGAGGGGAGGGACTTTGGGGGTTTTTTAAATTGCATTTGTATCGCAAGCCTCTTACTGGGACGAGGCAGGGGAAATGTGGGGCACATGTGATGTGTAAGGACACCTATGGCTATGGGAGAGGCCTGTCCTCTTGTGCTTTGGATTTCAGGCCTGCTCTCTCTGTAGTCAGGCTGATCTCCAGCTACCATAACTACCATCAGATTCTCAAGCCCTTTGATGATGGGACTTGAATTTCACCAACAGGAAGTGGTGTGATTTGCTCTGGGTCATTTTCCCCAGACCCAGGCTGCCAGCTGGTCATCATATGTCACTATCTGGAGACAGACTCCTTGGTGGGAGAAGTAAGTCTTCATTGAAATCAGTAAGGAAGTACAAAGTGTGAAGGCTCTGGGGCTGTGTCCCCACAACCTAGAGATGCTGATGAGCAGTTCTTCTGCCTATATTACATGCTTCCAACAACAGCCCTCTCTGCGGGGATTAATATACTGATCGGCCCTCTGGAGAGGGGAGTGACCTTCCCAGTGGGAGGAATCTGGCTAATCCCATAGTTTCTGACAGAAGGCCCAGAAGGAGTCTGTTGCCAGGAAGGAATCTGTTGCCAGGGATCGAAGATAGTTGTTACCTTGACAGTGCAGTGCAGCACGCATGCATCTCTCCTGGTCCCCGTGTGATCCTTTGCTCCGACGCTTGTGTGTTTATACCTGTGCATGGCTCAGAAAGGTAGAGACAGGCCACATGTGTCCCAGATGCCGTCTTCAGGAGGCTGGGTTCGGTGTGCTCTCTCCCTTTGCCACATTCGCAGGAGCCCGCTGATGGGACTGCTTCAGCCAGAGGGGAATGCCCAGGAAAGACAGCATGCTTTCTGAGATGGGCAAAGTGCTGGGTAAGTAAAGGTACCTGCACTTTCAACAGATCAGTGGTCTAAAATGTTTCTCAATATTGGGTCCATGGAAGGAGATGCCTATCTTCCCTTTCCAAGTGGCTGCGTGTGTTGCTGGACAAGTCTCAGCATCTCATCTGAATTATCCCAGATGTTTCCCCCCACCCCACCTTTCTCATTACATTATTTGTTCTTTCTTCATATATGCAAACAAAGCTTTGTAAACTGAGGATTGCTTGTGCAATGGGCTTCTAATTGTTCAGAAATGAGTTGGGAGTGTTTTTAGATTTGAGGCTGACTCTGGGGTCACTGTTGCTCAGCTCCTCATTTCACCTGGATTTATGTAGGTAGCTGTCCCTGCTGGAAGCATGCTGTCACCTGTCCTCTTACACTGGTAGGCTTCAGACTAATATTTTAGCTATAACACAAAGTTCTGTGGGAAACAGCCTCCAGGATCTCGTTTTTCATTGTTTACAGTTGAAGAGATTGTCACTGTGACATGTTCGTAAGTGGATATATTTGATCATTTCAGTTTCTTCCTCCCTCCGGTCCTTTTTCTCTTTCCTTCTTTTCTTAACCAAAAAATCCTCTTAGCAGATTCCGTATCTTAGAGGGATGCAAAAACATTGGGAAAAATGATCTAATTTAAGTGTGTTTTATTTCATTAGGTTTTTTCCCCCTATGTCGCCCAAATCTTTCATAAACATGAAGTCTTTCACAGCAGCCAAGTTACAATGACTTGAACATCTCAGCCTTTCCCACTCTGGGTGCCCAAAATATGTCTCAGTGGCTCTGTGCTCCACCTACCTATGACAGGTCTTGCGGAGTTTCCTTCCTCCACACAGTTGTGGAAATTCCCCCACAAGATGCTTTTAATTTGTCCATGCAGAGTCTGGGCTAGAGTTCACTGCTGGGCCGTCCAAGACTGGTCGCCACAGCTGCCAGAGCTAGACCTCTGCTGTTGCTACTGCAGTCTAGCTGCGGGTCCCAGCAAGAGGCTTGGTGCTGCTGCTGCCGCATCAGTGCTGGCATGCCACAGCGCTGCCACCACTGCCTGGGTGCGGCTCTCGTCTCAGGCACTTGTCTCAGCCAATGGCACCGCTACAAAATGAGAAAAAGAATGCTCTCTTGCTCTAGGGGTCCAGAATAGTCTGGGCTAGCCTGAAGGCACAGTGAGTTAGACACACAGTGCTTTCTTCTGAGCTGACCTGCACTGCCTCTGCTGCAGCCCAAACTTCCACCTGGAGCTCTGGTGCGAACTCTGATGTTGCAGCTGCCTCTGAGCCTGGTAAGCTGGGACTTTGCTGCCACCGACACCTTGTCATTTGAGATCCCTGCTAATATCTCAGCCAATTTTGGTTTTGGAAATGGTGGGAAGGTTTGTGCCCCAGCATTTCAAAGCTGGGGGACAGCTGTTCATTCATAGGCGTAGGGCTCAAACATGCTGCTGGAAGGCCCGGGTCCCCTTGGGTTCCTCTCGCAGCTGCTGAATCCACTGCCCCCAACCCTTAGGTCCTCCTGCTGAATCACTGCACCAGATACCTTGCTACTTTTGGTAAGTGTTCTGTTGCCTCTCATGTATCTTATTTTATTTGAAGCTCCCCCAATAAATCAGACATAGTTGTATATGTGTATGCAATCTAACTGGGGTCAGGGTTTAACTATTTTCCCAGCAGGCTCTTCAGTCTCAAGTAATGCAGCTTACTTGAAGAGACTCTGTGTCTGTCGGGGGGGACGGAGGGCAGCAAGGCTCCTCATTCTCCCTCATGTGGAGGTGTCTGAGTCTTAGCTACAGCCCAGACAAGGCTCTGCATTTCCAGACAGTTACAGTTCAGGTTTTAATCGTTTTACTCGTGTACCGTGGCTCCCGCACCCTCAGGACACTATCCTCTCACCCCCCTTACTCCTCTCTTGCCTTACCCAACCTTACCTAACCTTTACTTCCATGTCTCCCCTGCTCCCACATGCCTATTCAGAACAGCCCCCAACAGCCACACGTTCCTTGTGTTTACTGGTGATTGGTCAACCCCTTTCCCAGGACCTTCTTTCTTTTTCCTCAGAAAGACAGTATAAATCACGTATCAAATACATTGCACGCTTCACAGTTGCTTATTTCTCACATCTTTTTCTGCCTCAGTTGTTCAGTTGAAATGATAAAGTATTTTCAACATTCAGGAGCCGATAGAAACTAATATAACCAGTGCCTGCATTAAACAAAGGGGAACATTTGGCCGTCTTTGTTCCAGATATTGTGAAATAAATCCAACATCACAGATGTAGTCAAAGTCTTCTACTTTTCCTCAGCCCACAACTCCCAAAGGCTCCCAGAAGTAACTATTTCTGAGATATATTTCTTTCCTTCCCATCAATGTTTTATGTATTTTATTTACATGTGTGGATCCAAATCTATACATATTATCTTATGAGTTTAAAAAATAAACAAATGACCCTGGCTGGTGTGGCCAGGGTCAACTGAAAAAACTATTTCCAACTGATAGGCCAAGTAGCTACTTTGCAACAGAGACTCCCTTCTTTCCTATTCTTCCACCTTTTGCTTTATTACCTCTGAAAAATGTCATTATTACCTCCTGATTTTGATTATTGGTTCAATTCTAGAAGCCATTTTACCTTATTTGGCATCTTTCAATGTGGAAGGAAGCAAATTGATACTTGAACTGAAAGACAGGGCAGCTTAAGGATAGGAAAGGAGTATGAAGTATAAGCTCTGAAATGATGATTTGAAGCTGCTTGAAGGGATGGTGTAAGGTTGGTGAAGATGCTGTGGCTGAGACAGCAGGAACACCAGGCTCCGGGGGAACATAGCCCAAGCCCGGATTCTAGTTCCACTCTTTTCCAGCTGTGTGAACTTGGCAGTTCTCTCTAAACCTCTAAAAACTCTCAAACTTTAAATCATGGAGCGCTTAGAGAGTTGTTCTGAGAATCAAGTGAAATAGTTCACGCAAGGCTTGTAGTGCAGTGCCTGCCACAATATAAGTATTCTGTTCATCTTGGTTATGAGTGATAGTTGTTACTTACTTGAATGCACGTACCTTTAGTTTGTTAGTGGGGTCCAAGTGGGGATCTTTCTCTGCTTCTAGGACACTCTCTCTTTCTCTCTGTGTGTGTGCATTATGTGGTTTAAGGGGGAATAGTCAGGGACTTACTGTAAAGCTCTTACAACCTCAAATTTATATGGAAATACTACCATCACCCCAACCACTGCTTCAAAGGCAAAATGGATTTTCTGATGTGTTGAGAATTCTGTATTCAAGGGAATTATTCAATATCCTAACATCTTTTAAGAGTATTACCAATATTGGAATATAAAGATTGTGTTGAAATATATTTTATAAAATTAACTTAAATAATTCTACTACATTTGATATAGTTGAGATGGTGTTTTCATATGTATGTTTTAACTTATCAAAGGCACCAGTGAACGTAGTCAACTCTTTGCTAAACCCATCTCTAACGGACATTTTTATTAGAAGTTAAACACGGGCCCTGGCTAGGTAGCTTAGTTGGTTAGAATGCTGTCCTGATACACCGAGATCACAAGTTCAATCCCAGTAGGGGACATGCAAGAATCAACTAATGAATGCATAAGTAAGTGGAACAACTAATCAATCTCTTTTTTTCCTCTCTCTCAAATCAATAAATAAAAATTTTAAAAATACAAAATTTAAAAAAAGAAATTAAACATGTATATATGCAGGTAAATGTAATAATAGACCATCAGGTTCAGGGGATGCTTTATGGCTTGAGGGACGTCAGTGACTTAATTTCCATTCTCATGAAAACCTATGTTGTATTACTGTTCCTTGAAGGCAGTATTCAGCCAAATATATACAGTTGCTATTGAAAGAGACAAGATTTGTCCTTTGCTGGGAAAGATGTTAAGGCTAAAGGTAGAATGGGAACCTCTTCAGAGTGGCTTTTTTCTTTCCAATTCTCAAGTAATTAGCAAGGGTCACTCAGAGATTTGCTCTTTCAAATGGCTCTACTGAGACAAAACGATGTCTGTGATGCTTTTAGCCAGAGACACAGAAGGCAGTGGTGCCAAACTGGGGTGGAGAACTCAAGGCAATTTCACACAGATGGCTGTTCGTGTGGAAATGTTTTAAACAGCCATATACTAATCCTGAGGATGAACCGAGGGGGTGTGTTGGTCAAGCCCCAAGTAGCCAGCAGTGGGTCCTGGCCTCTCACAGTTGGTCTGAGTTCTTATTCTCTTTATTCTGCAGGCATTCTGAAGTTTTCATTTCTTTCACAGGGATAGAAAGTAAAGAGATACGAGCGTTGGGAAATACTGCATATCTCTATCAGGACTAGGCTCCTGGTACTAGTTTTGTACCTGTTTTCCAAAACTGCATGCTTTACGCAAATACCATAATGTAGACTTTCCCAAATATCATAATGTCTGTAGAAACATCTAAGATATGTGAATTTGTTCACTGCCTTTGGACAATAATTATTAAATCCTCAAGGACTGCATATGGGCTACATGTAGAACTACTTAGTAAGGAAATATAAAGATGATTTTCATTGAGTGATACAAGGTAACACAAACATGTAAGTGGGAACCAGCAGTTTGTTGAATGAGGATAATAATGACCATAATTTCTATACTGAGACCAATTTAAATAAAAGTTTTCCTTAGAGAATTCAAATCCTTATGCTGATGGATTTCAATAAATTTAATTTGTGTTTTTTAATATTTCAGTAGGAATCCTTTCATCCTATATTTTCTTGTAGGGACTTTTGCATCTTAACAAACATTTAAAAATAAATATTTGTATTTACATATTTCAAATCCCATTAAGAGGTTAGGAGTACACAGCCTTATATGAGTTCTTCCAGAGATTAGTTAAGACAAATTTCCTACATATTTTCTAAGAAATCTGATTTTTATTATTTTTTCAGCTAATAGAAATTTGTACATCATATTACCTCAGCAATAAGAGTGCAGAAATCCCAAAACAGTGTGCCAAGCATAGATCCTGAAAAGGGGGCAAGAAGAGGAGAGATTCTTATATGAACATAGCCATCATGAAGTATCATACTCTCCATAAAATTTTTTGTATGGTTTGAGATTCATCAAGTAATTGTTATTTTTCTTCTTACAGATGTCAATACGTGTTTCACAAGCTCCCTGGCCGTATATCTGAGCACCGATGCTTGACCTATTGTAAGTCAAAACGTCATGTGTGGGGAAAAAACAGCTTTGCATTTGAACCTTTTTTCTCTTTGTTTTTTAAAAAATTTAAATCATAAATGTTAGAAACAGAAAAGCTTGTTTGTTTCTCTAAGCAAATGTCTGGCCTTGTTCTGAGTTGATAAACTGCATAGGTCTTGCTTTACTAGCTTAAACTTCCAGAGTTCTTCTGGTGGTACTTGGTGGGGACTCAGTAAACCATTGCTGTTGTTGATAATGAATGTGATAACGAGAGAGTATTTTTTCCTTTTGTGGTTTGATAGTAAAAAAATTTCTTTTCAAACCATTGTAGGGAGCTACCTAGTCATAGGTTTTATAATGGTGGGTCATTTATGTATCCCACTATAATTGGGTCCAGACACAGCAGTCATCTTCACATGGAAACAAGTGGAGGGGAGTGCTGCGACACCATTTGGAATTGCCAGCAATTCCAAAAAAGTGAAGTCATAAAAGCAGGAGAACAAAAGACCTCATTCTGGCTGATTAGATGATTTAACCATCAGTTGGTGTTGGTACCAGAAGTCATCCAGACTGCTAAAAAAAAAATCTCAGGGGCTGGAACTCTGTGGGGAAAAGATTTAAAACGTGCCCCTTTTGGTTCACAGATCTCCATTCAGATTTCTAATTGGAAGGGGAGTATGAGGATACAGTATTGCAAGAAAAGCCAAGAATGGGACGGACACACAGCAATGAAGTGGAGTGGCCTCTCTGCGAGGGAGAGTTAGCTTTGCAGTTAGGGAGGCAGCCAGAGTACCAGGCCTTGTGTTATGAGGGTGTCTCCTGCTGCCTGCATGTGTCTCCTTGGCCCATGTGCTGGTGTTCCAAGGGAAGAACCCCAGGGAGAAATCAATGGGAAAAGTACTTAAACTCGTTGTAAGGAGCCTCTGCAGTGTGGAGTGACATGTATGAGATCCTTCTCTAAAACTAAGCAGTGCGTGTCTATTTTTGGCATCATG
This sequence comes from Sturnira hondurensis, assembly GCF_014824575.4. NCBI lineage: Eukaryota > Metazoa > Chordata > Mammalia > Chiroptera > Phyllostomidae > Sturnira > Sturnira hondurensis. The sequence goes on along the minus strand of NW_028087215.1, from coordinate 2,119,554 downwards.
TTTTAAAATGGGGCTCAGTCTCACGCTTACTGGGATACAGAAAAAAAGTCTTTCAAGATTTACAGTCTGCTTTACCGCTTTATAATATTTTAGGCTGCACTATTTTTATAGATTATGCTAATTTCTTAGTTCTGTGAGCCTATGCTCTCAGTACATTAAGGATAAATGTTCAGGGGAAGCTCTAGGAGTATTTTCTGACAAATCCCCACATGCTAATAGGGAGTATTAACCACACACAGTGAGGTTAATGAAGTTCTGTATTCTGTTTTAAAAAATATTTTTTCTTTATTTTTATTGTTGACACTATCACAGATGTCCCCATCCTTCCCTTTGCCCACCTCTACCCACCCCCCCACTCCTCCTTTCCTCTCCCATCCACACACTCTCTCTCTTTTTTCTTTTTTGCAAGGAGCTTTTTTTTGCACTTTTTTGGGTTATGTCCATCTCATGTGACAGTCTTTATTCTCCCAGGACAAGAAGAGTCTCTTCCTTCCCCTGAAGGCATCAGTGAAGTACCCCCAAACCAAGGCCCCCATTTTCTAACTTGAATTTGTTGACTTTTGTTTTATAGATGCCTCACCTACACTTTAGGCTGAAGTTTGGCAATTCATTTTTTTTAAGCCATGGAATCAGACTTGTTTCAAATCGCTGTCCAGTAAAACCATGAGTGTTGACTTCAAACACTTTGTATAAAATGAGCATACTGTTTGATCAGCATAATCTTTTATATCAGCATAAGCTAACAATATTAAGTAGGTGTTTCCAACATCAGGGTCAGCTTTTGGAATCTGGCAAACTTGACTCTCTTCCTTACAGTTATGTGAAGCCGTACTCTGGAGAGGTGCAATAACCAGCAAGCAACAAGCAAAACCTTAGAACTAGGAACAGATCAATGGGTGGAACATTTGATCACAGTGGAGAAGGAATGAGGTTCAGGAGGAACCTGAACCAGGCCAGGTGGCCATGTAGAGGTCTGCCAAGATTTCATTGGCCCCAGGTCAGCCAAGCCAGTAAATGGACTGTGCTCTGCCTATGATACAGACAGCATGAGGGCAAGGAGTCCTGGTTATTTAGCAAAAAAAAAAAAAAAGTTCGGGGTTAGAAAAAAGTGAACTTTCTATTTATCTGGTTTCTAATAGTGGCTGGACTTTGTGATCTTTGCATTTGCTGGTTTTTGCTCATTTGCTCAATTGCTCATTGATTGCACAGGTTCTCTTTAGATGGAGTTTGATTCTCACTGACTCCCTTGCTCCCTTCCATGATTACCCAGAGTGGCTGATGCATCCTGAGTACTTCGTTAGACCCAGCTATATAATTGTGAACAAGATGGACATGGCTTCTGCTTTCATGGAGCTTGTGGTCTAGTAGGGAAAGTAGAAAATGGAAAAGTAGTTATAATAATGCATAATGAGCGATATGAAAGAGAAAGCACAGAGTCCTACAAGTACACGTAATAGGAGAACCTAATATAATCTAGAGGTCAGATATGGTCTACCTGGAAGGGGTCTGTAGGCTGAGACCTGAAGGATAAGTAGGAGTTTGTTAGTAAAAGTTAGAAAACACGCCAAATAGAGCAGTGAGTTTGAAGTTGTGAAACTGAGATATTTTGGCATAGTTGAGCAACTGGAGTCTAAAGCAGAGGGAGGAATGAAACAAAGGGCCTGGAGGGTTTCTGCTGCTATTGCACCTTCCCTACACCCTAGGGTATGAGCAGTCCCTCAGAGGGTGGGGAGAGGCTTTGGGCAAGTACAGAAACATTCAAATTATCAGGGTACCAGAAGGGGAAGAGGAAGAGCCACAAGTGGAAAATTTATTTGAACAAATAACAAAGGAGAACTTCCCCAGTCTGGCAAAGGAAATAGACTTCCGGGAAAACCAGGAAGCTCAGAGAGTCCCAAAGAAGTTGGACCCAAGAAGGAACACACCAAGGTACATCATAATTACATTAGCCAAGNCCTTCCCTACACCCTAGGGTATGAGCAGTCCCTCAGAGGGTGGGGAGAGGCTTTGGGCAAGTACAGAAACATTCAAATTATCGGGGTACCAGAAGGGGAAGAGGAAGAGCCACAAGTGGAAAATTTATTTGAACAAATAATAAAAGAGAACTTCCCCAGTCTGGCAAAGGAAATAGACTTCCGGGAAAACCAGGAAGCTCAGAGAGTCCCAAAGAAGTTGGACCCAAGAAGGAACACACCAAGGTACATCATAATTACATTAGCCAAGATTTAAATGAAGAAGAGAATCCTAGAAACAGCAAGAGATAAGGGGATAGTCACCTACAAAAGAGTTCCCATCAGACTGTCAGCGGATTTCTCAAAAGAGACCTCACAGGCAAAAAGGGGCTGGAAAGAAGTATTCCAAGTCATGAAATCCAAAGACCTACATCCAAGATTGCTCTATCCAGCAAAGCTTCCATTTAGAATGGAAGGGCAGATAAAGTACTTCTCAGATAAGGTCAAGTTCAAGGAGTTCATAATCACCAAGCCCTTATTTTTTAAAAATATATTTTATTGATTATGTCATTATAGTTGTCCTATCTCCCCTTCATTCCCCTCCACCCTGCACACCCTCTCCCCACCATTCCCCCCTTCAGTTTATGTACATGTGTCTCAAGTTCTTTAGATTTTATATTTCCCATACTATTCTTGCCCTCCCCCCCAATCTATTTTCTACCTACCGTCTATGCTACTTATTCTCTGTACCTTCTCCCCTCTTCTCCTCCTCCCACTCCCCTCTTGCTAACCCTCCATGTGATCCCCATTTCTATGGTTCTGCTCCTGATCTAGCTGTCCTCTTAGTTTGCTTTTGTTTTAGGTGTGGTTGTTAATAACTGTGAGTTTGCTGTCCTTTCACTGTTCATATTTTTCATCTTCTTTTTCTTAGATAAGTCCCTTTAACATTTCATATAATAAGGGCTTGGTGATGATGAACTCCTTGAATTTGACCTTATCTGAGAAGCACTTTATCTGCCTTCCATTCTAAATGAAAGCTTTGCTGAATAGAGCAATCTTGGATGTAGGTCTTTGGATTTCATGACTTGGAATACTTCTTTCCAGCCCCTTCTTGCCTGTAAGGTCTCTGAGAAATCAGCTAACAGTCTGATGGGAATTCCTTTGTAGGTGACTGTCCCCTTATCTCTTGTTATTTCTAGGATTCTCTCCTTCATTTTAATCTTGGCTAATGTAATTATGATGTGCCTTGGTGTGTTCCTCCTTGGGTCCACCTTCTTTGGGACTCTCTGAGCTTCTTGGACTTCCTGGAAGTCTATTTCCTTTGCCAGTTTGGGGAAGTTTCCCTTTATTATTTGTTCAATAGGTTTTCTACTTGTTGTTCTTCCTCATTCCCTTCTGGTACCCCTATAATTTGGATGTTAGAACATTTAAAGATGTCCCGGAGGTTCCTAAGCCTCTCCTCATTTTTTTGAATTCTTGTTTCTTCATACTTTTCTGTTTGGTCATTTTTTTCTTTCTTCTGGTCCACTCCCTTGATTTGAGTCCCAGTTTCCTTTCCATCACTATTGGTTTCCTGTGCATTTCCCTTCATTTCAATTAGTTAGCCTTCATATGTTCCTCTAATTTGTGACTAAAATCAACCAGTTCTGTGAGCATCCGGATCACCAGCATTTTGAACTGTGCATCTGATAGGTTGGCTATTTCTTGGTTGCTTAGAGTTATTGGCTCTGGGGCTTTGAGTTCTTCTTGAGCCATAATGTTCTGGTCTGTTCGCACCTGTTATGTATAAGGAGCAGAGCCCTAGGTGTTCACCAGAGCAGGGCAGCTCAGTTGCTGCATTGTGATGCTGTATGTGGGGGTGGGGTCAGAGAGGGACAATGGGGGTCCCCTCTGCTGCTTCCCACCGCTGTGGCCTGAGCGGTCTGTCTCACTGCTCGCTCCTTTGCCTGGTTTATCTGTGCGCGAATGTGTGACCACGGTCAGCCTGCCGCCTTGCACCCTCACTGGGTCCGTCCATTGTAAACCCACACCTGGGTTCTGCCAAGTGCCACCCGTGCGCCTGGGTCAGTCAGATCGTGCGGCCGAGTTTTCCTGCGCGACACCAGTCCGCCAGCCACTGGCTCCGCCCCTCTTACCGGTCTGGCTGAATGGTTTGTTGTTGTCAGACTTCCATATAGTTCAATTTTCTGCATTTTGGTTGTGTTTTTGTTACTAAAACTTTGTTGTCTTTAAACTTGGTTGTGCGAGGAGGCACAGTGTTTCCTCCTACGCCTTCATCTTGGCCGGAAGTGACCAAGCCCTTATTATATGAAATGTTAAAGGGACTTATCTAAGAAAAAGAAGATAAAAATACAAAAAGTGAAAGAACAGCAAACTCAGTTATTAACAACCATGCCTAAAACAAAAGCAAACCAAAAGGACAGCTAGATCAGGAGCAGAACTATAGAAATGAAGAACACATGGAGGGTTAGCAACAGGGGAGTGGGAGGAGGAGAAGAGGGGAGAAGATACAGAGAATAAGTAGCATAGATGGTAGGTAGAAAATAGATAGGGGGAGGGCAAGAGTAGTGCGGGAAATGTAGAAACTAAAGAACTTATGATACATGGACATGAACTAAAGGGGGGAATGTGGGTGGGAGGGGGTGTGCAGGGTAGAGGGGAATGAAGGGGGGAAAATGGGACATCTGTAATGGTATAATCAAAATATATTTAAAATAAATAAAAATAAATGAATTTAAAAAAGAATTTTGGCAGGAGGAAATACTTCATTGGAAGTGGGAACTTGGTCTCCAGAAATGAATCATGGAAACAAGAATTGACTGACCCACAGAGGCAGAAAATTGGGGTGAGATTAGGATTAAGTTATTCACATAGTGTGGGTGCTAATGTGGCTGGAAGGTAAAGTGAAGAAGAAACAGTTTGAGGAGTAAGAGAGTGTAGAGGTAACTGAGATAATGTGCTTGTGTATGTAGAGAAAGGAGAGAAAACTTAAAAAAAAACTTGAAGGACATTGGCATTTAGTTGGCAGAGGAGGAGGTACAAAGAAGACCGAGACGGAGAGGCCAGAAAGAGAGCAGAAAAACTAGCAAACTGTGGTTTGTCACAGAAGGGACAGGAGGAGAGTCCTTTCAGTGTTGGGGCTAACTTTGGGACACAAAACGGAAGGGGTGCCAAACCCCCAGGAATTAAGATAAATGATATTTTAGTGCAATATTTAAAAATATCTGAGTTAATGCAAAACATCAAACTTTGAAATAGAAGCAAGATCAGAATTATTAAATTTTGCTTTTGCCTCGGGCTCCAATAGGGTTCAGGACAGTCCTACACTGTTAGATTTACAAATTTTTTTCTATTTAGAAGTTTGTTATTTTGTGCATATAGATACAGGGAGGGAGGAATAAACTGTGTTACATGTGGCTGAGAAGTCAGTCAGGAAGCAGGTTGAAATGAATCCCTTGGATTTAGAGACAAGCTATTGTCATTGAATTTTTTCCTCTACCTTGTTTTAGAAATCAAAATGGGGTTGTTTAACTGTCTCTACAAACATCATCGTCACCTCCTAAAATGCTGAATCCTTTCTGAAGTAGATTATGTGAACACAAACATACATTTTTTTCTTAAAACCTTTTTATTATGGTAAAATACATGTAGCATACAAATGACCACCTTGACTATTTCTAACTATACTGTTCAGTGACACCATCATCCGTGTCCAAAACACTTTCCATGCTGCAAACCTAAAATTCTAAATTTATTAAAAAACTTTTTGGTTTAAAGTTTATTTTGTCTTATGTTAGTATAGCCAGTCCTGGTCTCTTTTTAGTTACTATTTGCATGGAATAACTTTTGCCATCCTTTCACTTTCAACTGGTCAGTTGTGTTTGGATCTAAAGTGAGTCTCTTATGGATAGCATATATATAATTGTATCATTTTTTTCCATTCTGCCAATCTCTCTCTTTTGATTGGAAAATTTAATCCATTTACATTTAAAGTAATTATGGGTAAGAAGGGACTTCTGTCATTTTGCTATTTGTTCTCTATATGCCTTATAGTTTGTCTCTCATTTTCCATGCTAAGAGCTGAAGTGGACGGAAATGAACCACAATTGATTGTCCAAGCCTTCCTTTGAAAGTTGCAAGCCTTCCAGAGATTTCAGAATTCCAAGACGGTTCCAGCAGACGGGTTCTGCCAGTGCAGTTATTGGCTGGGTAGGAAAACGGATTCCTGGTGCTCCCTACTACACCCTTTTTCCAGGACCCTCTCTCCTCAAACATGTGTATTTAAATGCGTATTCATAGTATCTTTCATAATAACTTTTTTGAAAAGATTTTATTAATTTATTTTTAGAGAGAGGGGAGGGAGGGGGAAAGAGAGGGAGAGAAACATCTATTGATTACCTCTTGTATGCTCCAGACCCTGCGACCAAAGCCACAACCCAGGCCTGTGTCCCAATCGGGAATCAAACCTGTGACCTTCGCTTTGCAGACAAGGCCCAAGCAACTAAGTCGTACAGGTCAGGGCCTCTCATAAAAACTTTAAAGTGAAATGAAATAATTCTTTAATTTTATGAATTCATCTTTACTGTTTTCTTTTTCTTTGTTTTTATTTAGAAAATAAATTTATTTTTATTTATTTAAATAAAATAAATCTCTCTCTCTCTTGTTTGAATTCATCTTTAAACATTCTCCCATGTTCTTGCTTAAACGTCTGGAGCAGGCATATCTGAGGGTCAGAGATAGAAGATGGGAGCCAGGTAAATAGGTATAATTGCGAAGCAGGTCCATGTTTACCTCTGAGAGGAATCAATTGCTGTTCTGTTTGTGGGTTTTGTTAACTATTTGGAGGCACCAGATTCATTTACAATAATTTGCTTCCTGGTGGGGTCTTTAGTTCGAAGTGCTTTGTGTAAATTAGTTGTCATCTACAATACAATCCCCAGATCCCTCTCTAATTAAGGTGTTTACCTATATTTCTTCTCAAGTGCTCTTGTTGCTTTTTGTGTAGGTCTTACACTGGGTGCTTTCAGGCTCAGATGCTGTTTTTTGTTCTCATCATGGTTGGGATGCCTCAGGCGATTGAGTTACTCGTCATATCCCAGACACCTGTCCAAAATCTAAAGAGCTCCAGCTCCACCCTCACTGTGTCAAAAAAACTTAATTATATTTACAAGGTAGAAAATTTTCCTTTGCATCTCATGAACTCAATCTCTTGCCTCAGGATGACCAGTAATTGTGTTTTGGCTGTGACCGTACAGGTTTTAGCACTGAAAGTCTGATGTCCTGGAAAACCCCTTAGTGCTGAGTAAGCCTGGGCGACAGGTTACCCTATTTGGCCTAGAAATATTTCCTGGATTCCTTTATTAAAGCCACCTAACTCTCTCTGCAAGGTCTAATGGTAACAGGTGACTTAGCTGATTTTACTTGTTCATGTTCTTGCTAAATTTCTGAGGATTTGTTCCAGGATTATAGCCACTCACGGACTGCTGGCAGGTTAGCGTGGAGGGGGGTCCAGAGAGCCTGCAGCACCGCCCTCTCCCTTTACAGATGAATGCAGTCTCAATTGCACTGGGAAGTTCTGGCCGTCTCTTCGCACTCTTGCTGCCGAGGCACCGGACTTCTGAATGTCTTCAAACATCTCCTTTCCCACTAATTAAAACCAGATGGTTGTGTTGGAACATCGGTTACAGTAACAGGAAAAAGTAGCATTTGGTTAGTTTTAAATTGTCCAATAATCTTCTTCTAATGCCTCTATTTGCGTCATAGGCGTTTTAACCTCCCTTGTGTCTAAAGTGCAGCGTCTCTCATGGATTACTCATATTATCTGAGTGTGAAAATAAATATGGTCAGGTTAATTAGCATCAATTTTAATAAGATCCCAAAGTAATTCTATACAATGCTTCCTGGCAAGAAAGAAATTAAACTTGATAACTGAGATAATAGGATCTAAAATAGAAGCAATGCAAGGGGCATGAAAGAGAGAAAATAAGCCTTTGAAAGGGAGAAAGAAATTGTGTGTACCGTGCAATACATGGACAGAGTTTTCTTTTCCAAAATCACACAATGGGTCTTCGTTATTTCACCTCCAAAGGAGGTCAGAGTCCAGTGGTTTTTCAAAAACAGACTGATCTCACAGAATTGTCGAAAATTCAGATATCTGCCTCCAACACCAGTAATTCTAAATCAGCAGCTATGGGGGAACCTGGGAATCTTGAGTTCAGTCAACTTCAGAAGTGCTTCACATGCAGTTGGTCAATGGAGTGACTTCTGGGAACCACTGAGTGAGGCTCTTTAAGAAGCTTTGCTATTTTTCACTTTGGAAAAATATGTGATAGTCATTCCTCAGACTTCACTTATTTTTGAGATGGTGGGTATCATTATACTTCCTTCAAAGAGAGGGTCATTGAGGAAGAGTCTCATTTTATTGTAAGACTATGAAAATGTGAGAATTCCCCTTGCCTCCGTTTCATCCAGAAGAGTATATTAAGGTCCTGAAATAAGACCTGCTGTAAGGAGCGAGGATGAATTCCTCCATGGGGTGTGTGGGACTGTGCAAGGCAATAAGTACATCCTCCACTTGACCGTGATGAATAGATGGAGTCAGGGGCTCGAACTGCCCAAGAGCCCAGTCTTTTTCAACCCTCACCTGACTTGTGCTGTAGAGATTGTCCAGCCCTAACTGAGTGGAGCAGAAAGGACTGAAGTCTCTCTCGTTCACGAACCGTGATAGAAGCATCTCTTGTTAAATGTATGTTTACATGGACACGTACAAACACCCACATAGCCTGAAAAGTCCTCTGGGAAGCTAACACAGAGCTCCAAGTTCTTAATTAGCAGAGTGGATTCCCCGGCCCTGTCACTTAATGGTATTGCAAATGATGTGTTTGGCAATTAATTGAATGATTTGTAAACCTGGAATCCTGACCACTGGTGGTCATTAAAGATCCCAGGATACTCTCCTTGTGGCAGACAGGGTCCTGGAATAATTCCAGCCCTGATAATTAAATTAGATTTTTGTCCTGCCGCCCTTTATATTTTCAACTGGACTCTGTTCCTTTTCTATCCTTAATTTCAGTGAACTTGCACATTAATAGAGAGCCACTGGGTTCCACAGAGGACTCCAGTACAATAACGATATTCCCTAAATTATGGAGTGATGTGTGTTGGCTTAGTCGTGGACAGGCACACTTTGTACAGAAGGGAAACTGTTGGATTGGCATCTGAAGAGACAGGGTACTCCCCCAAAATTAAGCCTGCTAAACATTTCAGTGTATAATTAAAAACACACATCCAATTAGCTTTTAAAAGTGAGGGTTTTTTTTGCATTTTTCTTTTGTGGGTGATATCATTCTATAAACAAAGTAATGAATAGGCATATTTTATTAGCAGAATAAATCCATGTGTTCAATAATAATAATACTTTTTAAAAACACCAATATATAAAAAGGCTGATCTCAGTTGGTAGGATAAAGGCAGAGTAAGAACAGTGAGATATACTGGAAACAAGTTTGATAGCTTGAAATTTAAATATTTATTTATTTTTAAAGATTTTATTTATTTATCTTTAGAGGGGAAGGGAAGGAGAGAGGGAGAGGAACATCAATGTATGGTTGCCTTTCATGGTCCCCTGCTGGGAACTGGCCTGCAACCCGGGCATGTGCCCTGACTGGGAATCGAACCGCCATCCTTTGGTTCATAGCTCATGCTCAATCCACTGAGCTATGCCAGCCAGGGCTGATAGCTTGAAATTTATTGATGCAGAATTCCCCTTCACGTTTATATACTATAAACAATTAGTCTGCTTTTGATCATCTACATTTTTTTATCAAAATGGGGGGCAGTTTGAGGACAGTAAGGTTTCTCTTACCAGTCATATGTTTTTAGTACCAGAGATTATTTTATTAATGTAAAAGTTTTTTCAAGCAAATGAAAATTCAGTAAACTGTATATTTGCAGAAACCAGAGTACTGTTATATAAAGTTAGCAAACTCCTAGAAGTTATTATTTAGCAGTTTGTTGCTGATAATTAAAGTTCTCTGAAATATTTTAAAAGATATGGATGAATATTATTTTTTTCATTGTGGATAATAACTTGCCATTTTAAAAGTATTTAACTCTGTTAATAGACCATAAAGGTCTTTTGCATATGCAGATTAACTCATGCATATTCAGGAAAGTAAAATGTACTCCCCAGTTTAGAGGGTTCCTAAGCATTTGAGACTCAGTTGGAGATTGTTTTTGTCTACTTTTGTTATTGTTAAACTAATTTTCTTCAAATAATGTACTTGCCTCACAATTTCCTACATTTAACACAGAATGGATCAACACACAGACACACACAAGGTTTAAAACCTGAGAATTTTGTAACTATCTTCTGTGCATCTCTTCTCTAACCCACAATAAATAGTTCTTCAATTTTAAAAAAGTTAGAAATCAGAAGATAAACACCAGCTTGTCTTCATTATAAGAAAGCTGATTTTATTACCTGGGTTAATGTGAGACAGAATTTTTTTAAAGTGCATGTGGGTGTTTTTAAAAGTGTTTCAAGTATAAATATATTTCTGTAATGAAAATATAAGTAGCCTCAACAACATGAATAATAGTAAAAGGTAGTAACATAATTAGGAAAAATAAGTTTTGAGAGTTTATTACCTGTTTTTACAGAATTTATTGGTTTGTGTAATTTAATTTTTAATAAGGGCTATGTTTAACAATTACCTTGCAAACTTTCTAAAACAATTGGCTCTTGCCATCTGGCACAAGTAGGTTCCGATGTACTGCCAGGTGTAGTGTTATTGGGTGGCTTGCGGAAAACTAGGTTGGAAATGGTATAAAACAGACAAGTCTTCACTTCCTATAGCATTAAACAAAAATACAATGATTAAAGATATTAAGTAAAAATAAAAGTTTTTCTAGAGATTTTTATATAGTCACTAAATTATTTAACTATGATTACAGGGAGAAGTATGGGAAGCTCACTGGAGGTAGGGCAGGAGAAAGCTCTAATTAGAAGACTTTCAGTTATTTGAAAAAAATTAACAAAAATAAACTAACTAAAGGAAAGAAATGGTTTAATAATATAGACATTTGGAAATAGTGTGAGGTGGGGTTCTTCATCTGTTCTCTCTTGTTCACTGCTCTGGTCTGTCGACAAGGAAAATGGTCTCGTTTACTATTTTGAGATTCATTTGCATGAAATTATTCTAAGAATCTAAAAATTTGATATAACCTTCAGAAATTTCTGACTGAGCTCGTTTTAGCTGGTGTTTAGAAATTTGCTAATTCTTCATTGAAATTGTCAATTGGGACAAATTTGAGATATTTCCACTCAGAATGTCTAATTTGCTGCTTTCCTCTGGCAGTCACTAAACTCTTACAATTTAGGCCATTGTTGGCTCCCTAGGATTTAAACAAGACAGTCAAATCCCATATGTTTATGCACACTGCTTTAATTTCTCCAGTGTGTTTATTTGTGTGGCAGGAGCACATTAACACTCTGCTTTCCCAAGGACACGTAAACAGTCTGGCAATTTGATATATGATGTAACCACAGGACACATACCGGTTGATCAAGTGCCCTAAATCCACCCACACCTTCAAAACCTGTCTGGTAAATGGGCGTGTTGTAAATTCTCTTCATTCTCCTTTGATCAGGTCAGTAGCTTTTGGTTTTCTTTTCTCATTCTCATTTCCATACTACTGCCTCTCATTCATACCACCTCATTTTTGGCCTATTGCACTGACCTACTAACTCATCTTTCTACTTCCAAACTCTAGCATTCAGTCCATTTTGAATAGCATTGTTAACCTCATTTTCCAAAAACACAGCTTTAATGTCTGTTCTGTGCTCAAAGATTCTCAGTGGTTTCTTCCCCCCTCAAGATAAATCATATAAATTAATCAGACCAGTGATCTCAAAACTGAGGTAGGTATATCTGGGAGATACGAAAGAAAATCCACGGGAATGCAGAAGAATATAGCAGAATTTTAAAATTCTTATTTCTACAGAATATAAAAGACAATACATGTTTTTAAGTAAAAAGAAAAGTTAAACTTTGCTAAGGTTTTATATATAGGGGTAGGCAGAGGCAGGTTTACATAATACAAATAAATAATACAGGAATAAATAAATAATAATAGTACAAGAATAAGCTGTTTTGTGTACACAGCTGTAAACCTACTTTTGCCCCCCCCCATACGGATTGATACAGGAACTGCCTGTCAGACTGTATGTCCTCTCACCGTGTTGAGCATGGTATCTGAGTTATCCTGAAGTAATAGTTGAAGTTTCAAAGTACTTGCAGGTTATCGGTGATACCCTCACTTTGGGGGTTAGCTTCCAGTATATTGTAATATTTTTCTATTTAGATGCATTGTTATGGATTCGTTGATTTGTAGTTACATGAATGGGAAGGTGGCTTAAATACATTTCAGGAAAGAAATCACAGATTGAAGAGAAGAGTAACCACAAGGGTAAGAGAACAACAACAAAGTCCAGGCATTACTTCTATTCTTGGTGTAAACACTTTGTATGCCATGTTATGCAATAATGATATTGCAAGTAATCAGCTCTGACAAGAATTTGGGCAAAGTGATTTAAAATGACTGAAAAGGCCATTTGAAATAGGAATTCATGTCTTTATATTTATTACTGTATCTCACTTAAGTGTATATTGTGCTTGAGATTTTAGTTAAAGCCATTAAATTAGCTGACATATTGTAAACTGAGAACCTAAAAAGGACATACTCGGATTTTGTGGAGCTTGAACTTGAGTTAGTTTTCTATAAAATGAAAAATATAAAACTACAAATACAAAAATCCAATATGAAAGGGAACATTTGGTTAAAATGAGGAAAGAAATCAGAACAGATAATTCATTTAAAAAGTAGGAAATACCACAAACAACACAAAATCCATAAACATAACATAATGGCTTTATGAATGGATGGCTGACATGCCTTTATAAGAGCTTTTTGTTTTTGTTTATTTTTTACTATTATATTTTATTGATTTTACTATTATAGTTGTCCCAATTTTTCCCCCTTTGCCCTTTCCACCCAGAACCCTCCACTCCCTAGGCAATCCCCCCACCACTGTTCATGTCCATAGGTCATATGTATAAGTTCTTTGGCTACTTCCTTTCCTATACTGTACTTTACATTCTTATGTCTATTCTGTAACTACCTATATGTACTTGTTAATTCCCTCACCTCTTCATCCATTCCCTACACCTCCCTCCCATCTGGCAACCATCAAAACCCTCTTCATATCCATGATTCTGTCTCTGCTCTTGTTTGCTAAGTTTGTTTTTCAGATTCAGTTGTGGACAGATATGTATTTATTGCCATTTTTATGTTCATAGTTCTTATCTTTTCTTAATAAGTCCCTTTAACATTTCATATAACAATGGTTTGGTGTTCATAAACTACTTTGGTTTTTTCTTGTCTAGGGAGCTCTATCTGACCTTTGATTCTATATGATAGATTTGCTGTGTAGAGCAATCTTGGCTGTAGGTCCCTAATTTTCATGACTTTGAATATTTCTTGCTAATCCTTCTAGCCTGCAAAGTTTCTTTTGAGAAATCAGCTGACAGTCTTCTGGGGATTCCCCTGTAGGTAACTAACTGCTTTTCTCTTGCTGCTCTATAACCTTTGGCATTTTAACTGTGATGTGTCTCAGAGTGGGCCTCTTTGCACCCATCTTGCGTGGGATGCTCTGTGCTTCCCTTACTTGAATGTTTATTTCCTCTGCCAAATTAGGGGAGTTTTCTTTCATTATTTTTTCAGATAGGTTTCCAATTTCTTGCTCTTTCTGTTCTTCTTCTGGCACCCCATGCTCCAAATATTGGAATGCTTAAAGTTGTCCCAGAGGCTGCTTATACTATCCTCATTTTTTGGATTATTTTTTCTTGCTGTTCTAATTGGTTGTGTTTTGCTTCCTTGTGTTCAAATCATTGATTTGATTCTTGGCTTCATCCTCTCCACTCTTGTTTTTACAATTTACTGTTGTAAATGGTTCTTTATTTCAATTGTGTATCCTTCATTTCTGACTGGAGATTTTTATGCTGTTGAGGTCCTCACTAAGTTCCTTGAGCATCCTTATAGCCAGTGTTTTGAACTCTGCATCTGATAGATTGCTTATCTCCATTTTATTTAGGTCTTTTTCTGGGGTTTTGATCTGTTCTTTCAGTTGGGCCATGTTTCTTTGTCTCTTCATTTTAGCAGTCTCTCAGTGTTTGTTTCAGTGTATTAGGTAGATGTGCTATGACTCCCTGTCTTTGTATCATGGCCTAATATATTAGGTGTCCTGTAAGGTCGAGTGGCAGAGCCACCCCCGTCACTAAAGCTGGGTACTTGATGTGCACCCTCCTCTTGCAGTTGAGCCTTGGTTGCTGTTGGCAGGTCAATGGGAGGGATTTACCCAAGCTATTCAGTTGCAAGGACTGGCTGTGACAAGTAACCGCACATCTCTGCCCTCTGTGAAGGATCAGCTGTGCAGGGACAGGGTGGTCGTGATTTGATGTGGTCTCTAGCTGTCCACTGAAGGCACAGGCCCTGAGTTTTTTGGGGGTGGTTCAGGCCAAGGTCTGCCCCCATTTGTGTTTTTCCCAGGGCCACCTAGACTGAGCTATAGAGTAATTTGAGATGGCTTCTACTTGTTCTGGGTTTGGAGATTCCCAGGTGAAGTCAAGCTGTGAATCTAGGCTGGTTGCTACTAGTGCCTTGCCTGGGGCCACTTAGCAACAGATAAGGGGTCTATGGGCTCACTGTGGCCAGCTGTTCCTTGTTTGAAAGGATTTAGGAAGTTTTGAAGCTTGAGCCACGACCAGCCATTCATATAGAAAAGCTACTGTTAAGAGGTGTAAGTTGGTGGGACAGAGCCTCAGAGGACCTCCAGGGCAAGGCAAACAGTGTTAGCCAGGTTGATGGAGTCTCAAATATGGCATCTGCCTGCTGGCTCTCTCTTTTTTCTGTCTAGGAGAAACCTTGATGCCAGCCACTTCAGTTCCTTTCTGAATGCCACTGGTGTTTTCAAGCTGCTACTCCAGTGCTGGAACTCAGAGGGAGTGAGTCTGAGTAAGTTCGTGTGTGGGTTCTATAAGAACTGCTTGGGACTCCAGAAGTTTCTTCCACTGACTCAGTCCCTGCTGTTTTTTGCACCCAGAAGTTATGGGCACTTATCTTCCTGGCACTGGTACCCTGGGCTGTGGGGGGTGGGGCTGGTGTAGGGCTGGGACTTCTCGCTGCCAAAATATCCCTCCCAAATTTTATCCACCACATGTGTATGTGGGACCAGATTCTTCTGCGTCTCCATCCATCCTACCAGTCTGGATGGATGTGATTTCTTCAATTCTGTAGTTGTCAGACTTCCATTCAACTCGATTCTGCCAGTTCTGAGTGATGGTTGTTCCATAACTTAGTTGTAATTTTGATGTGGTTGTGTGAGGAGACAAGCCGTGTTTGCCTATGACACCATCTTTGCCAGGGAAGCTAATATACTTTCCCTATATATTTTTTTCTGCATCTTTTCTGAGCAACCCTTATGACAATTACTTTGTACATTTTCTGCAGACAAAATAGAAAAATAATCCATACTTCAGAATGACTGATCAAAATTTGTTTCTTATTATTGAGAATCCATAATATAACAAATTATAATATAATTTACTATTAAAAATACCACTTTGTTTTTTTATTGTAGTCAAATTTGAAGAAAACTCTTATAATGTTTATATTTGAGCTGTAAGATTTTTGGGAGGTCCATATTTTATAATGCAAGACTGATTTTAAATGTTTTTTAAAGTAGGAATACTAATTAATCAGAGCAAATTCAAAAGCATTTAAAAACTGCTTTTGTGTTGTAGTGAGCTATATAGTTATATAATCAAGTTATTCTTATGCTATATATTTTGACTTACTGGTAAACGTGTGTAGGAGTTCTGTGATAAGAATGCAGGCTCTTTATTTGTTTTGCTCTGTTGGTGGCAATTTTGTATGCCGCTTTACCTGGAATGGCCAGATATCATCAGAACAAGATACCTGAGCTGTGGTAAGATGTGCTCTGATAGCTGGGACACACAAAATATGTGACTTCACACACAGACCTACTCATTGGTTCTAGCATTGCTGTAAATCTAGCTAAAAAAATATGATTTGTTTAAAGTTGAATAATATGACAGGAGAGAATTTCCATTGAGAAGCAACTTCTTCGCTTATAACCTGACATATACAATTACTGGAAGAATTTTTTACAGACACGCTTCTGGATCCATAATTTCAAACTTTGTTACTTTTCCACTTCCACATATTTTTGACCCTGCACACCTTAGGATGCACTCATTTTGCACCTTGATGGCACAACCACACATGAGTCAGTGCAGTGGGCAGGGGTGTTGCTGGAAGGCATCTTCTACTGGGACAGCAGGTGATCACCAAAGTCCACACGGAGGAGCCTGGGAACTGTAGAAATATATCCCACAAAACCTGGGCTAATTGTGCTCCCCAGTCTACTTTCCCTTTTTTTATTCCAAAAATGCTTGCAGGTACGCGTGCCTCATCAAACACGAAGGGAGTGTAACAGAAGAGAGTCAGAGTAAAAGGAAATCGCTGTCTTAATTTTGGTCAAAATATCTTCCCTTTATCTCACCTCTGCAACCTTTACACGTAGGAACGTATGGTTGTGTGGGTACCTTCCAGGGCAGAGGCTCATGCAGGTGAGGGGTCCTGAACTTAAACTTTATTAGCTTTGTGGTAAGTTTATCTCTAGCTTCAGAAAACAAAAATATTTTGATGGTGTCTAAAGGCATTTGACACAATAAAATATAGAATGTTGCTGAACTTAATGATAAATTCTTTATTTTCCTTTCTTAGTTAAATGTGAAAAAAATATACCATTCACATGTCTTTTGTCACCTATATCAGCCAGTAAAGTCAACTATTAAAATGAGAGAAATGCAGAGCCAGACTTGTGAACTGCTGCGTCACCACATGGTTCAAAGCTTATCAAAAAGTATGTTAAATCATATCATTCTTATTTAAAAGATTGATTGCTTCCACAGATGACAAAAAGATTTTATACCATAATGCAAAAAAGTAGTACTATTTATTTCATCCTTTAAAAATATGTTATATAATTGTGTGACCTGGCTGAGTAGCTCAGTTGGTTAGCATGTCATCCCGATACACCAAGCTTATGGGTTCAATCCCTAGTCAGAGCACACTCAAGAAACAAACCAATGAATGCTTAAATAAGTGGAACAACAAATCAGTGTTTCTCTCTTTCTTTGTCTCTCTAAAATCAGTACAAATTAAAATGCATTTGTGGTACATGCTTATGGGTTGGGAGGTATGCTCAGAATCTTTATTGATATGATGCACAATCCAAAATATTTGGATATTATTGAATTTGGCTTCAAGAATTTCAAAATTTGAACCCAAAAGACCCCAACTCTTTAGCTAATGAGAGTTATGCTTACTCCCTTAAACAAGTCTTTATATTCCCATCATTATCCAAGTAAATCCTATCCCATTTTCCATCTTGTGATATCTCTTTTTTTTCTGGCTAACTCAAATATTATCTATCTTTAAGGACCTTTTCTTCAAATACTCCCTTGGCTTCCTCAGTTTTCAGAGTTCTCTAATTTTGTTAAATAAATAGTAAATATTGTTTTTAACAGGCCCTTAGCACCAAGTAATAGCCTACTTTAAGGTACCTCTTTTATTTTGTTATTTGTTTTAATACATATATAAGGTATGTCTGGAAAAAGTCCAGCCATTGTTAATGTAATGAGAATGGTTTGCCTGACATCGATGTAACCTGGTAGCCAAAGAGGGTGGACTGGAATGTGCATGGGTGAACAATGACGACTTCACTGTACTAGTTAGTGAGGATGGTAGATGCTGTTGAGTGAGCATGTGTACTAAGTGGCCGTCACATTCAAAATGACTGAGCAAGCAGAGCAATGAGTATGCATCAAATTTTGCATTAAGCTTGAATATTCCTCCACAGAAGCTTTTAGATGATTCAGAAGGCCGCAGCTATGGGCAACTAGTGATTGGCAGCTTCATCACAACAACACGCCTGCTCATGCATCATGTCTCATGCAGAATATTTTGGTGAAACATCAAATCACTCAGGTGACTCAGCCCCTCTACAGCCCAGATTTGGTGCCCTGAGACTTCTAGCTTTTCCCCAAACTAAAATCACCTTTGAAAGGGAAGAGATTTCAGACCATCAGTGAGATTCAGGAAAATATGATGGGACAGCTGATGGCAATGGGGAGAACTGTGTGAAGTCCCAATGTACCTACTTTGAAGGGAACTGAGGCATCATCCTGTGTGCACTGTTTATTATATCTTCTTCAAGAAATGTCTCTATTTTTTATATTACATGGCTGGATACCTTCTGGACAAATCTCATACATCATATTTTTGCAGCTTCTCAAACTCAAAACCTTTCTCTCACATTTTTCTATCCCCACAGAACCTGTACAAGTCTATGCAACTAATAGATTCTCTATGAAGATTTGTGAAATCAACACCTTTTGGGGGGAAAAAATCAAGTTAATGGAAGATATCTTTGAGTTCACAAAACCTTCTGCTGGGGGAGGGGTGTGTGTGAAGGCAGTCCTAATTGCAGATTTTTCTTGCCAGTGACACTGTGGGAGGAAGTTGTCCCCTTTACACATCTCTCCCAGGATGAGAATATAGTCCTTATGATGAATATGTAGGTGGTATACAAACTATGAGAAAAAGAGAAAGAATGGCTTTATATAGAGTCACGAGGTGATTAATACACTCCTTTCCCCAAGTGAGATAATTTTACCTTCTCAACAACTTACTTTTCTATCTTATTGATCAAAAGACCATGTTCACTAACAATGGCAGGTGGCAGGCTGGGGCGTGCCTGTCCATCTCTGCTAGTTTGTCATCTCTGTGGAAAGAAAACAAAATGGTAATAAAGAAATCCTGTTTCTTCTTCAAGTATCCTTGTGGTGGCTCCTTCCAGTTTTGCCTTTTAGGAAGTGCACTCTCACTGTCCCCCTAAAGATGCCGGCTCTTTTCCCACAGCAGAGGTCCTCCTTGCTTAGCAGTCCTCCGAGGTCAAGGAACAAGTGCTTGTCCTCACAGGGAGGTAGCTGGGAACAGCATGACTTTAAAAGACTTATACAAGCCGTTGTCTGTGCTAACCTGGGTTTAGGATGTCTTTTCATCTTGACACACACTGACATCTCAAGGTTCTAATTAGCTGACAATCAGGGCAGAAAGATCAGAAGAAGCAGCACTGTGCCTGGAATTACTATGTAGATGTATATGCAAATTACTAGGGTTGACAATAAGAAAGAATCTATACTTTAGAGAGTAAAAAGCTACACTGATCCTGACTAGTGTGGCTCAGTGGGTTGGGCATCATCCCAGAAACTGAAGGGTCATGGGTTCGATTCCCGGTCAGGGCACATGCCTGGGATACAGGCCAGGTCCGCCGCTGTGGGTATGTGAAAGACAACCAATCGATATTTCACCACCTTTCTCTCTCCCTCTCTTCCCCCCTCTCTAAAATAAATCAATACATAAAATCTTTTTTAAAAAGCCACATTAATCAAATTATTTGAACTATCAAATACTGGTAAATGTATTATTGACCTTGTCATGATGCCAGACAGAATAATACTGTGGTCTAGATAGAGCCCAGATCTCCTGGACTCTGGTAAAACATGCTGGCTCTGGTGTGGCTAGTTCCACTGGAGTCACAGGGCATGGAAAGAACCAAGCCGAACTCATGAGTGTCCGGGGTCCCAAGCCCATGAGATTAGGACAAGTTCTACTCTGTTCCACCCACCTTTTCCCATCTGTATCCTTGTCCTCCTGTGTTATCAGACGCTCCAGATGGAGCTTCCTGTGCAATTGTTAATTATTATTATTTTTATCTCTTTACCCATAATGTCTCTAAATCTCCTGGCACTGAAACTGTTGTCTTTGTTGAAAGAGATGATAGCCTTCTGAGATGGTGATGGTGGCGTTTCTTTGTGAGCTCTCAGGAGCAATGTGGATACTATTTAAGTTTTAAAAAATAATAATTATGTCCTGACATTTTAAAAAAGTGAATTTCTTTGTAATTAGTTCTAGTGTTTAGGACTGCTTTGAAATTCACTAGGGTTTTTCTTTTAAACAAGGAAAAAAGACTCAGTTTGTTTCCCTTGTTTGGGATCTTTGGGATGAAAAGCACTATAGAACTGTAAGCTATTATTAATCCGCCCCTTCTCCAGACACACGTCGATGGGGGCTCTAAAATATAGATTAGCTGCCAGCGTGTCTCAGCTCAAAGAAAGCTGCAAAATTATTTTTAAGCATGTACTTTGAATTTGCCCAAAGCCTGTCTATTTTCATGAAAATAGAAGTGACATCCTGTGGCTGAGGCTCCTGTTGATTTTAACAGTTACAAGCAGGTTCATTCAACTGGACAGATGCTACCTCCTGCGTAACACCCGAAGCTTTTCTCTGAGCGGTTTGTATAGCGCATGTGGAGAGTGTGTTTTGTTCTGCCAGGATGCGGAGGGGTAGAGCTTGCAGATTTCCTCCAGAGCTTTGCATTCCATAGTAGCATCTTGCTGACTGTTCAATATTGTGCAATTGCTTACAGGTATTGAATAGCAAGAGGAAGAGAAAGTCACCATGTCTTGACTCCTGTAGCTTTACCAGCTGTGTGCTTAGTTGGAATTTTTGAGTAACACTTCCTTTTCCAATGTTGCTTCACAGCTAGTGTTGACTGATCCCAGCCAATCCAGAAATTGTGGTCTCTGCTCCCATTGTCCTCTGTGGGATATTAAGTACTTACACGTGTGTATCGCTCTTGGCCACTGCATAGGCAAGGCAGATTGACAGCTTGAGATGACCCTAAAGCAGATGGACATGTGGAGGTGTGGGGAAACTAGCAAGCTCTGAACACCAAAGGAAGAGGCGAGCCTACTGATTTGCATTGCATATCAGTGAAAGTAAGTACATTTGGTGAATTTCCATGTTTACCAGGGTGATATTTGTGGAAATTCGGGATATTATCATTACCATTTGAAAATGAATGAAAGTGCTAGAGCCCTGCCTAGTTCCCTGTCCCTGGGCTTCTCAGGCAGAACTTTAGGAGCCTTCGTGGTGTGGGGAGCGTCAGGACATCGTTGCCTCGAGGTTCCTCTGGCCCTCTGTTTCTAAATAGGTCTGTGATGCCCTCATCCTGCGTTTGAATTAACTATTTTCTGAAGAACTCAAAACAATGATTATTTATTTCCTTATGATTCTTTGGTCTTTGTTTTCTTTGCTGTTCAGTTTTCAAGGATTCTACTGCTATATCCTGTCCACTCTACTCATCAGCCCACGAAGGCGTTCTTCATGTCCCTTACATTGTCTTTGCTCTCTAGCATTTCATTTCATTCTTAGGATTTCCACCTCTCTGCGTACACTGCCCTGTCTACTTTACCCACTAGAGCCCTTAGCTCTAGGATTCATCATAGTGGTTTTAAATGTGTGGCCTCATAATTCCATGATCCCTGCCGTGTCTGGTTCTGATGGCTGCTCTGTCTCTTCACATTCTTTGACTTTTTGGGCATGCCTTGTAATTTTGTCTCGATATCTGGGCATGATGTAGGGGTAACAGGAAATGCTGCAATTGGGCCTTTAGTAAAGTGGTGGCAAGGTGTGGGGAGGGAAAGTGCTCTATAGTCTGTCGGTAGGTCTCAGACTTCTGGTGAGCCAATGCCTTTGGACTGTGGGCTGTGCAAGTGCTTCTCAGGTTTTTCCCCCTCGTAGGCAGGACCACATGGCTAGAGCAGGCTGGAGTTGGGTATTTCCTTCCCCCAAGAAAGGGAGGCTCTGATAATACCCCAGCAGGTCAGGCTCTGGTTAACTAGTTTCTCCTGAGGGTAGGCCTTGTTAAGAAGAACAAAATAGAAAAGATGTAGGCAGCCCTGTGTTCACTGAAGCATTATTTACAATAGCGAAGATATCGAAACAACTCAAGTGTTCATTGGCAGATGAATAAATAAGGAAAATGTGGTATGCATGTACAATGGAGAATTATTTAGCCCTAAAACAGAATGAAACCTTGTCATCTGTGACAATGTGGATGAAACGTGAAGGCATTCTACTAAGTGAAATAAATCAGATAGAGAAAGACAAATATCATATGATCTCACTTATATGTGGAATAAAAAACAATATAAAACCAAACCAAACCACCAAGCTCACAGACACGGAGAAAAGATTGGTGGTTGCCAGAGGTGGGGGTAGGCAAATGGGTAAAAAGGGTCAAAGATGAAAATCTTGTAGTTATAAAATAAATAAGTCACAGGGATGTAGTGTTCAGCCTGCTGACTATAGTTAAAAATACTGTATTGCATATTTGGAAGTTGCTAAGAGAGTAAACCTTAAAAGTTCTCATCACAAGGAAAAAATTCTGTAACTGAGTGTGCTGATGGATGTTAACTAGATTTATTGTGGCGATCATTTTGCAATATATACACATATCAAGTTATGCCATGTATCTGAAACTAATATGTTATATGTCAATTATCCCTCAATTTAAAAAAAAAAGAAAAATAAGAGCAATGTGCTCTGGCTCTTCCAAAATGGTTCCTATTCCTCTCCCGCCGGAAGCAAAAGGAGATTTTTCTTGATGTTTACTATGCAAATCTGGTCGAGCTCTTAGAGGCAAATCTCACAATATTACGGGCTCCTTGTGACTTGTACCTCTCGAAATGTATAACTCAGAGTTGTCGGCAGTGAGTCTGCAGCTCAGTTACAGCTCAGGGCCCCCCACCCCCAGGTGCTGGTTCCTGTGGCAGTTCCCTTGGAGTCTCTGCTCTGGTACGTTATTTTCCGTATTCTCTTTTTGGTCTCTCCAGTCTTGGGGGCAGCCCTTCTCCTACAGATCCAAGGAGAGTTATTGATTTTTCAGTCTGTTCACCTTTTTATTTGTTGTTAGGACAGAGTAGTGACTTTTAAATCCCTTGCAAGCAGAACCAGAAAACCTGCTTATGATTCTTTAATTTGGCTCCGACTCGGCAAGGCCAGTGTGAGACTGCCCACATGGTGTTACCTTCCAGGACGGCTTACTTACGTGGCAAGCAAATTGGTACTCAGCTGGGCAGCAAAGCACCGGTACCTTGGTTAGCAGGATTCCCGGGTTACTTTCCATGTGGCCTCTCGGTGTGGCCAATCTGGGCTTCTTCCCAGCAAGGTGGTCCAGGGGAGTCAGGTTTCTTATAGTTGGCTGGCTTTCCCCAGGGTACAAAAGCAGAAGCTGCCAGACCTGTTAAAGGCTTAGTCCTGGATCTAGCATAGGTTGTGGGGCAGCTCCGATTCAAGGGGAAGGGCTGCATCAGGGTGTGCAGACATACCAGGAAGTGTGATTCACTAGGGCCCTCAATGGAATGACAGTCTTCCAGTTTGGTTCCCTGGTTCCAGGTGGCTCTCCCTGCCTCAGTACCCCCATTATTAATTTGGCGCTCTCATTCCTCCAAGTTTTAGGGTCCTGCCTTCCTCTTGCCAGAACTGCTAAGGACTGAAGTCCTTCTCTTCAAACTTTGTTTTCATGGCAGCTACCCAGTGCCTTGCTCTGCCTTGATGGAATAACCATTGATTTTTGCCATGAAGTTCCCTGAGGGCTGCCTGCCAGATTGCCTGGGCCTGTGCTGCGTTCCTGACTCTCAGACAGAGGCCTGAGCACACCTAGGTGTGTGGAACTGTGTGCCGAGGACGTGAGCAATCTGAGAGAAATCACTGGTCATCTTCCTTAAAGTAGAGTTGACTCAAGCAACGTGGATTCAAAGAACTTCTCATTTCAATCATTATTTTATGCCAAGTTTTTACTTAAAAGCAAATGTGTATCATGTCATGAAATACATGAGGTTCTATTGGATTTTTAAGCGAATACAAGGCTCCAAGGACAAGTAAAGCTTAGCGTGGCTACTTCAAACTCTACCCCCAGGCTCCTGGGGGCATGGGTGCATTCTCTCATGTCACCACGGGTCTGATCAGTTTATGTTCCTAGAGACTCTGTCTCACCTCGCTTATCCTGGCATCCATTCCTGTCCAGATGAGACTACATTAGGGCCTGAGCCCTGACTATGGTCCTTTTGATGATACTTTATTGTCTAAAACAGCTTCCCTGTAAAGTGAAAAAACTGTTCCATGAAGGAGGAGGAAAAAGTACAGTTTCTGTATCCTTCTTCTGGGGCCCCAATCCTGTTCTAAATTTTGCTCCATTAAAACCAGACACTGCTGTCTGCTTGGTGCTCTCCCCTCCCTGGCCCCTTGCTCTCCCAGCCAGCCTCTCAACAGCTCTGTTTGAGATTACTCATCAATACAATTGCTTGGCGTGGAGGGAAGCTCCAGAGGCCAAGGATTTTCCCTCTGTTCTGTTGCTAGCATGACTGAGCGCCTCCAATAGTGCTGTTGGGAACATCAGCAATTCCTCATTTCTGATTCCCGGTGTTCTACAAAGTCTCCGAAGGTTGCACTGCCCCAGGGCTATGTCCCTAATGGGGAAAGGGTGGTGCCTAGAGAGTTCTGTGGTGGATTTTGGGCAGGCCTCAGGAATGCCAGCCAGCTTTGTCTCTGTGCAGTGCAGGCTGTGGCCTCCACTCTTAGAAAGCCAGGAAGTTTGAGTCTCTACTGAAGAGGGTGGCATGAGGCTGTGGACCATGGTCAGTACTTGCTGGGATTTCAATTGCTGGGAGTTAATGGTTGAGCTCCAATAATACTTTAAGTAACTACTGAGGGAAAAACTTGCTCTTTGCAATAGCTCACATCTTAGCCTAAGTCCCATGGTATTTAAATCCGGTCCCATCTTTCCTAGATACCCAGAGGTAAATATTTGTCTTTGGGTTGTTGAAGCCCAGCCCGGCCAGTCACCTGAAAGATCAGTATTTTGGATTCAACTGAGATGCTCAGATTTTTTCTGTTGTTCTGATTAAGTTTTTAAACCCTCAGAGCTTCTCTTATTGAGGTGCACAGTGCCGCAGAGACTAGGGGAACCATAAGATGCTGAGCCTCCTTTTCTTACCTGTGGTCCTGTCCCTTTGATGGGCAGAGCCTAGTACAGGCAAGCTGCCTGCGAGCACCGGCTCAGGTGTTCACTGTTAAGGCTTTTGGATCCAACATTAACCTCATTTCAGTGGGGGCTCTTGCTGGGTGCTCTGGGGCCTGGGAATCAATACTAAGCATGTCCTTGATCACCCAGAGACCAGCAGAACTTAATCCAAACCCAGTGTAGTTAGAAAAGGACCCTCATGCATAGCTGAGTGCATTTTCTCACCAACCTTACCTGGGAATCTATATTTTGAGCTCTCTTGAGAGAGAACCAGAGGTGCACCTGCCACTTGGAACAGATTAGAGCAGAGGTAATTACGAACAGTCAGGGTGGGGTTGCCTATAAACCTCATGTACGATGTACACCATCCTGTGAGGGACCCTCTGGGGGTCATCTGAGATTCCAAAGTGCATTTGACTCAGTTATGGTTTTGTATTTTTAGGAATTAGTATATTGTAAGAGCAAAGGTTCTGTTCTTTGAAATGCCAGTTCCTCCTTGTACTAATTGTGTAACCTGAGTTACATAATCTCTCAGGGGTCTCAGTTCTCTCTTTCATAAATCTGGGAAGGCAACAGTACCTACCTCAAGGGGCATCAGGTGGGCTGAGTGAGGTGATGTGTCTGGCTCGTAAACACTCTTCAATCCCTAAAATAATGATCACAACTAAAATGCTAGCTTTTTCTTTTTCTTTTGCAATTTAGTGTAAGTCTGGCACAGTATTAAATATATTTACTTTCTTTTCACACAACGAGCCCATGTTACCATCATCAGACTACTGTTGGGTGGCAGGTGAGGAAGCTGAAATTTTCGCTTGACTCCAAAGCCTATGTTCTTGCTCTTGGTTGCTCTCTATGTCCTGGTAGCTCCACCCATAACACTAAGGAATCCTGGGCAGGAAGATAATGTGATGACTAGCCTGGCTCCCTTATCAGTGTGTCCACCAATTTTTCAAGTTGAAGTAAGTCTCTGACTTAGGCTTAGTTAGATCTGGCCTGGATTGCAGTCTGATCAAGGAGAATATTAGCTCCAGGCCAGAGGCATCTTACTGATGACTCAGGTCTGACTCTGCCATAGTCGTGATAGGAGCCTGCATCCTGTACCCAAGTTCTGATACCTGGCTCCCTATCTCATTTCTTTCTGTTCCCACCTATCCTCCACCCTAAACCTTAGTTCCTCAGTGGTCCTCCTCCACTGATTGTCAGTCCATGACACTTTTTGATCCCGACCAGTTATCTATCTGGACACCAGTCTATCCTCTGGCCAGGATACCCGATCAGTCTGCTCAGCATTTCTCTGATGGCATAGAAACTGATGCTTTGTGGATTCGTGTCTTCACCTGAAAGTTCATTGCTTCATTTATTTAAAGATATTTAGTGAACACGTCTACCAGCCTCCTGTTCTCGACATACCCACAAGGCCCTTTTATAGACTGGCTTGAATAAGCCGTCGTTTCTCCTGAGAAATAGCTTCTGGTTCTGCAACAACTTACTTACTTTATTTATTTATTTTGCTTTCTGCATATTTCCTGGTTGTTCAGCAACCTTAGGATAGAAAAGTCTCCTGTGGTTGCTACCTGCCTTCCTGGGAAACTCGAGTTCTGAGGATAACTCCAGCCACTGGCCCCACCTGAAGGAAGAAGTGGAGATAGATAAAGGTGCTGCAGTTGAGGCATGCTCTGTTAACACAGGGAAAGACCCTCCTGTTTCTGGCTGGTTTTGCCCACAAGCTGAAGGGCAGGGTTCCACTTTAACAGGAAGTTTCATCCACAAAGCTATTTTATGAAATGGCCCCAATACTTCCCTTTGGTTGGCAAGGGTGGCTCCAATTACATGGAGAAAACACCCTGGTGATTTGCTCTTTTGCTGATATTAAGCTCTAATAAAAAGATCTTGTTAGTTTGTTAATATAAGAATGCTCCATCAGTATATTTGCAAAATTCATTTCTATATTTAACAGTGTGATAGCAGGGCTCCAAAGACACACTTCATGCATTATGTCAGCGTGGCCTTGGAATGACAGCCCAGGTAGTTAAGTTGATTAATGGAGGGTATGTTTAGTCACCACTTCAAATAAAATGAAGTCAAGAGGGGTCAGTTAAGTGAACTCTTCCTATAGGCCAGTGTTATCACCCTGATTAAAATATTAACGCTGTCCATTCTCTGGCTGTGTCACTAATCAATTCTTTTTTCATATGAATGTAGTTTTTTAGGCCAGGCTATTTTCCAAAGCTTGCCCTGGCAAACAAGATAAATCTCAGGTGGCAGTCACATTCAATGATAGTCATGGTTAGTGCCAACTCTTCTGCAAGCTCTAAGTAGGCCCTGAGGGCAAGAACTTTTTCAGAAGAAAAAGAAAGGTGCACCGAGGTCACGCTAAGACCTTCCATTTTTCCAGTTCGAGAAATCAAAGCATCATTAAATCTCACTCAATTCATAGTATCTCCATGGATCCGTACAGTCAGTGAGCGAAGTTCTCTTGTACAAGCATGTCTCAAGGTTCACAGGTTGTCTAAGCACCATTTCTTCTGGGTACCAGTTGTATCCTTCCCTCTCACCTTTGCCACAGTGATTCATTCACACTTTCCTGCCAAGAAAACTGGATTTTCTGTTTCGTGGGGAGGGAAGGAGCTGGTGAGATATGTGGGAGGCCAGAGAAAAGGGTAAAAGGTAAAAAAAAACCCAGCGAGTCAATGATGGATCCCTCTTTCTCAGTTAAACCACAAGGTATCATCTGGTTGGGAGGGAAGTAGTGATTAATTCGTCAAGTTAAACTGTTTCTTTTTGGGATAGCTGAGGCCCTTGATCTTCTGTTTTCCTTTCCTTGGATTTCCTAGTAAAACTGTTTTAAAATAGGTTGTTTTGGAACACATCGTAGCATCTAATAGGAGTCAGTAAAATCTCTGTTAATGACGTACAAATTTATAACTCCAAGTTTGACTTCTCTTTGATGTCCAGACTTCTGTATTTAATGGCCTTGGATTTCCACTTGAATTTGTAATAGACATCACACACCCAGTGTTTTGATCTTCCCTCCAAAGCTGTTCCTCCCTACCTCTAACCACCTGATCTCATTAAATGGCATTAATTACACTTCACTAAATTGTTTAGGCCCCAAACCCAGGACTAATAATTCTTTTTTGTGTATTTTATTTTATTTTATTTTTTAAGGTGAATTTAGGATTTGTTCTTTTAATTACTTTAAAAAAATTTTTATTGATTATACCATTACAGTTGTCTCATTCCCCTCCACTGTGCATACCCCCTCCCCCCCCATTCCCCACCTTTAGTTCATGTTCATGTGTCACAAGTTCTTTAGCTTCTACATTTCCCATACTATTCTTGCCCTCCCCCCTGTCTATTTTCTCCCCACTGTCAATGCTACTTATTCTCTGTAACTTCTCCCCCCTTCTCCTCCTCCCACTCCCCTGTTGTTAACCCTCCATGTGATCTCCATTTCAGTGGTTCTGCTCCTGATCTAGCTGTCCTCTTGGTTTGCTTTTGTTGTAGGTGTGGTGTTAATAACTGTGTTTGCTGTCCTTTCACTGTTCATATTTTTCATCTTCTTTTTCTTAGATCAGTCTCTTTAACATTTCATATAATAAGGGCTTGGTGATGATGAACTCCTTGAACTTGACCTTATCTGAGAAGCACTTTATCTGCCCTTCCATTCTAAATGAAAGTTTTGCTGGATAAAGCAATCTTGGCTGTAGGTCTTTGGATTTCATGACTTGGAATACTTCTTTCCAGCCCCTTCTTGCCTGTAAGGTCTCTTTTGAGAAATCCGCTGACAGTCTGATGGGTACTCCTTTGTAGGTGACTGTCCCCTTATCTCTTGCTGCTTCTAGGATTCTCTCCTTCATTTTAGTCTTGGCTAATGTAATTATGATGTGCCTTGGTGTGTTCCTTCTTGGGTCCAACTTCTTTGGGACTCTCTGAGCTTCCTGGATTTCCTGGAAGTCTATTTCCTTTGCCAGATTGGGGAAGTTCTCTTTTATTATTTGTTCAAATAAATTTTCCACTTGTTGTTGTTCCTCATCCCCTTCTGATACTCCTATTATTCAGATGTTGGAATGTTTAAAGATGTACCGGAGGTTCTTAAGCCTCTCCTCATTTTTTTGAATTTTTATTTCTTCATTCTTTTCTGGTTGGATGTTTCTTTCTTCCTTCTGGTTCACTCCCTTGATTTGAGTCCCAGTTTCCTTTTCATCACTATTGGTTTCCTGTGCATTTTGCTTCATTTCTCTTAGTGTAGCCTTCATTTTTTAAATCTAATTTATGACTAAAACCAACCAGTTCTGTGAGCATCCTGATCACCAGTGTTTTGAACCGTGCATCCTATAGGTTGGCTATCTATTTGTCGCTTAGAAGTATTGGCTCTGAGGCTTTGAGCTGTTCTTCTGTTTGAGCCATAGTGTTTTGGTTTGTTCACGCCTGTTATGTATGAGGGGCAGAGGCTTAGGTGTTCACCAGGGTGGGTCAATCCAGTTGCTGAGTTGTGACTGGGGCCGGGGTCAGAGAAGGAGAACTGGTGTTTGTTCCACTCTGTCCCAGATTTCAGTCCCCTCTGCTGCTTCCCACAAGCAAATTGGGCCCTTCTGGTGCTGGTTCCTGGGTGGGTGAGCTTGTATACATTCTAGGACACTGTGGGTCTCTCCAATGAACTCTTCTGTGAGGCTGGGAGCCTCTCCCGGCACCTCAACCCCTGCAAGTTTTTTCAATTGGTGCTTTTAGGCTTTATTTCCCAGATCTGGGGCCCTGTGTTGTACGGTCTATCTCACTGTCCATTTTTTCACCTGGTTTATATCTGCGTGTGAATGTGTGAATGTGGTCAGCCAGCCGCCTTGCACCCTCACTGGGTCTGCCCATTGCCACCCCACGCCTGGGATCTGTCAACCACCGCCTGCATGCCTGGGTCGATCCAGCAGCCACTGCTTTTTCCTGCCATGACCCGTCTCCACCAGCTGACGACTCCATCCCTCTTACCGGTCTGGCTGAATGGTTCATTGTTGTCGGACTTCAGTACAGTTCAATTTTCTGTCTGTTTTGGTTGTGTTTTTGTTTCTAAATCTTTGTTGTCCTTAAATTTGGCTATGCAAGGAGTTACAGTATTTCCACCTATGCCTTCATCTTGGTCGGAAGAGGTGAAATTAGTCCTTGGCCAGGACTGATTCTTGACTCCTCTCGGCCTCACTTCCCTAAAACATGGCAGTCCATTGGTTTATTTTCAAAATGTGTGTAAAACATGCCAGTTCTCCTCACCTCCACTGCTATCACAGTAGTTCAAACTCAATCAATCATTTCTCCAGGATGACCGCAAAGACCCCTGAACTTCCACTCTTACTCCCTTGGGTACAGTCTAAAGCCAAAGTGGTCACGCAACTTCTTTGTTCAACATCCTTGAATGACCTCCTGTTGTATTTAGAATAAAATCTAAACCACTTACCTTCTCTGCAAGGCCCTTACGATCTTCTATGCCCATTTCTCTGCTGCTCTCACCCTCCTTCATGCTGCCCGAGCCACGTGACCTCACACATTTCAAGACTCTCCCGTCTCAGAGCCTGTGTTCTCGCTGTGCTCTTTCTGGACGGTTTTCCCCTCACACGCTCACCTGGCTTGCTCTCTCACTTCATTTGGGTCTCAGCTCCAATGTCTTCACCCCTTCAGAAATGTCTTCTTGACTACCTTGCCATAAATAAGTTTTAAAACTTTGTTAATATTTCATATTACCCACTGGGAATCAGTTCCAAGACATCAGGGACCTTGTCTGCCTTCTTCATCAGTATCCTCAGAACCTAGAATGGAGCCTGAAACACATTAACGTCTAATAAATATTAAATGAAAGGATGAGTCCATTTGTATGTATACTGTACTAGGAACTCAGGAGGGAGAATTAGATGTATTAAAGATCAGCAAAGCTCTCAATCCAGGGTTCAATGTTTGGTGAATTATAGAAGAGTGAATAGGAAAGAAGTCAATTCTAGTTGCTTAGGTAGCTACATTCTAACCTTTCCTATCTTGAACTAAACTAAAAGAACATTTATTAGCTCTGACTGGTGTAGCTCAGTGGATTGAGCGTGGGCCTGCGAACCACACGATCGCAGTTCCATTCCCAGTCAGGGCACATGCCTGGGTTGCAGGCCAGTTCCCAGCAGGGGACTCATGAGAAGCAACCATACATTGATATTTCTCTCCTTCCCTTCCTCTCTAAAGATAAGTAAATAAAATCTTTAAAAAAGAGAACATTTATTGATAATTTATTGTGTCCAAAGCATGACAGTATGGAATATGAAGTTGCATAACCTATGGCCCCCAAATACTTACATGGGGTGTGTGTGTGTGTGTATGTATGTTTGTGTAAGAGAAGAGGGGACACTTCTTCCACAGCTACAGGTAGCCACTGCTTTAGACCTGGCCGGGACTGCACAGAAAAGCTCTAAGATCGTATGCGGATAGAGCTCACCTCCAGGGCAGAGCTTCCCAGTGCACCTCATGGGGAGCCTCCTCCCAAACTCAAACAAACATGTTCAAACTACAACTAAACACCAGGCATAAAAAAGGGGGAGGAACATGTAAACACTGTACATAAAACAGAGGAAACTTCTGTGTTTCAGAATCTGTTGAAGTAAATTTGGGGAGGGGACTTGTTGGGCTACTTCCGGGCATCTGTGGCATTCAAATTCAACCATGGTTCCCGCTGCCTCTCTGTTTCACGACACAATAGTGCCTCGGAGACGTTACCAATGTCAGGCATCTGCCTAGGCCACAGCAGAGGCGGCTCCTGTTGCAGGGAACTCGCCTCCCCGAGTCTCAGCCTCGCTGCAACGCCTCCCCGTGTTTGCCCTGGAGATGACACCCAGCAGCTGCAATACAAGTGGAGCAACCAGGATATTCCAGTTATTCCAACGACGTGACCCAAAAAATGTTTTGAGAGAAAATTACATGGGAAATTGGAAACTGTGTGGGTTTTGTTGTTTACAAAAAGCCTTTCTTTCCTTCTCCATTTAGATTTCTCGTCTTTAAGTCTACTCTTCTTCCTTCACCTTCATGGTTGCTCTTTCTCGTCTCTCCCTGCCCTTCGTCTCCCCCTTCGGCCCTCCGCACCTCTGTCTGCCGTCTCCCGGACACTCCCTGGAGTTGGTGGTTGATGACAATCAGTGAGTAATACTCAGTCAGAGGGATCGGTCCAAAGTCAACTGCGGAAAACCAAGCCACACGCCACAGTGATGCTTTTCCTTCCTTTCTCCTTGTGCTTCTCCCCTGCGGGAACTAAGGACCGGCTTTCTCTGCCAGTGCCCAACGATGGAGTGCAGAGGGAGAGAGAGGAAATAGGAAACAAATGGGGCTTGACTTAGTCACACCAGGAGTTCCTTTGTCAGGACACCAAGTTAATTTACAGCATTGTGACACGGAACATCGTATTTCAAGAAAAGGAGTTATTCGGTTGGATATCCTGGTTTTTTGGATAGGGTCTTTCCGAGCAGCGGGCCTGCAGAGCCGTCGCAGCCATCTCTCTGCCTTCTAGCCAGAAAAAGAGCTGTTTCCCACGTAGGGCAACAGGGTTTGTTTCAGCGGGATGTCGTGTGCGCAGTAAGGGACCGGTCTGTTCTGGTTGTTCTGAGGAAGGTCAGAGCACTTCCAATAAGTGGTGACTCTGGAGGGAACTAAGCTGCTTTCAAGAAAGCCCTGGGCCTGGCCAATGAGAGAGACAGTTCTTTCTTCCACGTTCCTCCTCGCTCCCTGCTATTCAGGCTTCAGAGCTTTATCTCAGACGCTGGGAGGAGACTCGCAGAATCACAGAACCTCAGGACTGAAAGGACTTTAGGGGTCATCAGCCTCAGGATGGACTAATGCTTCTTCCTTACCCTCTACTTTTAGCCAAAGTAAAATAACGTTTATTGAAAATTTATTGTGTCCAAATCACAAAAGCAGGGAATACAAAGTTACATAAGGCTTCCACGTTGTGGGTGCGTGTGGACAGTTCCCTGCACAGTGAGTGGCAGGAACTTCCCGGAGCCTGTGACGGCACGTCTGATGCTTGTACTTTCAATCAAACTCCAACGATTGGAATGAACATCTTCCTACTGAGTGAACATCCGCCCAAAGTTTTCCCATTGGCCCCTCTCAGCGCTCTTCTGGGACCCTGTGAAACAAGTCTTGGGTCAGTCTAAATGGAAACTGGAACTCTCTAAAGCGGGTGTGTGTGTGTGTGTGTGTGTGTGTGTGTGTGAAACTCACCAGGGGCCACATCAGCCTCACAGTTGCCTTCGAAGGGCTGAATGTAATTTCAACTCCTTAACAGTCAAGGAATAGTTACATTTATACAGTCCCCAAATTATTTCGCCCCTTCAAAGGCAACCTCGATGCTGATGCGGCCCCCAGTGAAAATGAGTTTGACACCCTGTTCTAAAGGAATGACTCTCCAAGGGGTCTCTGTAGAAACAGCCTCAACCCGTGAAGCTGGGCCGAGAGCAAGTGGTTGAAGCGAGGGGTGCCGTGAACTCAGTGATCTTAATCAGAATGGTGTAATTCTCGTTCCTGAATCTTCTCACTGTTAATTCTTTGGAAGATGGCATGGAGGCCCTCTTTACTATTATTAGCTTAAGCAAAAGGCCTGAAAATAGATTCAACACTAAGAAAAAAAATTCTAAGCTGATTCTTTCCCACAAATGATACAGTCTTTTTTGGGCCGCTCTTCTGATATGATTTAGGGGCATTGGTTCTAAAAGGACATAGAAATTGGACACAGGTCTTTTAGCAGGGAACAGGAAGCCCTAACGTTTGTGTTAGATCAGCTGTTAACTAATGGCTTTACCCTTCCTATCAGTATAAAAGTGCGGCTAGGGCCAGAGTTTTCCTGGCCTACTTTCAAAGGTGGCATTATTTTTTGATTCATCAAATGGAGCCCCTAAATCCAATTAGCCATCTGGCGTCACTTAATCATTTGTAAATGCAAGTGTGAATTTTATTATATACTAATATTACCTGCTCATCAATACTTATACATAGCATATGTTCATACAAACATTTTAATGCTTCAGTACCCCTTGAATTTTGTGGCTGGAGAGAACACTCGTTGTTAATCCTGAGTATTGTTACAAACGTATCTGTTGTGCCCTCACAGTCCTCAGAGGGCTCAAACAGTAAGTTTCTACACACGGTGATGTTGCTCGGGGCTACAGAGAAGATCTGGGGACAGAGAAACCAAACTAGGGTCTGGGTGAGGGTAGAGAGCGGAGGCGGCCACTAGGTCCTGGGGAGAACCAGGAGCCATTTGGTAAAACGTGGCTGGGAAAACAAATGCCCTTCTCATAAATGGAGTTGCTCTACAAGTTGCCTTCCTTTGGGAGCCAAGGTTTAGGTTCAGCCAGAAGAAACAGTGACATGTAAACACCCCGACTCCCTCATGTGCAGGCAAAGCACTGAGCCAGTTAAGTACACAGAACCCATTTCAGTCCGCAGAGGCAAATGAAAGCTCAGTTAAGTGTGTTACCTAACTGGAAAGGTAAATTCAATTTGCAAAATGCTGTAAGGTCCTGCCATTCAGCAGGGCTAGCAGCAAAGATGATTTTAAAAATGAAATCCTTTGCCTTATCCCATCAACCGCGTCCAACTAGCAGCTCTTCAAATAAACGTGCAGGTATGGGAGTGGGAGATGCGCGGGCGGGGGTGCTTGGGGGCTGGTGACCCGATTTCCTTTTTTGGTAGCTTGCGTAAGGGCTCCAGGTTTGTGCTCTCTCTGGCTTGGGTTACCCATGCCTTTTCCTTCTTGTGTGTCCCTTCTGTCTTCTCATAAGTCTAAAGGAACCTGGGGATGATAATAGAAGAGCTAATGCGGTGATCAGGTGCTGAGGGGGAATTATTTTGCTGCTTGGAAGTCCATGCCTGAGATCCTCCTCCATGACTTAGTTTCATCGGTCAGTGTGGGGGGACCAGGGCATCCCGCCCTGCCCAATGCAGTGGCCGCTCAGCACTTGAAGCCCTCTACATGGCGATCGAACACTTGAAATGTGGTCAGTGTGACTAAAAAAATCTGAAATTTCAATTTAAAAACACGTTTTAGAGAAATGAGGCAAGAAGATGTCTGTGACAAGAGACGGCCCAGTAAAGAGTTACCAGAGGAGCGCGCAGTCCTCCGGAGCACAGTCAACAATACCTGGGTAAGTTAGTTAGTGGGATTGGAAAATAATTTTGAAACTGTATATTGGACTTGCTTACAAGGACAATAAAAAGACAGTAATGAATACTGAAAGTACTAACAGCTTGAGGTAAAGTAGAAATCCTAAGAGGCATTAATGACAAAGGCAGGAAGACAAGAATCATAATGGTGCATATTATAGATTAAGAAGACCAGGGAAGACAGAGCCAAGGTACGCCAATCAAAGGGAGAGCGGCTGTCAATAATTCCTCCTTTATTATTTGTTATAGTTGTGAAGAAAATGTGGTGATCTGTACTAGGGAAATATTAAGATAAGTCTGTTTGGGCTATCATTTTTAACATTAAAAATTGAATTGCATCTATAATTTATTTCATTCCTATAAAAATGCCAATGGCTGGAATAGGGCCACTTTCTTAAACTCTGGGTTGCAACCCACGTAGTGCATCACGAAAGCAAGAGTGGGTCATGATGAGCATTTGACAACAGAATAGAAACCATCAAAATGCACTTCCTGAAGTGAGGGAAATTACTGTTTTGGGACATTTTCGATGAGGATGAGGATGAGTGTGCATCCGGGTCTGTGGCTGCAACAGTCTGAAAGCCACCGGCCGAGATGAATGCTCCTGAATCCTTCTAATTCTGGTATCTAACAAACTCTGTATGAAATAAGTTGCATTCTGTATAGAAATCCTTTTGTAGGATTGGAAGTAGTGCTTCCATCTGGGAATAACANACTCTGGGTTGCAACCCACGTAGTGCATCACGAAAGCAAGAGTGGGTCATGATGAGCATTTGACAACAGAATAGACACCATCAAAATGCACTTCCTGAAGTGAGGGAAATTACTGTTTTGGGACATTTTTGATGAGGATGAGTGTGCATCCGGGTCTGTGGCTGCAACAGTCTGAAAGCCACCGGCCGAGATGAATGCTCCTGAATCCTTCTAATTCTGGTATCTAACAAACTCTGTATGAAATAAGTTGCATTCTGTATAGAAATCCTTTTGTAGGATTGGAAGTAGTGCTTCCATCTGGGAATAACACTAGTTTCTGTTGGATGGGATACGACTTAAGGTGTCTCCACTTTGGACTGCAGAAAAGAAAGGAGTACTTACTAAAGAACCGCCAGTCTTGTCTTTAAGGCAGTCCAAAAATATGAAGCTAGTAGATATAATTAATGGAAAGCTCCGTTATAAGACAATATTCCTTCTATATTTCTCTGTAAGAGTTCATCAAAATTATACAATTAATTAGGGGCACTTTAAGTGCATGAGTTAGAATAAATGCCTGTGTGATTTCTTTAAAAGCCCATTTGCTGTCACAGGAATTGGAAACATTTCTTGGTAATATATGCATGCATAAACTTTGCACATCATGATTCTGTATAGAGCAGTCAGTGCAGAACTGACAAAAATGATCTCTGCTGGCTTTTCACACACACATCTCACAGAAAGGATCTCCGTCTCTCTTTCCTTATAAAGCCTCGTCTTGAACTTGCCTGCGTGATGATGCACTACACAGGCCAATTCTGTGCCATCTGATTCCACAGAGTGCTGCCAGAGGGCAGTGGTGGGGGACAGTGAGTCAGCTTTCCTGGGAGCCTGCGCTGCTCATGCAGTGGTCAGAGAGTCTGGCAAACCTCAGAAAAGATTCTGGACACCTTACCACAGCTGGACGACATGACGGTTTTTTTTTTTCTTTTTTGATCTGTAATGTTAATGAAAGTTTCATTACTGTGATGTATTTTCACTCTGTGAGCAGCTATGTGCACACCTCAGGTGCCATGACATGTTTTTGGTATGTCCTCATGGTCTTTGGCCATACCATGCTCACAACTTTTACAAGTAAAAAATGATAGGTTTTCCTTCAAAACTGACTCTGACATAACAAAACATATTGATAAAAAGACCATAAAATTATACCTTGAGAGAAGTTGGCTTGTGTTCAAACAACCACACGTACACAATGTGATTCCTTAGGTGACTGATACAAAAATATTGTATCGAGCCCTGGCTGGTGTGGCTCAGTGGATTGAGTGCCAACCTACAAACCAGAGGGTCACTGCACTGGTTCTATGCCCAGTCAGGGCACATTGCCTGGGTTGCAGGCCGGGTCCCCAGTTGGGGACATGCAAGAGGCAACCACTCATCGATGTTTCTCACCCTCTAAAAAAAATAAAAAGAAAAAAATATTGTATTCAAAGGGAAATGACAGCTCTTGAAACAATAAGAGCCTTATTTTATTGGGAAGCCATCTTTGCTACCACTAGTAATCTCCAATGGGTGTTTTGCATTTTGTCAGCAGGAGTGTTTGGCCTCGTTTTAGCAATGCTGAGGCGGCATTTCCTTTTGGCTGCAAACCCTTAACAGCTTAAATTAACAGTACTTATTCGGCTCATGCTTAGCAGTTTTTAGTTTTGCAAAGTAATGTATGATCATTTTTATTAGTTATTCTAAATTGAGATTTAGAATGGCATGTCACAAAGAAAATCCTTCATATTTGAGAAAGGAGACCATTCTTACCCAGCATTTGTCTAAATAGCGTAATTGTGGCTACATTACTCATGAATTGTTATTTATTATTTAATCTGTAGATGTAAATATACCACTTCAACCTACAATCAGGGAAGGTCTATAAACCACACTTGTAAAGTTCAACTGATATGTGTAAGAATTCTTTTTTTAAAAAAGGATTTTGTTTACTTATCTTTAGAGGGGAAGGGAAGGAGAGAAGGAGAGAAATATCAGTGTAT
Organism: Sturnira hondurensis; assembly: GCF_014824575.4. Taxonomy (NCBI): domain Eukaryota; kingdom Metazoa; phylum Chordata; class Mammalia; order Chiroptera; family Phyllostomidae; genus Sturnira; species Sturnira hondurensis. The sequence continues at coordinate 2,081,617 of NW_028087215.1, read as the reverse complement.
GGTTGCCTCTCATGCGTCCCCTGCTGGGAACTGGCCTGCAACCCAGGCATGTGCCCTGACTGGGAATGGAACTGCGATCGTGTGGTTCGCAGGCCCACGCTCAATCCACTGAGCTACAGCAGCTAGGGCTGATATGTGTAAGAATTCTTAAAGCAAAGTTGAAGATTGTGTATATGGCTAAAACACTATTAAAAAATGAAATGGGAGTAATGATATGAATTATCAGACACTAATGAGAATCCAAATACATCAGTGAATATAATGATACCACGTCATTAGAAATCAATAGTATCAGAATCAAGGTTGTTAAGTGTGGATTTTTGAATTTTCTACATTCTGCCTATACCAAAAGGACAAAAAATTCGCATAGGCAATATTTTAATGACATGGTGTATACTGTTTTTGCATATATTATGAAATGTAATATATAAATTCAAAGCTCTGAAATTAGGAAATTTGAAATGAAATGTGATGTTCTAATTACATTGTCAGTATACAAGTTGCAACTGATTTTTGATTATTCAGAGACCGAATCTTGGATTATGTGCATCTTGGTTTGCCTTTTGCACCTGCCTGTTTTTAATTGATCATGCTGTTACAGTTGTCCCAATTTTCCCTCCTCTGCCCTTCACCACCTAGCCCTTCCTGATTCCTTTAGTGATCACCCCTCTTTGATCTTGTCCATGGGTCATGTGCGTAAGTTCTTTGGCAACTCCATTTCCTGAACTTGCCCTTAACATCCACCTGCCTATTCCGTAACTGTGAACTTGTATTTCTTAATCCCTTTACCTTTAACTGTTCCTCTAGACCTGTCTCCCCAATGACCACCATCCCAATGTTTCCCACATCTCTGATTCTGACGAGCTCAGGTGCATTCAGGGTGGTAGGGCCATAGGTTAAATTTGTGATTTTGTTTCTGTTCTGTTTGTTTACTTATATTAAATTGTTGAGGGTTACGTATTTGTTGCCATTTTAATGTTCATAGTTTTGGTCCTCTTCTTATTCTTAAATAAGTCCCTTTAACATTTTATATAATAATGGTTTGGTGATGAAGAACTCCTTTAGTTTTATCTTGTCTGGGAAGCACTTCATCTTCCTTTTGATTCTATGTGATAGCTTTGCTGGATAGAGAAATCTAAGTTGTAGGCTCTTTGCTTTTCATCACTTTGAATGCTTCTTGCCAATCCCTTTTAGCCGGCAAGGTCTTTTTTGAAAAATCAGCTGACAACTTTATGGGAACTCCTTTGTAGGTAATTAACTGCTTTTCTCTTGCAACTTTTAAGGTTCTCTCTTTTTCTTTCACCTTTGGCATTTCAGTTACGATGTGTCTTGTTGTGAGTCTGTTTGTGTCCACCTTGTTTGGAACTCTCTGTGCTTCCTGGACTTGAATGTCTATTTCCTTCACCAAATTAGGGAAGTTTTCTTTTACTATTTTTAAAAATAGATCTCTAATTTCTTGTTCTTTCTCTTTTTCTGTCACTGCTATGATGTGAATGTAAAAATGCTTGAAGTTGTCCCAGAGACTCCTTATGCTATCCTTGATTTTTTGGATTATTTTTTCTTCTTCTGTGCTGATTGGATATCTTTGCTTCCTTATGTTCCAAATCATTGATTTGGTTCTCGGCTTCATCCACTCTGCTGTTGATTCCCTGTAAATGGTTCTTTATTTCAGTCAGTGTCTCCTTCATTTCTGACTGGGTCATTTTTTTGCTGTTGAAGTACCTACTGAGTTCCTTGAGCATCCTTATAGCCAGTGTTTTGAACTTGGCATCTGACAGATTGCTTATCTCCATTTTGTTTAGCTCTCTTTCTGGAGTTTTGTTCTGTTCTTTGATTTGGGTGTTATTTCTTTGTCTCCTCACTTTGGCAGCCTCCCTGTGTTTGTTTCTATGTATTAGGTACAGCTGCTTATACTCTGTGTCTTGGTGGTTTGGCCCTAATGTAGCAGGTGTCCAGTGGCACAGCCTCCCCTACCCCCCAAGCTAGATAGAGGGTGAGAACTTCCTCTTGCACCTTCCCTGTGGGCTGAGTACTTCCTCCTCTTGTAGTGAAGTCTTGATTGCTCTCAGCAGATCAATGGGAAGGATTTACTCAGGTCAGAGAGCTGGTAGGACTGACTGTGACCACTGACCACCTCCCACTTTCTCTGTGGCTTGTGGTGGTTGGCTGGTGACACTCTGACATGGTCTATAACTGTCTGCTGGGTGTGCACAATATGGGGTTTCCTGGGTGGTACAGGCCATGGTCAGCTACCATCTGTGTTCTGTCTGGGACCCCTTGGTGTCAGCTATAAAGTGATCTGTAGGTGGCTGATGCTGGTCCTGGGCCTGGTGCCACTCTGCAAGAGGTACAGGGTTGGGCTCTGCTATTGCTTGTGTGAGTGGATGTAGAAGGGTCTGAAGCCTTCACCTAATCCAGTCCTTCATATGGAAAAGCCACTGCTAACAGCTTGGATGGGACCATAAGTTGGATGGGCAGAGCCTTAGGTAATAATCCAGGTTAGAGGGCAAACAGTGTGAGCCAGACTGATGGAGATTCAGATATGGTGCTGCTGCACTGTGACTCTGTGGCTCTGTGGCTCTGTGTGGGTGAGGGCTCAGAAAAGGAACAATGGCCACTATCTGCAGTTCTGTCTGAGAGGAAGCTGTCCCCCAGCTCTTACCCTGACGCCAGACACTTCAGTTCCTCCCTGTACACCACTGGTACTTTTCAAGGTGCTGCCACGGTGCTGGAGCCCAGAGGAGTGAGTCTGAGTAAGTCTGTGTTCAGGGCCCTCTGAGAGGAGATGGTTGAGAATGCTGCAGTTTCTTCTGGCAACCCAACCTCCACTGGTTTTTACAGCCAGAAGTTATGGGGCCTTAGATAAGTCCCTGGCATGGGAACCCTGGGCTGGGTGGAATGGTGTGGGTTTGGGAAATATCCCAAGATGTTTCCCCGTTTTACATCTACCCTACATGGGTTTGGGACCAGCCCATTCTGTATATCTGCATCTCCACCCTTTTGCCCTTCTGTCCTTCCTACCTGTCTGGATGAATGTGGTTTCTTTATTCCTTAGTTGTTGCACTTCCATACAGCTCGATTTCCTGATAGTTCTGAGTGATGGCTGTTCTGTAGTTTAGCTGTTATTTTTCTGTGGTTGTGCAAGAAGGTGAGTCATGTTAACCTGTGGCTCCATCTAGACTGGAAGGCTGACTTTGGGATATTACATGACCCCTGTAAGAGCCTTTATTGAGCAGGCTCCAGAAGGGAAAGTGGGGAAATGGAGACTAGCTCCCTTGCTTGCTGGGGATGGCAGTGGTGGGAAGAGGGAAATAAGACCAACTAAGAAACCCTATACCTAGAGAAACCAGTACCTACCTGATGTAATGTCAAATTTTCAGATTTAAGTCCTGTTTTCACACTATCAAATGATGAAAATGGACTTCAGGAGAAGTTCTTTTCCTTGGTAACTATGGTGTTTGTCAGAGGAAGAAACTATACACAATAACCTAGGTTTATGGGGGGGAAACCCAATTAAAATGGGAATGCCAGGTAAACACATCCTTGACTCAATGTGTCTCTTTTTTTAGGAATGAGTAATATAAACATGTAGCCACATGACATCTGCATAGATACTAAGTAGGGTAAAGAGATTTATGAATGTACAACTGTGACCTGAATGAAAGGGCATGTCTAAATACAATGAATCCAATTCTCTGCTTACACTGGCAAAGAAACCAACTACTGTGCCTAAAAAAACAGTTTAGTTTTATTAGCTAACTAGACTGATCAACACCACTGCTTCTCTGCTCCCACTTACTCAAAGCTTTTTCAAAACTGGGGATGGTTCCTTTTCTCTTTTTTTAATTTGCTGATTTTTAGAGAGAGAAGAAAGGGGTGTGTGTGAAACATTAATTTGTTATTCCAGTTACTTATGCACTCATTGGTTGATTCTTGTATATGCCCGACCGAAAATCCAACCTGCCACCTCTGCCTATCCGGACAACTCTCTACCCAACTGAGCTACTTGGCCAGGGCTCAAAACCTGAGATAGTTCTCAAAGGCAAGGTTCAGATTTTACATGCTGAATTGAGGTTTTAAGTACACCAAAATTTAAGGGATGTTGTATTTTCCTTACTTGGAAAGGCAGGGTACCTCTCCTTCTAACATCAAACTTCTAAGTCCCTCTAGCCTTGTAACAACGTGCTGAAAAGGGAGTGGCTGCCTTTGAGAGGGGTATTTGGTGTTGGCAGGCACTTCTTTTGTCAGTATAGATTCTGGTTCCTCTGCAGGCCTGGCTTGGGGCATTCTGTGGGGCTCCATGTGTTTCTGCCACCCATGGTGTCCAGGGTCAGGGCAGAAGGAGAGCATGGGTAAGTGTGAGGGGAGGCAACAAGGGATGAATCAGTTGGTGTGTGCTTTTCAGATAGCAGCTATCCAAAGGGGGAGCTGATGTGAATGCGAGAACAGAGTCCTGAAGTGACATGTTTCATTATTTTCACCCGGCAGATCTTACTAGTCCAGTCTTTTTACCTTGGAAATACCTGGGTAGATTTAATAGTACCTCATATGTAGCTTATTAAAAATACGTATCTAATAAAATAACAACAAAATAAAACTAAATACAACAATGTAATGTTAATCATAGGACTTCTGCCAAGATGGAGGCATAGGTGGAAACACTGTGCCTTCTTCCACAACCAAGTTTGAATACAACCAAGGTTTGGAGAACAAAGACACAGCCAAAGAACAGAAAATTGAATTACACGGAAGTCCTATAACAACGAACCGTTCCACCAGGACAGTAAGAGGGGCGGAGCCAGCAGCGAGTAGGGTGGGGCAGGAAAGATCCCCAGACCTAGGCGAGCAAGTAGCCCGGACCCAGTCAGGGTGTGGGGCAGATTGACCGCTGTCGCACATTCGTGCACAGTGAGATGGACCATGCAGGCCCCAGGGGGCGAACCCAGTGGTGGAGAGCTGACGGCAGTGGCACACTCGCATGCAGTGGGACGAAATGCACGGGCCCTGGTGATGGTGGCATCAGTGGCAGGAGGTGGCAGACGGGACGCCATTGCTCCCCTTTGACCCCACCCCCACATACAATGTCACAACCCAGCGACTGAGTTGCCCTGCTCTGGTGAACACCTAGGGCTCTGATCCTACTATGTAACAGGCACGAACAGCCCAAAAGATGGCGCAAGAAGAACTCAAAGTCCCAGAGCCGATAACTCTAAGTGACTGAGAGATTGCCAGCCTATCAGATGCACAGTTCAAGGCACTGTTTATCAGGATGCTGACAGAACTGATAGATTATAGTCACAAGTTAGAGGAACATATGAAGGCTAAACTACTTGAAATGAAGGGAGATGAACAGGAAATCAATAGTGATGGAAAGGAAACTGGGACTCAAATCAATGGAATGGACCAGAAGGAAGAACGAAACATCCCACCAGAAAGGAATGAAGAAATGAGAATTCAAAAAAATGAGGAGAGGCTTAGGAACCTCCAGGACATCTTTCTTTAAACGTTCCAACATCCAAATTATAGGGGTACCAGAAGGGGGAAAGAAACAGTCACGAGTGGAAAACATATTTGAACAAATAATAAAGGAGAACTTCCCCAGTCTGGCAAAGGAAATAGACTTCCAGGAAATCCAGGAAGCTCAGAGAGTGCCAAAGAAGTTGGAAATCCAGGAAGCTCAGAGTCCCAAAGAAGTTGGACCCAAGAAGGAACACACCAAGGCACATCATAATTACATTAGCCAAGATTAAAATGAAGGAGAGAATCCTTGAAGCAGCAAGAGATAAGGGGACAGTCACCTACAAAGGAGTTCCCATCAGACTGTCAGTGGATTTCTCAAAAAAGACCTTACAGGCAAGAAGGGGCTGGAAAGAAGTATTCCAAGTCATGAAATCCAAAGACCTACAGCCAAGATTGCTTTATCCAGCAAAGCTTTCATTTAGAATGGAAGCACAGATAAAGTGCTTCTCAGATAAGGTCAAGTTCAAGGAGTTCATCATCACCAAGCCCTTATTATATGAAATGCTAAAGGGACTTATCTAAGAAAAAGAAGATGAAAAATATGGACAGTGAAAGGACAGCAAACTCACAGTTATTAACAACCACACCTAAAACAAAAGCAAACCAAGAGGACAGCTAGATCAGGAGTGGAACCATAGAAATGAAGAACACATGGAGGGTTAGCAACAGGGGAGTGGGAGGAGGAGAAGGGGGGAGAAGGTACAGAAAATAGCATAGACAATAGCTAGAAAATTGATAGGGGGAGGGCAAGAATAGTATGGGAAATATAAAATCTAAAGAACTTGAGACACGTGGTTATAATAAACTAAGGAGGGGAGAATGGTGAGGGAGGGAGTTTGTGGGTGGAGGGGAATGAAGGGGGGGAATAGAACAACTGTAATGGTATAATCAATAAAAAATATTTTAAAAAATGATGTAATGTTAATTATAAAAGAAGATAGATACCAAATGTGTGTATATTTATATGTGTGCATCTGTGTATAGTTATGCGTCTGTGTCTGTATAATGAAAGTATATGCAAGACTCTTCCATTTTGCTAAATGAAGACCAACAAACATATCTGAAAATCTGGATAGTTTTCCAATGCATTTGGCTTGCATTTTCTATAGCACTGAGATTCAAAAAAGAAAGATGTAGATTTCTGTCATTGGACTTAATTGTGATAATAGTAACATCTAACGAATATTTCCTATGTATGGGACCTTGTAAGCACTCCATGTGCACTGCGTTCATATACTTTTCACCACAGCTTGATGAAGTAGCTACTTTTCACTAAGGTAGAAACTAAGCCTTAGGGAAGTTGGGTAACGCTGATGAAGGTCACACAAGTAGTCAATGAATGTGTCAGGATTTAAGCCCATGCAGTTTAATTCTGGAGCTAACAGTCTTAACCACAACCCGATACCTCCTCTTTCTTGATCCCTGTCTAGAAGGAATTAAACACATCCCCTATTGTTTTATCTTATACATAAGTCCAGGTGTTAACTCTAGACTTTTTGTTCTCCCTCAAGGACAAAGGGACAGCCATTACAAATGTCAAATTTTGCTCAATGGCATTTTTGGATACTTGATAAAATTGTAATTCTTCTATTTCTATAGCAATTTAGTAGGAAGCAAAGGAACATTCAGAAACGAGCTTAAATAATGAGGAGAGGAAACCAGAAATGCAGGAGGAATGTGGGCAAAGGGAAAGGGAATATATTATCATGAAGTTGAGGGGGTAGTTCAAGATGGAAGATAGCATGGTGAAGGATGATGTCAAGGGTAGGAGCTTAGAAAAGAAGGAGGAAGCTATGAAAAAAGAACAACCTTGGTCTTTAGAATGAAGATGAAGAATCATCAATGAAGATGATTTGATAAAAATATCTGCAGGCTAGCCAAACAGTGTTTGTATGTAGGAAATATATCTTTTTTAAAAGATTTATTTATTTATCTCTAGAGGGGAAGGGAAGGAGAGAAGGAGAGAAACATCAATGTATGGTTGCCTGTCGTGTGTCCCCTGCTGGGAACTGGCCTGCAACCCAGGTATGTGCCCTGACTGGGAATCAAACCTGTCTGGCTCGCAGGCCTGCACTCAATCCACTGAGCTACACCAGCCAGCACAGAAATATATCTCTTTAACATATTTTGGAGAGAAAACAAAAAAAATCTTGATAATTAAAAAAATGGGGTTTACATTGATTTTTTTTTTACTGTCACACACTCTTTTTATATGATCTGTAGATGTTACAAATGAGGCTTTCATTGTACTGAAGAAAGACATACATTTTGGAGAAGTAATATACCTTCAACAAGAAATATTTACCCTCCAGATAAATATAAAAACCTTAAGAATGCATAAAATTGAGGAGAAACCTTATTTCCTCAGCACTGGTTAAAATTCTGTGCCCGAGGGGGAATGTGTCGATCAAGGGGTAGGAGGAGAGACTTTCTGACTGTTTCGGTGGCAAAGATGACATCATGAGGGAGCCATTGAGTTTTGATCAAGACATCACTCTGAGCTCTTCTCCACAATGCAAATAAACTTCTCAGTGCACGTTAAATAATTAGTGTGATCACCCTAAAGGCAAGTACAGTGTTATAGAGTGAGAAAGGTATCATGTGACAATGATTATTTTATTCACACATTCTACAGGAACACTTACTGCCCCACCCAAGCGTCGTCATTCCCATCCCATTGTTGGGTGTTGCTGAGGGGATGATGTCAGTGCAGGGAATGCGGAGGTAGGAACGTCGTCTCCAGCTACCATCCCCTTTGGTGGGGACATGAAGGCTCACCAGGTTTCAATAGGGCAGATCTTCATCTATTCTCGTTCAGTTGTGACTGCCCTCCAATCTTATTTGTAATTATAGATTGCCTACTTATGTATTTATTTAATGTTTATCTCCTGAAGGAACTCTACAATAAGCTCCACGAGGACAGGGACTGTATCAGGTCTTGTGAACTATTGTTTATTCCCACTACTGAGCATGGTGTTTGATACGTAGTAAACTTCATAAATTGGTGAATGGACAAATACTGCAAAACAGAGTAAGAGCATGACAGGTGATAAAAGACATAGGCCCCAGGTCTAACCTGTATGCTAGGGTAACTTTATTTAAAGACTTTTTAAGAGATAAAGAAAAGATAATGTGATACAGTGGGTGAGAATAGTGTCTATTCTCATGGATTATTTAATTCTGTTTTCAGAGTTTAAGAAAGGAATAAAAGGTATAGGCTCAAGCTCTGGCCGGGTGGCTCACTGGCTGTAGCATTGTCCCTGTACACCAAAAGGTGTGGGTTCCATCCCTGTCAGGGCACAAACTTAGGCTGCAGTTTCCATCTCCAGTCAGGGTGCATACGGGAGTCAACCGATCAATGTCACTCTCTCACATCTCGCTCTATCTCTGTGCCCCTTCTCTTCTTTCTAAAATCAATAAACATATCCTTGGGTGATGATTTTTTAAAAAGGTATAGATATGGATCTGTTCCTCCCTTATATAATTCTGACCATACTCTCACCCCGATCAACTAATTGTTTGTAGGATTACACTGAGGTTTGCAGTTTCATAGGAAATAAGATGAATTCAATAATGAAGACTATTCTATTGCTTATTTCCAAGCCAAGCTATTACGCTAATTCAATCAACATCATTTGGAAGAGATAATATTATTACTCACCCAATTGAAGATACAATATATTGAATAGATTGAGGCATTCCATATGTTGGGTGAACTGAAAGTTATTTAAAATAATTTTAGTACTGTAATTGCATCTTTCCTTTGTATGGTTACCAAACTACCATCAATACCTTAACCTCTACCACCAGCAGCACTGACAGCCCTCCATCACCATAATAATGAAGGTCATCCATGGAATCAGTAGTAGAACCAAGCTTCAGACCCACAGTGGTCTGACTCTAAAGCATTCGCCTGTTGTTACAAAGTGTAATCTCCATGGGCAGATCCTCTGACAAGGATAAAGACAGTTGCATCCGTTTTGATATCATTACTCTCAAGTGTGTGCTTCTTAATCAGATAATTTCACATTTTGGTGGTTTTAGTTCAAGTCCAAACTGCAGAACACTTAGTTTAGTCCCTGCTGACTTTGCTCTGATCCTTCCTTATCTTTTAAATGGAGTCTGTAGATCTCACTAAGGGGTAAATCACTAATGGATGTAGAGCACAGGGTAATGTGGATTAGTGGATTAGTTTAGGAAAGAACTGAAGATTATAACTATGAAAGAACATTATACCATTATGTTTGATTTTGCATCTAAGTGTCTTAAAACTTGAAAAGACAGCAGAAAAGAAGAATAATTCTTTAAGAATAACCACAGGCAGACAAAATTTGGGGGGAAGACAAGATACACACTCCACAAACAATTTATTTGGTATTTCAATTTTATTTGTTTTTTTACCTACTTTATTGCTCCTGATCTTGTTGTAAACTACTTTCAATAACTTTCTTTTTCACCAAAACAATGTTCCTAAAATTGTTCTGTGGTTTCTTATCAGTAATGATTGAATCTTTGGTGGAAACTAGGGCATTAGGAAGCTAGATGTTGTAGTCATGCAGGAAGACGGGAGATGACTTTTTAAGAAAGTGATTGGTAATGCAAACTGGGAAGAAAATAAAAATTTCACACCAGTCTGATCACATCAGCAGTATCATTTGGCCATAGGGATAGCCAGGCCATTAAATATGTTATAAAGTTATTATTTTAGTGTATTATTTTCCTTCACTTAATAAGGAGAATGGTTAGGGTGTGGGCTTTATTTTGTCATGGAAATTTTAAATAGGTTGTCTAATTTATGTGACATGGGTGTGTCCACTTCATTGTGTGGGATATTAGTGCCTCTGAGGAGTGTGCCCCACATCAGCCATGAGTTTTAATTTGGATGTGTCTACACAAGGTAAGAGAGGGCTTTGTGAGACATCTGAACTCGTAGTTTCGCACCTCCCTCCAACTCTATAAGACTATATATAGTCTTTGTGTTCATCTCTTTCTATAGTGGTGTCCCAGGGTAGTCTTGTAACATTCCAATCATTGCTGTAATAGAATAGTTAACTTATCTCAGCCCAATGCAACTGGGGAGGTTGGGTAAGTGAAGAGGGATGTTATAGTCTACAATAAAACAAAACAAGAGTTATAAAGACATATTAAGAAGACATGAAAGGTAAACCTTTTCATAAGTAAACCCATTATGTTTTATTAAATGCAGGCTGCGTTTAGTTTCAACCAGGGATTGGTTGGCAAAGTGTGGGCCTCTGTGGACAAATCTGCCACATCCATTCATTTGCATATTTCCTAGTGCTGTTTTCTCACAACTATCACAGAATTGTGTAGTTAAGAAAGAATATTTGGGAAAGCAGAAAACATTTACTAACTGTATTTTTTTTTTTGCAGAAAAAGTTTGGTGATACTGGTTTAAACTAATTTCTTATCCTATTTCTTATGGAGTATATATTCATAAAAGAACCAGCTTCTAAATACAAACTCTTTAGAAAACAAAAAAAATTGTTTTGAAGTTCTTACAGTACATCATCAAAATAATAACATAACTCTGTAAGTCCCAAAATAAAAATTTCTGTACAGCTGCCAGATTTTAAGCTTCTAAATACTGAGTGTGATAGTTTATTTCTTTCGAAAGAAATGAAAAAATTTTTTTGTAAGCACATGTAGTTACTATTTTTATTGGCTTCTGGAAATTTAACACTCCAAATATTGGTATATTGGTATTATCCATAGGGCATACTAGTGGAGGCAGAAGGAGAGTGAAGAATCTTGAGTTCAGTTTATTTCACCAATAAAAGACTAAACATTTTTATTGACTTTGAACCTGCAAGGGTAACCAAAAACTATTGGCTCCCTGAGGAGTAATATATGATCAAAGACCAGCACTGTCAGAAGCAGGAGGCAGTTGCGAAAATAACTGCTCTTTTCCAGGGGCTTAATTTATTATTAGCACTTGCTGAAGTCACTCATACGTAGGAGTGAACAATGACTAAATATTTCTCATTGTTGTAGAGGCTTTATTCACTTATAGTATAGCAGGTACTAATTCCTAAGAAAGTAAGTTACTTTCCAAATTTAATATTGTTTATTGTGAGTGACAATAGCTCTCAAATCATTGTTTTTAGAGAAATATCTTAATATCCAAGGCCAAGTTCTCCTAATTTACACTTCATGAAAGAAAGATGAAGAGAAAATATTGAGTGGTAAGACAAGAAAAAAAAATGCAGAGGATTTTTTTCTGAAAACAAAACAATTTCATGTCCCAATTCTCTAACCATGTGTCATACCTAGGAATTCTACTCATAAGCAGTCTATTCTATTTGTAGCCCCACTTATGTGAACTTAAAGGTATCTGTAGCAAAACTGCTATGGAATGTTGGGGGCATCATGAGACTTGAAGTGTGTGTAAGGGCTTTAAAGTGTAGCTTCCCTTGCTAGCTTTTATCAATCTTGAATGTACTTTCCTATCAAACTTAACTTTATGTAAAAGAATTCAGTGCCAAATTTATGTCAGAATTTTGGATTTATTTTATGTCTCACAGTTACCAGTAACATGATTATTCAACCTTCATTTGAGGAAGTAAAATGATGTTTAGTTTACGAATCTTGTTTGGGGACTGCATGCTGCTGTAGAATGTAGCATTAAGTTGTACAGGTAACATAATCATAGGATTATATGTATTTATTTTCTAAATGTTTGATTAACTGGCTGATGAGGTTACTATTGCTGCTTAATGAACTACCCCAATATTTAGTAGCTTACAATAACCACTTTATTATACGCATGGATTCTGGGGTCAGGACAAGCAAGATAGCTTGTATCTGCTCCATATTGTCTAGCATCTCAGCTGAGAAGATTGAGGGCTGCGGGTGTGTGATGGCTGGGGCTGAAATCACCTGGATGCCCCTACACTTACTATCTGGTGCCTGTGTTGGGAAGCCCTGGAGAGTAGAATTGCTAACCACACTGTTTATAGGTGGCTTTTCCATGTGGCCGCTCCAGGTGGCTTGGCTTGGAGCCAAGCATGTCAACCTTGAGACAACTGGGTTTCTTACATGGCAGCTCAAGGCTCCAAGTATGACTGGTCCAGCAAACAAAGTGATATCTGTATCATCTTTTACCACCCAGCCTTGGAAGCCACACAGGTTCACTTTTGCTGTGTTCTACTGGCCAAAGATGTTTTAAACCCATCCAAGTTCATGGAGAGGAGAATTAGACTTTACCTCTTCACGGAGAGTGGCAAGGTAACATTGGAAACAAGCTGTGGGAGTGAGAGATGTTGCCAACACCCTCTTTGGGAAGCACGATCTGGTATACTGGCCACAGAAAAAGTGAGTTGAAAAAATGTAGGTGTTCAGTGACATGCTAACATTTTTGTGATGTTAGTTGCTTATCAGAATTCTAAAAGACATCTCAGACTTACTCTGGTCATCTCAGACTTACACAAAACAGTGTACTGTGTCTTTCCCCAAAATAAAAAAGTGTTTTTTTATATTCAAACTTGGTCCTCTGCAAGTGTCTTCATCTTAGGAAATGACACCAAATCCTAGCCAAAACTTAGGATTCATTCTTGATTTTTCTTGTTCTTTCAACTCTTACATCTAATATCCAGTCCACTCAGTTCTACCTGCTACAATGTTTCACATATTCATTTACTTCTCTGTCTTCAGTGCATTCTCCCTAATGCAAGCCATCGTCAGTTCCTCTTCAATCTACTCTCCATTTAGCAGTAGGAACGGACTCCACAAACCATAGTTTGATGATGTGGCATCCTGGCTTATGATTCCTTGGTAGCGTTGATTGCTGTTTGAATATGAACTGAATTTCTTCCTGGACCTAACGAACCCTGCAAGATCTGCTGCTGCCTCTTCTCCACACCTCATCTCCCACCACTCTCTCCTATGCTTGTTGACCTACATCTTCACCAATCTCTTCTGTGTTTGAGCCCCCAAGAGATTTTGAACCTGCTGTTTTCACAGAGCGTTTTCTGCACTGCTGTCTGCATGGCTGGCTCATTTAAACCTGCTGTTACCTCTTCAAGCCTTCCCCAACCCAGCCAACCTAAAGCATTCCCTCTCATGATGCTCTCTTTTATTAGCATAACAGTTTCTATGATATAATTTATTATTCTATATGCTTGCTTGATTATTGCCTCTCTTTCCAATTGGACTTTAAGATAGTGGCCTTGTCTGCCTTGGTCACCCTGTTTCTTCAGCATTTGCTGGATCTTGTACATAGTAGGCATTCCTTACATATTATTTAAATGAATAAATAAAAGACTTTAAAACAAGGAAAAGTTGTATGCTTAAGTCTAATTTATCATGAAAACTTATCCATACATTCATATTTTACTCAAGCCCATGACTGAACATAAAAGAGATCTTTACATTACTAATACAGAGAAGTAGAAATGTACAGGTGCTTTTTGAGTTTAATTTGACTTTTCAAGGAGGTTCATGCTATATTTGAAGTTGTAATTGTCACTAAGTCAACCTCAGTTTCATTTATTCATTCTTTCAGTTATTCACTTAATTTTTTGTGAGAGCTTACTATATGCATGGGACTCTTCTAGAGGAGATGAGGGATGTAAAAATGTGTAGGATACATTCCCTACTTTCATAGAGTCTACAAGTTTGTGGGCAAAGTGAGGAATATCTACCAAAAAGCTCACTGCATTGAGATGGTTTATGTGGCAGAACCTAAGTGCTATTAGAATGGAGGAGAAAGGGGTCCTTTGTGCCCAACTGATAAGAAGAGATAATACGAAGTAGGCAGTATTTGAATTGGATGTTTAAAAATTTAAACAGTGGAAATGGAGGTGGAGGAAAGAAAGGCATTCCTGTAAAATAAATGGTGCAGCAAGTAACTAGGCCCCCCCTTCCAGCCCTGCCAAAAAAAAAAAAGCACGATCAGGATGTGGTGAAAGGTCCAGGTTGTGTGGAGTTTCAAGCCATGTGTAGGGTCAGCAGAAAGTACAGCTGATTGAAACGAGGTCATGAAGGGCCACTAACTACAATCTAAATAACTTGGACTTCATTGGATAGTTGATGATGAATGTTGAAAGTGTTTAATTTATTTTTGTATTTTTTAGGGAGGGCAGGTGCTTCATCAAACAGTGCTGTAGGAAGATTACCCTGCTTTGTGTGTAGTATAGATGGAAAATGAGAGGGAGTGGAGAGGAGGAAGTGTGGAGGTAAAGAGCCCAAATTTTATCCATGAAGGACCAAGTAATGTCAACTTTCTTCATGATTGCCGTAGGCGTGGATGGAGGAAACATGGTGAAGTGGGAACACAGGGGCTCAAGCCTGCTTTTAGAACCCTGGCTCCGTAACTTTGGTACTTGTATGACCTGAGGTGGATCACTTGACATCTCTGAGTCTCTGTTTTCTTAATTGTAAAATAGGGATAATTTTCATCCTATCGTTTAAGGTTTCCATGAGGATTAGGAAGTGCTTGACAAATGGTAGCTATTATCAATTACTGAATGCACCATTGAATTTATTTCCTTAAAATCTTTTAGCTTTATATTGGACTACTTCCATTTGCCTTGATTAGTGGTCTATGCTAAAGCAAGATTATGAAAGCGGTTTGTTAGGACAGTACCACTGCACCTAGCATGTGATATTTTCTTCTGCATTCTCTGAAAAATCACCTCCATCTATTTGATTACTCTGCTCTTTATTCCAAATAGTAGCTGCAGCATCAGCAGAAGATTTTGAATAGTTGTTCCTCTAAATGGAATGTCTCTTACTCTTGCCAGGATAGACAAAGTGTTAAATAAGTACTCAATACTTACTGCATCTTAATTTAATCAGAGAAGCAGTAATAGAATTTGAGGGCTACTGACTGGGGCAGAGTCAGAGCTGTCTAGCACTCTTTCTTCTGCTTTGTTCCATTGTCCTATTATTCTTTGTTCCTCTTTAGGTTTGTTTTAATACCTTCCTTGAGGTAGGATGCCAGGCTAGTGGTTCCAAGACATCACTAAACCCCTGAAGGAATGTGAGTGCCTAGAAATAACTAGGGGTTACTTCCCTTGTATCAAATTTACAAAGTACTTGAGTGGAAACTTGAAAGGAATTTACTTTCCAATCATTTGAAGATTTATTTCCTCTTTCAGTTTCTGACATATCATTGCATATACTAGCACAGATGCTTTCTGACAATGTTTTGCTAAACAATAAGCTTGAATTTTAAGCAAGTATGTATTGTTGAAAGAACTTTGTTATCAATTTCTGTGTAACTCTAGATGAAATGTTAGTTTTTGGTAAACAGAGATCAAAACTAAAAAAAAAAATAGCTTAGGGATGATGATGGCTAGGCCCAGGGCCTAAATTCCAAAACAACAATAAAAGGAGCAGAACACCAAGAAAAAGATTTCCTTTGCCCACTGATTTTAATATGAAAAATTGAAAATTCAAGGAGGAACTGTATAAGCAAATACCATCGTGTTGCCCTGGCTGGTGTAGCTCAGTGGATTGAGCGTGGGCCTGCGAACCAGCGGATCATGGTTTGATTCCCAGTCAGGGCACATGCCTGGGTTGCAGGCCAGTTCCCGGCAGGAGATGCACAAGAGGCAACCATATATTGATATTTCTCTCCCTCTCTCCTTCCCTTCCCCTCTAGAGATAGATAAATAAAATCTTTTAAAAAATACCATCATGTTGCCTAATCATGGGAAGTTATTAATGGTCTTCAAACACATATACACAAATAGACAGTGTATGTCTATTGTGTGCCCTATAAGGATGATTCTGGATAGAAAGCACCTATGTGTGATTGAAGTTAAAAGAAAACATCACTAACAATCTCATTTAAAATAGCTGTGAGACTTATGGGGGTGCCGGGAGCAGTGAGTGACTGCACTGCCAAAAAGATCTCATATACCCGTGCACACACTTGGGGGTTCCTGGTGGTGGCTGTGGCCCACATGCTCAGCAGCATTTCCAGGCAAAGTGTCAGGAAAAGAGGGGTTCTCCATTATATGGAATCCTGAAATGTGATCTTCCTTAAAAAGTCCTCTGTAAAAGCAATTCGTGAACACAATTAAGACTCATCAATGTGAAAAATAAATTAATCTTTATTTGATGGTCTTACTGATTACCTGATTGCATAATTTCCACATATTGTGATTGTGTTTTTTGATGCTTTTTACATCCTATGAGTTCTTCATTGAGATGATTCCATTCAAGATGCACATGTGTCCCTGGGCCACGGGGCACACGGGAGCCCACACTCCATGCACCCATCCCTGCCTCATGCCAGAACATCTTCAGCGGCTGCCACAGAGGCAGCCTCCTTCCCTCTCCTCTTCTTCCTGCTCCTCCTCCTAACCCCAGTGCCTTTGCTGCTGCTGTGTCTCCTATCCCTTCTCATCCTGCTCCTTCCCCTGTTCCTCCTTCTCCTCCCAGCCCTGAAACCTTCTTCTTGGCAGGAAAGGGAAGAACCTCAGCAGCAGCTCCCCCTCACTCTCACCACAACAGCCCCGTATTCCAGCCCTTCTGAACTAATTTTGAGTCTCAGTTTTGTTCTTAAGTGTATCTGATATGCCTGCCAGCTTTGAATTATCTTCAGATGTGCATAAAAGACATGGCCTGGGTTGTGACTCCCAGTCAGCCAGCTGGAGGGGAGAACCCAGGGACGAATGAGCCATCAATAATCAAAGCCCAGGTACAGCAAGAGAACCCACATAACTGAATAAAAGGGAATCTTAGAGCATCCACATCAGGAGATCAAAGGGACTGCACCACTGAGTTCCACAGAACTGCTACTAGAGAAGTCCACTCCATGAAGCCAGGAAGGCAAAGCAGAACAACTTGAGACACTGAAACAATTAAAAAGAGCCACCTAAAATGGGGAGACAAAGAAATAACCTCCAACAGAAAGGAAAGAAGGAATCCTCAGAAAAAGAGATAAATGAAATCGAGGCAAGTAGTCTAACAGACTGCTTGAAAATAATGGTAAAAAGGATGTTTAAGAAACTCTCAATGAGAACTACAATGAACTTTGTGGGAACTACAAGGAACTTAGTGGGAATTACAGAAGCATGAAATAGGACATAGAAACTATGAATAAGAACCAGGAAGAAATGAAGAATACAATATCTGAAATGAAAAATATACTAGAAGGAATTAAAAGCAGGCCAGATGAAGCAAAGGACCAAATCAGTGAGATGGAAGACAAGGTAGAGAGAAATACCCAGTCAGAACAACGCAATGAAAAAAGACTAAGAAAGAACAAGGAAAGTTTAAGGGAGCTTCAGGACAACATGAAGCATAACAACATTTGCATCACAGGAATATCAGAAAGAGGAGAAAAGGAGCAAGGGAGAGAAAACCTGTTTGAAAAAATAATGACAGAAAACTTACCTGACTTGGTGAGGGGAAAAGTCACATAAGTTCAAGAAGTACAGATGGTCCCAATCAGGATGAACTCAAAGAGGCCTACTCCAGGACACATCATAATTAAAAATAGCAGATTTTAAAGAAAAAGAGAGAATCGTCCAGGCAGCAAGGGAAAAGCAGCTAGTAACATACAAGGGAGCTCCAATAAGGCTATCAGCTGATTTCTCATCAGAAACGCCACAAATCCACAGGGAGTGGCATGAAATATTCTGGTTAATGAAAAGGAAGGACCTACAACCAAAACTACTCTATCCAGCAAGACTCTCATTTAAAATGGGAGGCAAAATAAAGAGCTTCCCAGACAAAAGAAGGCTAAAAGTATACATCTCCACCAAGCCACCACTGCAAGAGATGCTAAAGGGATTGTTATAAAAAGGAGGAGGAGGAGAGAGAGAGAAGCACAGGTATGGGGGAAAAATGGCAATGAATAAGTACCTAGCAATAATAACCTTAAATGTGAGTGGATTAAATGCTCTAATCAAAAGACATAGGGTACCTGAATGGATAAGAAAACACTACCTACATATGTACTATCTATAAGAGACCCACCTTAGAACAAAAGTCTTCACAGGTTGAAAATGAAGGGATGGAAAAAATAGTCTAAGCCAATGGACACAAAAAGAAAGCTGGGGTAGCAATATTTATATCAGACAAAATAGACTTCAAAACAAAAGGCATAAAAAGGGACAAAGAAGGTCACTACATAATACCTAAGGGAATACTCCAACAGGAGGAGATAACCCTTGTAAACATATATGCACCCAGCATAGGAGCACCTAAATATATAAAGAAAATCTTGGACGACTTCAAGAAAGATACTGATAACAACACAGTTATCATGTGGGATTTTAACACCCACTGTCGTCAATGGGCAGATCTTCCAAACAAAGAATCCACAAGGATATTGTGACACTGAATGACGCCCTAGATACAGTGGACTTAACTGATATATACAGAAACTGTCACCCCCAAAGAAGCAAAATATACATGGAACATTTTCAAAGATAGATCACATGGAGGGACACAAAACAAGCTTCAATAAATTCAAGATCAGAATGGATTGAAACTAGAAATCAACCTCAAGGAAAAAACTCAAAAACATTCAAATACATGAAGACTGAATAACATGTTATGAAATAATGAATGGGTCAACAATAAGATCAAGGAGGTAATAAAAATTATCTGGAAACAAATGAAAATACACATAAAAACCCAAAACCTATCTATGGGACAGAACAAAGAAAGTCCTGAGAGGGAAGTTCATAGCAATACAGGCCTACCTAAAGAAGATAGAAAAATCTCAAAAAAAACCACAAAAAACACAACCTAACCCTGTATCTACAAGAACTAGAGGAACAACCACAAACAAAGCCCAGAGTGAGTAGAAGGAAGGATATAATCAAGATCAGGGCATAATTAAATGACATAGAGACTGTGAGAACAATTCAAAGGATCAATAAATACAGGAGCTGGTTCCTTGAAGAGGTAAACAAAATTGACAAACCTTTAACCAGACTCATCAAGAAAAATAGAGAGAAGACCCAACTAAATAAAGCCAGAAACAAAAGATAAGTCACAACCCAAACCACAGAAATACAAAGGATTGTAAGAAATTGCTATGAGCAACTATATGCCAAGAAATTGGACAACCTCAACAAAATGGACAAATTTCTAGAAACAATCTTCCAAAACTGAGTCAAGAAGCAGCAGAAAGCCTGACTGGACCAGTAACAATTAGTGAAATTGAAGTAGTAATAAAAAAAAACTCCCAGCTCACAAAAGACCTGGACCAGATGGCTTCACAAATGAATTTTATCAAATATTTAACCAAGAACTAACTCCTATCCTTCTCAAACTATTCCAAAATTTCAAGAAGAGGGAAGGCTAAACTCTTTTTATGATACTAGTATCATCCTAATTCCAAAACCAGGTAAGGACATAACAAAGAAAGAAAACTACAGGCCAATATCTGTGGGGAACATAAATGCTAGAATCTTCAACAAAATATTAGCAATCCAGATTCAGAAATACATTAAAAAGATCATACACCATGAACAATTCAGATGTATCCCAGAGATGCAAAGATGATATAATATTATCAAACCAGTAAGCAAAATATATCACATAAACTAAATGAAGGATAAAAATCACACAATCATATTAATACATGCTTAAAAAGCATTTAATGAAATCCAGCACCCATTTATGATAAAAACACTCATAAAAGTGTGAATAGAGGGAACATACCTCAACATAATAAAAACCATATACAAGAAATTTACCACTAACATCATACGCAATGGGAAAAAATCTAAAAGCTTTCCTGCTAAGATTAGGAATAAGACAAGGATGTCTGCTCTCACCACTCTTATTCAACTTGTGGAAGTTCTAGTCACAGCAATCAGACACAAAAAGGAATAAAAAACATCCAAATTGGAAAGGAAGAAGTAAAACTGTTATTGTTTGCAGATACATGATAGTGTACACAGAGAACCCTACAGTCTCCACCAAAAAACTACTCAACCTAATAAGTGAATTTGGCAAAGCAGTGGGATACAAAGTTAATATTCAGAAATGGAAGTCATTTTTGTACACCAACAATGAAATATCAGAAAGAGAAACTAGGAAAAAAATCACATTTGCTATAGCAACAAGAAAAATAAGTCCCTGGGAATAAATTTAACCAAGAAGGTAAAAGACCTGTACTCAGAAAACTATAGAACACTGAAGAAAGAAATTAAGGAAGATACAAATAAATGGAAGTATATACTGTGTTTGTGGGTTGGAAGAATTAACATCATTAAAATGTCCATACTACCCAAAGCAATCTATAGATTCAACACAATTCCTATTAAAATACCAATGGCATATTTCACAGATGTAGAATAAATATTCAAAAAATTTACATGGAAACAAAAAAAGACCCCGAACAGCCTCAGCAATCTTGAGGAAGAAGAAAAAAGTAGGGGGATCACAATTCCTGGTATCAAACTGTATTACAAAGACACTGTAACCAGAATAGTCTGCTACGTCTATAAGAACAGACACATAGGTCAATGTAACACAATGGAGAGCCCAGAAATAAACCCAAGTCTCTATGGTCAATTAATATTTAACAAAGGGGGGAATGAGCATACAATGGAGTGAAAACAGTTTATTCAGTAAATGGTGTTGGGACAACTGGACTGGTCCATGCAAAAAACGAATGAAACTAGATCACCAACTTACACCATACACAAGAATAAACTCAAAATGGATAAAAGACTTAAATATAAGCCATGACACCACTAGAGGAAAGCTTAGGCAGGAAAATTTCAGACATCCTACGTAGCAATATTTTTGCCAATAAATCTCCTAGGGCAAGGGAAATGAAGGGACAAATAAACGAATGGGACTACATCAAACTAAAAAGCTTCTGCATGGCTAAAGAAACCATCAGCAAAATGAAAAAGGAAGTGACCATATGGGAGAACATATTTGCCAATGATACATTGGACAAGGGTTTGATCTCCAAAATATATAAAGAACTCATATGACTCAACACCAGGAAGATAAACAATCCAATTAAAAAATGGGGAAAGGACCCACACAGGCAATTCTCCAAGGAGGACATAGAGAGGGCCCAGAGACATATGAAAGGATGCTCAATATCACTAGTCATCAAAGACATGCAAATTAAAACCAAAATGAGATATCACCTCACACCTGCTGGAATGGCTATCATCAATAAATCAATATATAAGTGCTGGTGAGGCTGTGGAGAAAAGGGAACCCTAGTACACTGTTAGTGGGAATACAGACTGGTGCAGCCATGTGGAAAACCATGTGGAATTTCCTTAAAAATCTGAAAATGGATCTGCCTTTTGACCCAGCAATTCTGCTGCTGGAAATATATCCTAAGAATCCTGAATCATCAATTCAAAAGAACTTATGCTTGCCTATGTCCCTAGCAGCACAAATTACAATAGCCAAGTGCTGGAAGCCCCTTAGGTGCCCATCAGTAAATGAGTGGATCAAAAAACTGTGGTACATTTACACAATGGAACACTATGTAGCAGAAAGAAAAAACTCCTACATTTCTGTGACATGGACAGAACTGGAGAGCATAATGCTAAGTGAAATAAGCCAGTCGGTGAAAGACAGATACCATATGATTTCACCTATAAGAGGAATCTAATGAGCAAAATAAACTAAGGAACAAAATAGAATCACAAGCATTGAAACATGGAACAGATTGAAGGGGACCAGAGAAGAGGTGGGTGGGGGATAATGGTGGAAAGAAGGGGAAAGAACTAGACTAAGGACATGTATGGGACCCACGGACAAGGAGAACAGTGTGGGAACTGACTGTGGGAGTGGGGGGTGGGATGGACAGAAGAGGGCGAAGGGGGAAAAATTGGGGCAACTGTAATAGAATAACAATAAAACATGATTTAGAAATAAGTAAAATAGCCATGAGAAAACATTAGCCATGTGAAAAAAGAAAATAAAACCAAAGTATAGTGTCCTCAACTACAAAAATTTGGTTTTGGAGGGCTGAGTTCTCAGGAGTATATGCAGGTGTGGGTATAGTCTGCATGTGCTCTGTCAAGTTCAGGTGAAATTGGAGCAATAGATGTAATTCAGGTGTTGTGCTGTGTGGATTTCCCGAACAACACCCCAGACTCTTCTGGATCAGATGTTTAAGTTTATAGAGAACAACCAGCTCTCGACTAAAAACTTCCCTCAGATTTGGAGGACATCTGAAACAGTTGACATCACACTGCTTCTTCTGATGATGTGTGTGATACCACTAATAATAATAAGGTTTTATGAATATCGACTGAGTTAATTTATGTTGAGTAATTAGAACAGTCCCTGAACATGGTAATGACTATGTAAGTGTTGGCTATTGTAGTTGTTGTTAGTGGGGCTATCAATATTTTCATCGCCAGATAGCAGAAACTGTCCACAGAGAGCCAAATGAATTTTCATAAAGGGCAATTTTTGAATTATGCTGAGATAATAGCACAAAGCTCCCAACTAGGTCTAGAATGATGGTGTCTGATTTACAACCCTTTGTTTCTAGCCATATCTCTCTCTTTTTTAAAAGATTATATTTATTTATTTTTACAGGGGAAAGGAAGGAGAGAGAGAAATATCAATGCATGGTTGCCTCTGGTGTGTCCCCTGCCGGGAACTGGCCTGCAACCTAGGCACGTGCCCTGACTGGGAATCGAACCACGATCGTGTGGTTCGCAGGCCCGCGCTCAATCCACTGAGCTACACCAGCCAGGGCCTAGCCACATCTCTTAAAACTTGTGTTTTACGCCAAAAGGGATTGTCCTCACTCAAAATTAGCCTCAATGACCACACTATTAAAAAAATACAATACAATCAATCAACTGTGAACTGCAAAATTAAATTATGCAAAAAAGAAAATATGCCAGAGCATGCATAGTTTTCCCTGAAAGAGGATATTTCTCACTGCCATTTCATCTATTTATCTCTGTTGCACAACTTTTTAAAACAATGAAACAACGTTACTTTTATGATAGACAAAACCACAGATTTTCATTTTTGAAACCCAAAGTGATATAATCAAAGGTACAGCAAGATGCCCAATAAAACATTATTTTAATTTTTTTACTGTTTTTATTTTCCCAGCAAGAAAAGTGGCACTGTCCTTTTGAAGATCTGCTTGTCCTATGACACTGATTTGAACGGAGCCCCGGGGGGCAGTGAGCAGGCACTGTCAGCACTGACCGACATCAGACCCCCAGGAAAGGGCTCAGGCACCTTAGCTCTGTCAATGGCTTTTCTGTAGCCACTGATTCATCGTTTGTAAAGATATTCTCACTGTCCACCCGTAGGTTGCCTTTAATTGTATAATGATATTATTCATATGAAAAATAGTTCTAGGCATAGAGCTATTGTGTATATATTTATATGTAAATATATATGTATGAGAGTATATTTACATATAACTATTTATATTAGTTCAAATTTAAGTCAAAAGAAAGCAATCTATCTTCATGGCTCAAAATTCAAAAAATGTTGCTGTGAAAAGTCTTACTCCCTGTGCCTGTCCCACTAGCACAGTTTCCCTCCCTGGAGGCAAAGAGTGCTTTTAGTTGCTTGTGCATCCTTCTGGGGATGTTATATGCACATGCAAATAAATGCATAGATCTAACTTTAAGGTTATCGTTTGGGAAGAATGATGTTTTGAGGAATTTGTGGAGACTGAATTTCTCTTAATAGAGCTATATTCCAGTTGCAGAACACTTTAAAAAAATGTCCCCCAAAGAGTGGATGCAATCAATCATCCTATATTCGTAACTTTTAAGTTCCTACTATGTGTAAGGCCCTGTGCCAGCTGCTTTCTGTCCTGTCCACTTGCCTTTAAAATTCTTCCTGCTTACGCACCTTGTCCTTCAGAGCTGTGCACTGAAATATCACCAGGTCAGAGATGCCTTGTCTAACACCCACTGGAAAGTACCTCGCCCTCCTAACATGTTTTATTTCTTCTAGAGCTCAGGTGATAGTATCATTTCTCACTACATTTTCTTTTGAGAGTGAAAGAGAGTGCTGATATCGCCACACAGGGGTAACGGGGACAAACTGGAACTGTGAACTGGGATCTTGGCCACCCTATTCATAGCACTTACTGCTTCACAGCAATTTGCCTTCCAAGGAAATGGAAATTAACCTGTCCATTTATTTGTTTACTTATTAGCTCCATGAAGCAAACACTTCATCTGCTCGTTCTAGGAACACATCACCTAGAAGAGTCCTTCACATATAGTGAGTAGGTCCTTAATAAATGTTTGTGGATTCAATGGATGATCCCATCAGGCTTCTTGTTCTATGTAGAACTGAGCATCCTTTGGTTAGAATCGGGAAACTGAAAAGCCATGAAGGGCAAGTTTGCTCAGAATGTTTCCTTCCTCAAGATAGGAGCCAGCTTTTAATATTCAGATTTCGATCTTGCAGCACTTCTCGTAAAGAAATGAGTCTTGTAGGTATGCATGTGAAGTGTCAACTGTTCTGTCACTTACAAGGAGATCAAGGTGCTGTGGTCCCTGAGATAGGCCTGGGGTGGGGAGCAGACCAGCGGGATGAGAACAATCATGGCCTAGTTCGATTCACTGGTCAGTTGATCTGTAGAAGACCTGTCTCCAAGCAATGAAACAGGTGTGTCCATGTGACTCAGTCCACAGGAGACAAGGAAGAACAACTTTAGAGCAGCCATCTGTGCTTATTCTTCTCCCAGGGATGTCTGGTGTGGGCGCGCGCGCGCACACACACACACACACACACACACACACACACACCAACTACCAGATTCCAAGGGCCACGGGAGTCACTTCTGGCAAAGGAGACTGATGCAGTTCTTTGCTATCTTATTGAAAACCAGACCAGTCTTTTTAAGCAGAAGGCATAGATTTTAGGGGCTTAGTAGCTCAATTTAATTTTTCCTTTTCTTTCCAGAGAGGCCTGTGTCCTGCATTATACTGATCCGTGGGAGAATTCCTGTAGGAGGAAGAGGCTGAAACTCTGGCCTAGGGTTACTAAACAGAGTATTCGTAATAAATGTGTCAGTGCCATGTCTGAAAGATTTGAATGCTTCTCTATCACGAACATATCACTCACTCTTTATTAGAGAAAAATAGTCTGGTTTCCTATCATCATCATCATCATCATTATAATAATAATAATAATTATTATTATCTTAAGTCCCTTGATTTTATTGTGGGAACTAAGGCCCAGAAAGGCTGAATAACTTGCCTTCCTCAACATGAACCAAGAGAGGCTCCTGGCTTTAGAAGTTACAGCCTCTCCTGTCACTTGACTTTAGGTATGTCCATTGGATACGGTGGACACCGCAGTCATTTAAGCTGTGAAGGACCTTCTGGCACATATTTAACCAAATGAAATGATTTTCCCTAGCATATCATGCTGACGGCTTCCAAAAACTGGGTCTGCCTTTCTTCTCTAATATAAGAAGGGGCTTATTAGTAAACCTGAGATTTGAAGGAGGTAATATAGATTATATGTCTGAGTTGGCTGAATTTATCGGACTGAGTATGAACTTTCTGGAGTGTAAGTAAAACCAAAATGAGGTCTTTAAGTGACCTCTTTCCTCTCCATATCTATGCTTACCTTCAGTTTCATCCCAGGCCAGTCCCAGGGAGAGAAAGAGTAATCTCCATCCTCACTCTCACAGCATGTAGTGGTTCATTCAAATGATTACAGAGTGGCAACTCTGATGATCCTTCTTTTGCCAGATTGTTTAATGACCAAACAAACATAAATCAAATATCAGCACAACAACACTTTATTCTGTATAGCAAAATGTTTGTCAGACTTCCACCGATGAGACACATGTATGTCAAAAGGAGCTGACACTGAGAAAATTTCTGACCACGACCGTTCTTGGCAGCTGGTAGTAACAGGATATAACGTATCTACTCCCAGCTTTCTGTTTAGGCCCAGAAATGAGATGTGTATGACTGTTATAATTTTGTGTCACTCCAGGATAAACATTTAATGATATCATTCATTTTTTTCTTTTCTAACAAAATAATGGGAAAATCCCTGCACATAATAGTTATACTTATAGATTCTGCTATTTGGTGAACAAAAATGCTTTTTAGATCATTTCTAGTACTAGTCATCGCCCTCCTTATTTTATGCAGTGAGAAAGTACAAATACTCAGGTCTCTGAGTACGAAGCTCCAGAGGTCTGTGTACAGAGGTGTGACTATCCAAAGACACACAAAAAGCAGTAATCCTATCTGCTGGTCAGATGTGCACTGCACTTCAATTGAAAAATCAGCACGGTGCCTATTAGTGGCATTACTTTACTACATACAACCTTTCTGTTTTAGAATCGGAGTGCTATGTTTATACAAGACCAGGAATGCCTGGATTACCCATTCAAAAGCTTTCATCTTTCTTCTTGGAGACAGATTGCACCGCCTGCTGCCACTAGATGGTGCTTGTCATTGAAACAAGGGTTCTCCCTCCCATCTTTCTGTTTTCCTTAGTCGCCTGTGAGGACCTTGGAGGAGATGAAAGAAACTTGATTGATAAGCTCAATAGTGGGTGGGTATTCTAGAAGGTCACTTAGCTCAGAGAGTTATTGATTATAAAATAAGTAAATCATTATCAGTAAAGATTACTTATACTGGTTTTCTAATTCCACTAATTTTTTTTTTTTTGTTCATTTATCTTGTCACCAAGCTGTGTGAACCCCAGGGCAAAAAGAACAAATAAATCTTTCTTTGGGCTCGTGAGAATCAAGGGATATAACTCAAATTTTAGAATAGGTGAAAAAAAGGTCTCAAGATTTATTGTCCTCACCAGGAATAGCATTAGCAAAGGTGACCACATGCAGAGTTAACAAGAAAAGTTAATCAATGACCTTTCAAAGAAAAAGCACATGCATCTCAATTACTAGACAATAATCAATAGGAAAGAAAATGGAACATGCTCTCTTAATTGTGGGAGAGCAAACATCCAGTAATGAGAATGATAACGGGTTGTTGGCTCTTTGCCAAAGACACGATTTTTTCTTGTTAATTTAAGGTACAAACAACAAACTCCACCCCACAGTGCTCTAATTCCCTTCTTGCCACCTACCCCACACACCAACTTTGTGCCCCTTCGGGGTAATGTTTTGCCAATCTTGATAGTGAAATGCCTCCAGGGATCACCTATTTGTTTTGCGTGAAGGACAGTTTGGTATCTTTTGCAGGAGAGTACTGGAAAGCATACGTTTCTTGGACTTTGCCTTTCCCAAACATTCTCCACTGCTGACCATCCCTGGCTGGTTCATGATTTTAATGAGAAATTTCCAGCTATGTTGAAATACATAATCCACAGTGTGAAAAGCTACTGAACAGCAGTGGCAAATTCTTAATACAAAAGTGACTTCCCTTTGCCTGGGAGCTTACTTTGGGGTTTTTTGTTCTTGCTAAGGTACTGAAAGCTCAGGTACTGAAAGTTAATTGTAACATTAGTCTGAAAACAAACCATAACTATGTAGGCAAGTTTAAAGCTACATTTTGAAAAGACTTCTGTTTTGAATTTCTCATGTCACTGCAGTGAGTCATGTAAAATGTGTGAACATACATGTTAGCCAGATGTAACAACAAACAGCCAGACACAAGACATTAGTACATTTCAATCTCAGACATTCGACAGCCTTGGGTGGGTCCCAGTGCCTTCTGAGCTTTAACCAAGGATTTTAAACATGCCAGAATTTAAAAAAGATACAGGCTTATACCTGCTTCTCAAGCGCTAGTGAGGTACAATGGATCTCTTCCAGTTTTAAAAACTAGAAAAAAAAAAAAGCCTCTGCCCCCGAATTAATTTCCTCCAGTTTTTTTCCCTCCCTGTGAGGTTTTATTAGTTATAGCTTAGTACTGAAGAACGATTTGGAACCAGGAACTGGGTCTCAGTATCAGAAATTATTTATCATGGGCTTTATGTGGTTTGGTGGGTACTTTTGAAAAGCTTGGTCATTGACTTCTGGAACATACATATATTATTCTATATTTACATCTATATCTCTATATAATATGTACTAATAGGAAATGCACTATATGCCGTGTGGTTCAAATCCATTAAATGGCTACTTTCTAGCAGTACTTAGAACCTTAAATGGTACCTGTGTTGACAGTGTGTTCACCTACGGCTCAATGGTTTACTTAACTGATGGCAATGGGGCTGGGTCACTGATATATTATTAGTATTATTTGCTTGGCAAAGGGGATTTAAACCTCCTTAATTAGCCTTAGGAAAGAAACTCCCTTGGGTGGCCAAAGATGTTTCCCAAACTGTTCGAGGGAGACAGAAGCCACCAGCAGCGACATCAGCAAAGGACAAGGTCGAGAACGGCGCACTCCCACGCGTCCTTCGCGGAAGGCGCACGGTGACTTAGCGCTGTGCTGACAGCCCTCTACCCACACCCTTCAAGTTTCATAAAGTGGCGTCAAAAGTGATCTGGAGCTCGGAAATGCAAGCAACTTCAGTTCTGCTTGAGAACAGAAGCTTTCCCCAGCGGGGAACTCTCGTGAATCGGACGTATAGCTGGACCTAGCACCCTTCTCGGGGCTGGAGAGAGAAGGAGGCCAGGGCGGCCGGTCGGGAGCTGGGGGCCCGGCCAGGTCCGGGCGGGCGCCGCGCGCGGAGCCGGAGCCCCCGGCGGAGGCGGCGCGGGCCGAGGCCCCTCCCCGTCGCCGCGGAGGCCGGGGCCGCTCACGCCCAGCAGCGGTCGGCCGCGGAGGGGGCCGGGCGGGCGCGCGCGAGGGCAGGGCAGGGGGCTGGCCGAGGCCACTCGTCGCTTTAAATATGGATCCCGGGCCCGCGCTCGTGGCACAGCCTTCCCCGGCTCCCGGTCCCCTGGCTGGCTCCCGAGGGGCGCCCGGGCCGCGCGCCGCTGCTGCAGTGTTAGTTAATGGTAGAAACAGCGGAAAGCTCCATAAATATGCAGGAGCTGCAGACGGCAAAGTAGAGTAGACGCTCGCAAACGCTCACCCGCCGCGCACCTCGCGGGCCGCGCAGACAGCTCCCCGCGCGCCGCCCGCTGCCCCGTCCTCGCGGGCCGTTCAGGTGCCCGTCCCGCCGGCTCCGGAGACGCTCCGGCCCCGGCGCCCTCGCCCGGCTCTCACTTCCCTCCGCCCGCAGCCCGCACCCACCCAGGCGGCAAAGTTGTGACTTCTCGGGCGCGAGTGGCTCGCTCCCCGCTCGCTCCGCGCCTCGCGCCGACGACTTCCCGCTGCTCGGCCCTGCAGCGCCCCGGCCCCGCACCTCCCGGGATCCCACGGCCGCCCGCCCGCCTGCAGCCTCGGCGGCGCGCCGGGCTGCGCTTCGGTGGCGGTTGCAGCTGTGCTGGCGGCAAAGGCGGCAAAGGCGGCAAAGGCGGCGGCGGCGGCCCCACACTCCACCGCCAAACTGGAGGAGCGACGGAAGCCGGACCCCAGGAGGTGAGCGCCCGGCCGGGGCGGCAGAGCGGGTCCGCGGTGCGGGGGGCGCGCTCCCGGGGGCAGGGAGAGGTCAGCGGTGGGGCCCGGCGTCCCCGGGGCTGCGCGGGCGGGGTGCGGAGGCTTCTTCCTCGGAAAAGTACTTTTTCCCCCTTTCTCCTTAGCGTTTAGAGGAGTTTGGGTGGTCCTGATTCTCCCCCAGCTGTAAAGCCGCCTTCGCGGAGCCCGGCGTGGTTGCGGAGACTGCGGGGCCAGTGGACACGGCGGGCTGGGTTTCAGCGCGGTGACACGTGTGTTCCCGTGAGGCTGGGTGGTCCCAGCGTGGCGGGGCACCTGCTTGGAGGGGAGACGTCCCCCAGCCCACTAGCGAGGGAGTCTTGGGGCACTTGTGTTGCCGCCAGGACCTGGGCTCCCACTTTACTGACCGCTCGGAGAGGGAGCGTTGACATCTCTCCCTGGCACGCCGAAAGTGGGGGGTGAGTCAGGCAGATTCTCTGCTAGAGGCATACACTCCTGTATTTGCAATGGGTTTGGGCGGCGGAGGCCGAGGTTAAACTGTGATTTCTCTTGGCCAGCGACAGTGTAGCTCTTCCTCAGGTACTGGGCAGCATGTGCGTCTTGGCAAGGACAGGTGATTTCTTTCTTCCTAAGTGCATTTCACCCAGCCTTTGCCAGTCCTTTAATAAGAGTCACCAAAGGCAGGCAGTAGCTGAGAACCGCATCAGAAAACTGCAGCAAGCACCACACAGAAAAAGTTAGTAACAAAAGAAAACAAAAACCAAAACAACGAAACAACAGCCCTGGACCTGGCAAGAAAGATGGAGGAAGCCATTCTACCGCTGGTCTACCGCTGTAAGGCATTTTTTTCAGTTCCTTGTAAAATTCCTGGTTTTTCCACCCCTCATTTCTTCTCAAGGCCTTAGCTTCTCAGCGTAATTGCCTGCAGCAAGCTCTTTCCAGTCTTGACATTGAAGAGCAGTTAACTTCAGTTTACACTCCCTAATTCTCTCTCCATTCCACTTCAGTGCAGGAGAAAGTTACTCCTGAAGGGAAATCATTACCCCTGGGCTGTACTAAACACAATGTCTGAAATCCTGGAACAACCCCCTCCCTAGGAGACACTGCATTGTACTATATTTCCCCTTTTCTTTCTGTTTGGGAATTGGAGTTAGACTATTACTCAAATTAAAGAAAGCATACACTGCAAATTAGGGTTTTTTCCCCATTTTGTTTTGAATAGATTCTTTAATGCCCTTACCCCAGTATTCAGTAGCTTCTCATAGACACTGTAACATCTCTTAACAAGGTTTCTGGCCCAGAATTCTCCTCCTTGTGCCTGTCACATTAGCATTTAAATAATTTCCATGCTCATCACAGCACTTAGATTGAGGTTATTAGTGGAACTTGAGTCAAAGGAAGCATGTCTGCTTATCATTTTTCTATAGTTTTTAGAATTTAGGAACAAACTTGTTTACTTTCATTTCAAACTTAAATGTACTGATGGCATTCTGCTCTCTTTATATTAAATCTTGAAATTGAGTGGTTACAAATTGATCCCAGAGTCTCTGGTAAGATGACGCAACAGTCCCACATACAGGGGGAGGCAAGAGTAGGGTTACATTGTAAGTATGTGAAACACAATTTATTCTTATATTGTTATTTATTAATCATTGCATTCTTTTCCATATGAACAACTGTAAACCTACTTTTGCCCCACCCTGTATATGGATTGAGAAAGGAAAATAATACTCTTAAGGACTGTTGAGGCATAGGACATTCATAAGAGCTGGGTGGGAGGGAGGGAGGGATAAGATGGGACACTTTGGTAGTTCCGGGGATGTCTGTCTACCTTTGAGAAAACAGGAAGCCAGGAACCCCTCAACATTTCGTATGAGATGTTTTCGAAATGGGGTTTTTGGTATCATTTAATGTCAGGGTTCATTCTGGAGACTTACTAATGATGTATAAGGCACCCCAGACAGTGAAACTGCCAGATTATACACTTAGTTTATAATGATGTATCTCTTTTAGTTCATTTTGCCAACAGAAAATCACTGTAAATGTTTGAATGTTAGTGTTACCATGTTAGTCTTTTAAATGATTAGATACATTTACAACAATGTGTGAAAAGAATACAAGGAATCATATTTAGAGAAAATGTGATAGAAATTAGATAACCTTTGAGACAACTTTCAGCAGGCTCTGCTGGTAATTTTTTTTTTTAAATTTAGCTCTGGCAAGTACAATGTTCAGGGTTTGGTCCCTTGTTCTGATAATAAGAGAGATCGTCTGGCCATAGCTTGCTTGCATCTTAGAAACACTAGGAAAGGAAATGCAAGGTAACTGGTGGATCATGGTAATCAGGTTTCTTGGCTTGCCTCTGAGGGCACTGCAGGTTAGGACTACTGTTGTCCGGGAGAGAGTCCTGAGAGAGTTCATTGCTACTTAAGTGTGGCAATAATGCACATCATCTGCTGGTCTCTTTTAGTTCTGTTGTGTTTATTTTTAATAACATGAATGCAGTCTAAGACTGGAGGTGATATTAGGATTGGGAGTGGAAAAAACAAGTGGAGAAAAGTATAATGGCTATGAAAGTTTCAACAACTCCTTCATCGCTGAGATGGAAGGAATCAGGGGACGTGACTTAATGGGACAAAGGAAGCTGCAGGCAGAACACATCTCATTTCGAACTGCGATTTGTGACGTTTGTGTATTGTGTATTGTGGGGAGAGTCATTTAGCAACATCCAGGAAATTAATAAGACCTTAGGAAACAAGATATAGCTACTATTAGGATTTTTTAAGGTGTAATGCAGGAATGCTAGGGGAAAGGGGGGACTAATGTTTATTTTCATATAAGGTCAGGGCTAAGTTGTATTCCAAATACATTTTGCCTTTCTCCCAGTATCTAAACACTTGATATTTGTGTTATGAAATGGAAAATACGCCAATGTCTTTCTCACGTGAAGGTGATATTTTATATCCTTTGTGGTGCACATTGTTAGTTATTTTTTCAACACTGGAGACAGAATTTCTTAGCCTACCCTTCTACTCAGTTTTTCCCTGATGGACATTTACATGTGCATGTGTGTGCATGCACGCACCCACATGGCTCATTTGTACAGGTGGCTGATATTATTTCACCTAAAGCTGTGTTTATTTATGACTGTCATAGTGATGGTGTGACAATGACTTTCATGGCATTTCTCTAGTCTCAGCAGTGCAATGGCACTTCACACAAGGCATTGAAAAGACAGCCAGCCTTGAATCACGATGGATTCATTTACGTGCCATGGCAAAGAAGAGAGGAAACTTTTACTTTCCATCTCCTTCATGAACTTGATAATTTTATTTCTTAGCTAAGAGGATTTACCAGCCTCTGAATTAAGTTCCGTGTTCGAAAAAGATGGTGGTGTAAATAGCAATGGTGGAACATTGTACATCTGTAGATGTTTTCACACAAGCCCAAACCTCCTCTTGTTCTTTTTCTCTGCAAATTGAGCAAATGTAAGGGATTATTATACTGGTTGAAGAAGCAAGGAAACAGACACAGGAGACTTTGTATGCTTTTCTTTAACAAAATGGAAAATTACTGTTGGAGGTTGCAATGAACATTTTAGCTTTGAAGTAGTGATATCTTATTGAAGTAGTGAATGACTGTTCACAAATGAATGAATGTTGTTTTAATCACAGCGGAAGCCACTGAAGCAGATAAAAGCTTCTCCTGGTTTAAAACGATGGTTCTCCTTCCTGGTGGGTAATTCTGCTCCAGTGCCTTCTTGCCTCAGCCTTGTTTCAGGCGCTACAGTGCCAGGGGTGTTTCACTAGTGAGGAACTTTCCGTCTGTGTGTACCAATTTTGGCTCCAGTCTTGAGAGCTAACTTTTCTTTTTCATGGAGAATGAATACAGAAAGAAGTAACATGAACTTAGGATGTTAAAGGAGGTAGATAATCACCAACTGATACTTCTCTCTTTTAACACACTTTGTAGATTATTTTGTAAAACAGGTATATCCTTAGTGGAACTTGAAGATCTGTATCAGACTTTTAAAAGATTTTAGCCCTGGCTGATGTGGCTCAGTGGATTGGGTGCCAGCCTGTGAACCAAAGAGTCACTGGTTGGATTCCCAGTCAGCGCATGTGCCTGGGTTGCGTAGGGGACTTGTGCAAGAGGCAGCCACACGTGGCTGTTTCTCTCCCTCTCTTTCTCCTTCCCTTCCCCTTTCTCTAAAATTAAATAAAATTTTAAAAACTATTTTAATTAGCTGATTTTAGAAACAGAGGAAAGGGTGGTGGGAGAGAAAGAGAGAGAGAAAGAGAGACAAAGGGGTAGAGAGAGAGAAATTTGTTGTTCCACTTGTTTATGCATTCATTGGTTGATTCTTGTATGTGCCCTGACCTGGAATCAAACCTGCAACCTTGGCATACATGGACAATGCTCTAATCAATTCAGCTACCCATCTAGGGCACACCTTAAAAAGACTTTAAATAGCCCTGGCTGGCATGGCTCAGTGGATTGAGTGCTGGCCTGCAAACCAAAGGTCATCAGTTCGATTCCCAGTCAGGGCACATGCCTGGGTTGCAGGCCAGGTCCTCAATAGGAAGCATGTGAGAGGCAACCACACATTGATCTTTCCCTCCCTCTCTTTCTCCCTCCCTTCCCCTCTCTCTAAAAATAAATAAAATCTTTTAAAAAAGACTTTAAATAAAACTCATAATAGGACATAGGACTTCCAGTCAAGATGGGAGCATAGGTAGACATGCTTTGCCTCCTTGTACAACCACAAGAAGAATTACAACTAACCTCAAAACAAATAACGCTCAGAACTGACAGAAAATCCAACTGTATGGATGTCCAACAACCAAGGATTTAAAGAAGCCACATTCATCCAGATAGGTAGGAGGGGCAGAGACATGGGGTTGGAGTACAGAGGATAAGAAACATTCTCTGGCAAGGAGAGGCAGAGGCGGAGGCGGTGGGGGTAGAATGGACAGTCCCACACTCACGTGTGGTGGTTAAAAATCAGAAGGATACCTTGGGAGTGAGTTATCTCATCCCCAGTTCAGACTGCACAGGCCAGGGTTCCAACCTGGGGAAGACAGATCCCTATAACTTCTGGCTGTAAAAACCAGTGGAGCTTGGGGCAGTGGAAGAAACTGCTGTGTCCTGAGGACAGTCTGTTAAAGACTCTCACGTGGGGCCCACAAGAGTGCATGTAAACCCACCTGCTCTGGGATTCACCACCAGGGCAACAGCTGGAAGGGCGCCAGTCCCATAGGGGAGGTGAGTGAAGTGACTGGAAACAGGGAGAGTGCCAGGCGAACCTCCAGAAGCTGGGCAGTGGTCTTATCCCCTTTCTGAGCTCTCCCCCCAACAGAACCACAATGTGGTGAAGTGGGTTCCCTGCCCTGGCAAATACCTAAGGCTCTGCCCCACTCAGCAGGTGCACAAGGATAGGGAGTCAAACTAGCTCTACCTAATAGACAGAAATAAACACAGGGGGCTGCCAAATTGAGGAGTCAGTATGGCTTAAATGAAAAAAACAAAACAAAACAAAAACAGAATAAAACCCCAGAAAAAGAACTAAATTAAATGGAGATAGCCAACCTATCAGATGCAGAGTTCAAAACACTGGTGATCAGGATGCTCACTAAATATGGCAATAACATAAAGGAAGAAATGAAGGTTACACTAAGTGAAATGAAAAATCCGCAGGGTACCAATAGGGAACGGGAAGGAAGCTGGGATTGAAATCAATGATCTGAACAAAAGGAAGTAAACATTCAACCAGAACAGAAAGAAAATAAAGGAATTAAAGAATGAGGATAGGATAAGAAGAATGTGGGACATTTCCAGATATGCCAACATCCAAATCATAGGGATGCCAGAAAAAGAAGAGGAAGAGCAAGAAATCAAAAACTTATTTGAAAAAAATAATGAAAGAAAAATTTCCTAATTCAGCAAAGGAAATAGACATACAAGTCCAGGAAGCACAGAGAGTCCCAAAGAAGTTGGACCCAAGGAAGCACACACCAAGGCACACCATCAAGTTACCCAAGATTAAAGATAAGAAGAGAATCTTAAAAGCAGCAAGCGAAAAGGAGAGAGTTACCTACAAAGGAGTTCCCATAAGACTGGTAGCTGGTTTCTCAAAAGAAACCTTGCAGGCAAGAAGGGACTGGCAAGAAGTATTCAAAGTGATGAAAAGCAAGCACCTACAACTTAGATTACTCTGTCCAGCAAAGCTATCATTTAGAATGGAAGGGAGGATAAAGTGCTTCGCAGACAAGAAAAAACTAAAGGAGTTCATCATCACCAAGCCAGTATTACATGGAATGTTGAAGGGACTTACTTAAGAAAAAGATCAAAACTATGAACAATAAAATGCCAGCAAATTCACAACTACCAACAACTGAATCTAAAAAAGCGAACTAACCAAACAACAAAAACAGGACCAAAATCATAGATGTGGAGATTGTTTGGAGGGCTATGGGCTGGGAGGGGGAAGAAGGGTGGGAAAGGTGCAGGGATTAAGAAGCATAATTGGTAGGCACAGAATAGATAGGGCGAGGTTAAGAACAGTACAGGAAATGGAGAAGCCCAAGAACTTACATGTATGACCCAGGGACATGAACTAAGGGGGTGGGGATAGCTGGAGGGAAGGTGGGTACTGGGTGGTGAGAGGGGACAAAGAGGGAAAAATTGGGACAGCTGTAATAGCATAATCAATAAAATATACTTAAAAAACAAAAAATCCCCTCATACTTTTGGGGGGACTTTTGAAATCAAAATCAAAATACGAAATGAGAAAGGATTTATTATCTTTAAAACTGATATAATGTTCTATGAGTGACATTATTCAAAAGCTGTTCATAATATCTCGGATAAGAAGTTAGCAGTTTCTTTTCGTTTTTGTAATTGTGTTCACTGCTTGACATTCTCCTTTATACTATTTGCAAATAAAAAAATGTGTGGGATCTGGAGTTTCATGTTAGTTGATTCTAGCTTTGGTCTGGAGACTTAGTGTTCACTGGTGGGGCCAGGCACAGCCTCGTCTATTTGGGGCTCTTGTATCGATCATGTTCTCTAGCAAAAAAGCCTCTGAGCAGGCGGAATAGGAAGTTAAAAAAAAAAGACACACATGAATGAGGATTCACTCTACTCATAGGTGACCCTTCACAATCTGTTTACTTTTAATTCACCTACAGTTTTAACAGGATTGATAAGATTTCTCAGATTTCGAATCCCATAGCAAACATTAAAACTGTAAATTAAGAAGATAGAAATGGCCTGATATTGGCAGCTACATGGGTGACATTAGAAAGTGCCCGAGGACAACATGGTCGTCAAGGAAGAGAGAGACTAAGTACTAGCAGTGGAGGTAAGAGCTGTCGCAGTAAGAACAGCAAGGCAAACCGTGTGGGCATTACTTAGGCGCACCCTGGGAACACACTACTTCACTGTTCCCTTCTCCCTCCCGCCCTTTTTCCTTTCCTGCTCTCTTTTTTTCTCTTTTTCCCCCCTTCTTACCCATCTATTTAAGTTTTTATTGAACTGTAACATGTATATGGAGCAGTATGTATGTCATCCCATCCTAAATTAATAGCTCTGGGTGATGAACCCAAGGGAACAGCACATCCTTGTAACCAGCACCAAGGCCAAGGTGCAGGCCACGGCCAGCAACCAGAAGCCCCGTTTCCTAACCCCTGGGTCATGACTTCCCTCCCAAAGGTAACTTCTCTCTTGACTTTGGAGACTGTTGGTTACTTTGATCAACTGTTAAACTTTCTATTAGAATACATGGCATGTGTCCTTGTGTCTGACTTCTTTTGCTCATTGTGACTTTCTTGTTTTGTGTGTAGCAAGTTTGTTTATTCGCATTGCTTTACAGTATTCTGTTTTATGAGAATGCTGCAATTTGCTTTTCCATTTTGCTCTTGGTGAATATTTGGGTTGTTTCTGGTTTTGTGCGATTGTGAATAATGCTGCTGTGAATGTTCGCACGCACATCTTTTGGTGTACATGGGAATTTTGGTTGTGTATGTTGTGTAGTACATCCAGTTGGTACTATCCGCCTTTTTAAAAAGCAGAGCATCTTGTCACCTGTTGTTAATGCCCAGTGAGCACTGGAGATATGGATTGGGAAGATATGGGCTGGACACCCAGCTTTCTCACTTGCTAGTTATTTGACTTGGGGAATTAAAAAAGAAACCCGATATCTTTTTTTTTATCACTAATGATTGTAAACCCGGAATCACAGAGGTGTGAAGCAGACAGATGAGGTGGTATTTATGTTGGAACCCTAATGACCGTTTTTCTGTTAGTTATTGTTTTTAGGGCTGTGCTCTACAACGCTTTTTGTTCTTGAGTTGAGGTGTGCCAGCACTGAGAACAGTATTCCTGACATGTTAGTAAATGTTTGTTTGTTGAATGAATAAGCACATCTAAGTACGTTTCTTGATGTGTTGCTCTGAGTGATTCAAATTGTGTTTTACATTTTTTTTTCTCTAGGACTATTTATTGGTAAAGCTGAGTTGAGAACAGGTTTTATTAAACATAAGCTTGAAGAATTGAGTCTAACAGCCAGCAGTTTGAGGACATGCATCTCACTGCATTGCTCATATTAAATTTATGCCCCTGAGTGACCCCCAGAAGGCCTGGAGGATCCTTGAAAATGATTATAGTGCTCTTCACCTGGTTGGTGCTCCTCAAAAGCTTACACACTGCATACATTTAACTTCTATAATTAGAATGCTGGCCAACAAATTTCTAGGTTTAAAATATTGTAGTGGGTTCTCCAGTGCTGATGCCTTGGAAACCATGTTTCATGCAGAATTGAATGTTTAAGGGTGAGAAATAGCTGGAAACTGGAGCTTGTGGAGAGCCCTTTCAGCTTAGTGTGGAAAAGGGGGCTCTCAGATATGCTGATTGTAATATCAAAAGCAAACTTGCAGCCTTGTGTTTGTGTAACAATTCTTAATCCTTTGAAAGGTTTGATTTTCAACTATAAGTATGACATAGTAACCCTTACTTTTCTTGATCTGAAAGAAGGTTAGTGCAATAAAAATTTGTATGATTTTTATTATGGAGAATTATGTGATAAATAGTAGGTATTTATTTGCAAAATCAGGTTTGCAGCAGAAAGAACTTAGATTTTGATGTGGAAATCTGATTAGATTTTCTTGCCCAAAGAGCTGGGCTAGTTGTCTTGGTTGGTTGGCTCTCATTACTTAAGTAAAATATAACTATTTTTTGGTGCTCAGAGCACTGAGCATGTAAAATGTCACTTCAGAGTGACATAAGTTCATCTGCATGTGATGAGGGCATTTGCATTTTAGGTAGCACCCTTCGTAGGCACTTGACCTGCATGTGGCTCCTTGAGTGATTTCGTGGAAAATGGAATCATCTGGTGTAGCAGATAATTTTGTTTTCTGTTATAGACATAATGCTATGGAAAATTGAAATAAAATAAAGGGTAATTATGGTGAGCCTTGTTTTAAATATAGTGAATTTCAGAAAAACTCATCTGCTGTTCTGGGTGATTTGATTCCCACGAGAAGTTAAACTGGATGGTTTTAAAATAAAAGCTGGTTATTGCTGTTTTAAACCCTGGAAGCAAGTCTCCCATAGGTGTCCACTCAGCACATGAAAGTTGTTGGTTTTTTTTTTTAATTGGCAAATGGATTGGGGAAGGGCAACTATTTAAAGACCAGGATCATGACCATGACAATGGCTAAACCAATATCCCAAGAGAGTGGGGTTAGTTCTTCCATTTCTTGTGTTCTTACACATGGAAACCTGTTGGTATGGCTGGATGGGAATCCTAATGTCTTTAATACAAACCAGGCTTTTCAGTCTTCTACCCCGAATGATCGTGAATGAAGTCCTGAGACTTTTGTTTGGTGAAACATGTTTGTTCCAAGTGGGGATTCAATGAGATCATCAGTCAGACTGAAAGTTTGACTGGGTTTGAGCGTTGATGGCCGTGCTTCTGAAACCCTCCCCTGGCGTGCCGCATATTGGCTGCAGCTGTGGCAGGATCTCACCGTGGAACCGCTTCAGGAATTCCATCATTCCTTTGACCTCTGGAGACTGCATCTGTGGGAATGTGGGATGAGCAGTCACGATGTTAGCAGAGCGGCCTCGTGGTCGGAGGTAGCCGAGTGCTGATTACAGTCACCTTTAGGACGTTGCTGAGCATTCGCAGGTTAGGCAGCAGCGCACAGATCACACGTTTGCACTTCGCAAGAGGAGCAACTTTGCCAGGAAAAAAAGGGAGGAGGGTTGGAAATGTCTTTAAAGATTTACACGAGTGAGATAATTTTCCTTGAAAAATACATGAAGAAATGAAACAAAAACACATGTCTAAAAACATCGGAAGAAAATACAGTTTTAAGCACTCTCACGTTTTTACCAACAAAATCTGGGGTAGTGAATTCTACAGTCTGGTCCAGGGGTGTCCAACCTGTGGCTGGTGGACCGCACGCAGCCCAGGACAGCTGTGAATGCAGCCCCACACAAAGTCGAGACTTTATTTAAACTATTGTGAGATTTTTTTGTGTGTGATTACGTGTTGCAGTGTATTTAATGTGTGGTCCAAGACAACTCTTCTCCTTCCAGTGTGGTCCAGAGACACCAAAAGGATGGACACTCCTGCCGGGTCTAACGGATCATTTTACTCTTGCTTATTGCTCTGCACTGCCCTTGTATCCTTCTGCACTGTCTGCATCCTCCCGGGAGGAAATGTGTCAGAAGATAGTTTGTGGTCTTCACAGTGGCTAGCATATTCTACAGTGAAGATACTTAGTGGAATGATGTATGTGGATTTTTTACTTAAAAAATCTGGACAAACTAACCAGAGATGCCCAGTCATTACACCCAACTTTATCTAGACCTGATTTTGTCTAGTTGTCCCTCCAGTGTAATAGCTTTGATTATTGCTGTTAGGTCTTGTTTTTTTAATTGATGAGAGAGAGAGAAAAAAACATCAGTCTGTTGTTCCACTTATTCATGCATTCATTGGCTGATTCTTGCATATGCCCTGACCAGGATAACACTCTGACCAACTGACCTACCCAGCCAGGGCGCTGTTAGGTCTTTCAAATATTTCTTGTGAAATTTGTTGTCATGAAGTTTGGAATCTAGTAAATTTGGGATGAAGCTTGTTATTAGGCTTTGTGATGTGCAATACAGTTTTTTTGAAAAATTATGTAAGCTTTCTATGTAGCTATGACTGTATTTCATCTCTTCTTTGAATTAGAGACAGTTCTGTTTCTTATTGTTTTGAGATTAAGTATGAGTTGTTAGCACTTAAAGTAACTTTTTATTTTAAAATAATCAAAGGCACATTGGAAGTTGGGAAGGTATAGTTTTTACATAGCTTGTGCCTAGCTTCCCCAATGAGGACGACTTTTTTTTTTAAGATTTTATTTATTTATCTTGGAGGGGAAGGGAAGGGGAGAGAGAGAGAGAGAGAGAGAGAGAGAGAGAGGGGGAAATATCAATGTATGGTTGCCTCCTGTGCATCACCCGCCAGGAACTGGGAACTGGCCTGCAACCCAGGCATGCGCCCCAACTGGGAATCGAACTGTGATCATGTGGTTCAAAGGCCCTCGCTCAATCCACTGAGCTACACCAGCCAGGGCTGAGGACCACTTTTAAGATTCCTAAAAAGATATACCTAAAAAGATATATGAGAGATTGTAACTTTCATGCCTGCTCTGAGGAATTTATATCACAGGTATTGTGAAAAATGCAAAATTAGGTACATGTAGTGTTTCCTGGGCGTCAGCTGGGAAAGGTGCTCACATTGAAGGCAAGAGGAGTCATTCATTTAATTATTCACATCTGTGAATTTGATGCATGCCTCTTTCAATTTATTTTTTGGATCTATCATTGAACTAGGAATTTTAAGTCTAGATGTTATTCTCATAAAATTTGAAAGGTATAACATATATATAAATGAGGAAGAGAATATCATTGTACTATATATTCATGTTTTAAGTGCATATTATTTGCCTGAATATAATATATGCACCTTATAATATAGGTGAAGGCACAATATATTGAGACAATTTACAATAGATCTTTTATTTATTATGTATACATAATAACACTTCCAATGAAATCTTGGCATAAACACAAGATTTCAATTGTTTTTTGGTATATTGATAAACATTACATTTCAACAGATTTTTATTGTTACCTCTTAATAAGAGTCTTTTAATACTGCATGTCTGTGTTCGCCCGTGTGTCTGCACCTTATGCGGTATTACCTAGGATGCTCCCTCAAAGGTTTGGTTTTGTATCTCAAGACACATAACTTGAGAAGGGTGGGGAGAAATGCACTGCAGATCACGAGATTAACAGAGTGTCTTTAAGAGGACAAACAGACAGACAGACGTGAATGCTGTGGTCTTGAACAATGAAGTCTGAAAGGAGACATCACCTGAGCCTGTGATGTGAGGAACAGTCTCCCCCAAATCCACAAACATCAGAACTGGGGGGACCACTTTCAACCGAGAGAAAGAGGCTTAACATAAAAAGAAGTTTAACTTTATGTAGTGGATGTTTCTGTGAGTAGCTTTTCACCCCACAAGGGAAACTGGCTTCTTCTGAGAGGAGAAGGCCCAGAACAAATCTTCGGGTAGATTAAGTTTTCCTACAATTTAAAACGTTTGGTGACCAGAGCTCATCTTTTGGACAATAGTCTCTCTTTACCCAGGGCTCTCTCATAGCACTTTATTCAACCCACTTACCATTTTGTAGAATGATTGTTTGTTCTTTGATGTTACTGTCAGATGTCACTGAATGTTGCTTTAGAGGATTGTCGGCTGACCTCACATGACATTTCCTGTGAAGTTTACCTGCCTCAACATGTCTTATTTTAGCTCTTGACTTTGACCAGATGGCACTGGTGTGAGTGCATGTTGATACTTGTGGTTATAAAATGACCAGGTCATTTTAGACCTCCTGATAGAATTTCTCTGAGTCAAGTCCACACCTTACTGCTGATACAATGATACTGGGTGTCATTGCTGAACTGAAACCAGCACCTTGGGTTCCAGGCTCATTTGGGATAATTCCACTAATTGCAAGTGGTTCGCTTTCCCAACGAAATGAAATACATTTTTTATGTGTGCTGGTTTAAAAATCATGGTGTTGAGCACACTCCCCCTCCCAGGAAATGCCCAAGCCTTTTCCTTCCCTTTCTCCTTCCCCCGCAGGCATGTATCTCCTAAACTCCAGGAAACCCTGTGAGACTAGCAACCCGGGAGCAGTGGGCAGCAGTGGCGTGTCAGGGCTGACCGCCTGAACCTGCCCCAAGGCCCCTTCTCTCTGTGACTTTCTGGAGAGCCGAGGCAGCCCTGCCGTCTTTCCTGTTGCTTCTGTCCTAATCCCTTCTTGTTTCACACTCCCAGCTTTGATCGATGTACTCTCAAAATTAAAAAAAAAAATCAGTGTGTTGGAGAACTTTTTTAGATGTGATATTATGTTCACAGATTAGAGAGTTTGGGGAGCCCAGCGCCATATACTCCTGTTTGACCTACAGCTTTTAGCTTCTGTAATGGAAGGACTTTAGTGTATGGGCTTGACTAGCGTAGCATACTTTATGTAAAAACTAGAGCGGCAGAAAAAACCAGGCTAGAGCATGTGGCTCGGGCTTCGGGCAAGTTTCTGCTTGAGTCAGGAGCCGGCAGAATAACTTTTTAGTTCAGAGACGGCGAGGTATTCAATTCTAACGTAGGTGTCCATGGATATAGGCCCTGGCGGAAACCCGGTGACTTGGGGACACTATAAGCATGAATACCAGATGGGTAGGCAGTAGATACTATGAGTTGTACACTTTGTGGAATCAAGAAAGGGGAAATAATATTTGAGGAGCCTATTTCTGGGAAATTATGAATCTGCCTGCGTAAGTAGCAGGAGTGGTCTATTTATCTACTGTCATTACATTGTGAACTATTCACTTTAATTGCATTTTCTGGTCATTGAAACTTGTGTCCAAACTAAAACTGTCTTAAAAATATGTTTGGATGTACATCACTCCAAATTGAATTGCACAGATGTATCTCCTTTCTTAACATACTGAGAATAATCTCCCC
This sequence comes from Sturnira hondurensis, assembly GCF_014824575.4. NCBI lineage: Eukaryota > Metazoa > Chordata > Mammalia > Chiroptera > Phyllostomidae > Sturnira > Sturnira hondurensis. The sequence continues at coordinate 2,037,621 of NW_028087215.1, read as the reverse complement.
TTTTGTTCCTCTCTCCCGGTTATCATTGTATAACTCTTCGATGCTCTTCGGAATGGGGACGTGTGGAGATACTGCTCCTACGTCAAGTGTTCCCAAGTTGTGCTTTATACATTCTTTGGCTTATCCCTTGTGTGGTATAGAGGGTGTCTGAGCTGTATTTAAACAGGGATGAAGGGCCTCATTATTTGCTTATATGATGGGCAGTGGTTCCTGAAGTATCTGTTTCCATGAGTTGAATATACATATAGGGAAGAAATGTAGTTTGATTAGAGGCTGGGATGAGGTGGGAAAGAGGGGGGAACGGAGGGCCCTATGCTGCCTGCTCTCTCACTGTGGGCCGGGGGACGCCTTGGCCACATGGAGAGAAAGGGTCTATAAGACAAAGCTGAAGGCCCCATTCCCATGAGCTAGTCTGGGAGGGCTGGACTAGAAGAGGGCTTTTTTGGGATCCAGGTAGCAGAGTGTAGTTCTCGGGTGATGTACTTTGAGGTGGTGATTGGGTGCTTCAGTGCCTTGGAGATTTAGATATTAGGAGACTCAGGAGAGAGTATCTTGAGCAGGAAAGTGGCATTCTCAAGCAGTCATTGGCCATCAGTGAAGAGGCCCGAGTAAGAGGACATGAAAGGGCATGTTCTTGAAAACATGAAAGGACATGTCTTTTTTTTCCATCAGACCCTGGAAAAAAGAGAAGGTTGCTGAGACCCAGCAGTCATGTGGCAAATTTTGTTGTTACCGAGACCCTGTCTGAGGCGGGGTTCTCTGGAAAACAGTTTCTGGTCATGCAGAAAGTTCATTGCGGCTGGCACTGAGGGGTCAAACCTGTGAGGGAGTGAGAGGGACTGGGTCCGGCAGAGGGGGGAGTTGAAGTGCAATTCGGGACCAATGAAGATCTCCACTGGCTGATCCCAGCAGGAGCTCTGGGGCTGAGGAGGCCCTGCAGAGGGGCCCCACCGTGGATTAAGGGAGCCTTTTACCCACCAATCAGTCATGAGATGCCGGCTGTCCTTGGACAGGGGTGTGACCTTGTCTCAGTGGTCTCTTCAGCTAAGACAGTTCCTGGAGCTGAGCATCCTCAGGTACCAACACTCCCATCAACTGGGGCAGCACCTCTGCCTTGAGAGGGAGAGCTGGGCTGCGCCACATAGCACCTAAGTACTTCATGCCTTGTGACTTGGGTGACTCTCCGCTACCAGTTCTTCGCCCCAACCTGCCTCATTTAATTCCTAGGGCTTATATAAAGTAATATATGTGAAATGCTTAGAAAAATCTGCAGTACACAGTGAGTGTGATTTAGGTGTGTGTTATTATAATCATATCCGACTTTCTCAGCCCCCACCTTTCCCTCATGGTATGGTTCCTTTAATATTCTATGAGTTTGAAAGCTAATACTCTTTATTATTAATATTTGCTATTTTTTTGCAAGGGGAAAACATCTGACAATATCTTAGTAAGAAATGATTTAATGTACTTTGCACTTTAAATTTTAGCGGAAGAGAGATGCAAAAGAAATAATCACTGATGAAGAAATTTGAAGGATTGGCACATAGGTTGAGTGACATGTTTAGGCGTGTGTTAGTTCTTAGCCTCCCTTCAATAACTTAGATAAGGACCCTCTGAGTTAAGGGCAGACAGGTCTCTGCTGTTGAGCTGGTTGGATGGTAGCAGCTCGTGACCAGGGGAGAGTGTGCAGCTGGGAAGGACCTCAGGGTCTGGGCCTTTGTCTTTCCTGTCACTCTCATTCTAAGTCTAAACATTACAACATACAGTCAATAAATATAACATTACCACTTAATTAAATTGCTTCATTTCTTAAACATTTCACAATCATTCTTTTCAATATTTACGTTCTATAAATATAGAGCAGATCACCTGCAGTGTTTTAGAAATTTGGTTTTGATTCAAAGTAATGTTCTCATGGAGGCTCAGTCCCTGCCAATTCATTTCTCATTTACTTGGGGACACGGATAATTCCTTTGGACACTTCTTATCTCCTTCATACTCCTTTGGATGGAAGACATTTCATCTGAAATGGCTTAATTGCCCCCTCTTCCCTGAGAATGGCAACTATATCATACTAAGTTGTTGGCTTTTAAGAAACTCTGATTCCCTGTTGACATTAACAGTGAGAGAGTTAAGAATGCATGCCACAAAAACACTTGTTTAAAACATAAAGTGTGCCTGTTTTTTCTGTTTGTACCAAGAACCCTAACAGAGCCAGCACAATAGAAGAGGGAAGAATGTAACCCTTCTTTTGAATGAATTTTTCTACAGAAGCCTTTCTGTAATCCAGTTTCCTCCCAGTTTTAGGTTGCTCACAGCTATTTTCAATATCTTTTAGAGAAATGAGGGTGCTGGAGCGAAGCATGCCACACTGTTTATCCACATATTTATTGTACAATGATTCGTGGAAGATGAAGGTTCTGTGGGTTCTGTGTAGTGAGCATGGAGCTGTGCAATGAGAAATTTTGTCTTGGCTGTTTGGCATTCACTTGGTTTTTGAGTTGAGCTGCCTGTTGTGGGTTCCATGCAGAAAGCTGGTCACCTTTGTCACGTGAGGCAGCAGACTCATGGAGATCACCTTACTCCGGCAACCAGCAGTCGTTATTTTCCTACCGAGATTAGGAATATTGAGTCCATTTAAGTTTTCATTGCCACATTGTTTTGGAGAGGGATGTTTGGGAGGGCTGCAAATGAATTTAAGATTTAAGGTTGGTTAACAGATGTATAAATGGTATTAATGTTTAACATGGTAAAAACTCATAACAAGGCCTTTCCCAAAGCAAAGATGATTTTCATAGCTGTGCATTTTGGGGGATTAAAATGCATGAACCCTCTTTGTTAAGCTTGCTATCATGGGAAGCGAGTTCCATATCCAAGATTAGGTCAGCCCAGTTTTTTAATCTCAAAACATGAAATTATGACCTTTGTAATATATGACCTTTCACTTTGTAGGAGATGTGAAGTGAAAAATTAGTAGTTTGGACAAAACTGTTTCTTGTCTCCAAAATGGCCATAGGTATGAATGACTTGTTCTTGTAGATTTCATCCCAAACACTGTAACTGTGGTGTGATAGCTCCGCAGAGCACAGCTTCCTAGTGACTCTGCATGTGCATCACTCGATGCTTCCTACTTTTTTAGGGAATGCAGGTGTGTTGTTATGTGGATTTTCGTGAAACATTTGTTAAGAGCTTTTTTCAATCTTGATCCACTGTTTTAAGTTTTAACATGAATAAAATCTAACCACAATACATTGGAGATGCGAAGAAAGATTTATCTAACTAACTAAAACACTTTCTTATTCAAGTAGAATAGCTTATTACTTTCACTTAAAGTGCTAATCAAAGTTAATCAATTCTTAGATTTTTCATCTAAATTATACATTTAATGCAGCCATGAACAGCTAAGTAAATATGCTTGCTTAAATGATAACTAATAGAGTGGAAGCCTGTTAAACTACATTTTAATTATTCTCAAAGTTTTGCAAGTGAAATCCTGAGTAAATTTGCTGTTTATTTATGTCATGTAAATAAAAGGCAGAAGAGGAAGGATATCTAACAAACATAAACTGTAAATTCCAGTGAAACCTTATTATTAGCATGTAGATTTTCTCTAAAAATTTAGGACAACTTTAGGGACATTCAAAAGTTGACCAGAAGGAAAGGAAGGTTCATGTGGGTGTTGGCTGTCCGGTCTACTGGGCTAAATGAAATGGAAAAAGAAAGCATGGAGTTATGCTAATGGTTCAGTTTCCAACAATAAACCTGGTGAGTTCACTTTAAGTGCAGTTTGCTGAAAATTGATGATGGTTTTTAGCACTTAGCTTCTTATCTCCAAAGCACTTTCCAAATGTTGAATAATTAATTGCCACAGCCCCCGTGTGGGGGTAGAATATCAAGCATGTCTTTCTGTTTACCAGGAAACCATTATGGTAGAATCTGGAAATGTTGATTTTTATTTTTAGAGGTTTCTGTGCTTTCCAAGGTGACCAGCTTTTAAAATGCTCCTCTGGTTTTTAATCACTGGACCATGGGAAAAGGAACCAATGCTGTCGAATACTCGAAAACATTTTTTTCTCGTTGTTCTTTGACAGATTTCACTTGTCATTTCATTTCTGCCTGCTCATCATTTTGCAATACAATTGTTTAAAAGTGGAATATTAAATATCAGTAAGCTTAGTCTCTGCTATTGATATAGTCTCTTTTTACCTGGTAAATTTGGAATTGGGAAATGTGGTAGAACTGTGAGAACAAATCTCACTGTCAAAAAAATCATATTCCAAAAACATTTAAAAAATCCTCACCTGAGAATATATTTTTATTGATTTTAGAGAGAGAGAAAGAGAGAGAAAAAAGAAACATTGATGTGAGAGAAACATCTGTTGCTTGCCTTCTCATATATGCCCCAGTTGGGGATTGAACCCCGAACCCAGGTATGTGCCCTGACTGGGGATCAGTCCCACAACCTTTTGGTGTACAGGATGATGCTCCAACCAACTGAGCCACTCAGCCAGGCCCTGAAATCAGTTTTAATAAATTAAATAAATGTACCTTTCAAAGAACAGTTTTTGTAACTTTAACTTAATCTTGGAGTCTGAGGAATAATGGATATAGACTATATATGTAACTTATATATCTGTTTAGTAGTGTATTATAAATAGTTGAGCTGTATGACATATGTAGAGGACAAACTTACATTAAAAAATGAGAGAACATCCTCACTCTACATGAGGGCACTGCAGAAAGTCTTCTATGAACCAGGGAGCGACCTCTCATCAGACTCCAAATCTGCCTTGATCTTGGACTCCCAGCCTGTGGAACTGTGAGAGCCCAAAGTCTCTGTGCTGTCCCCGCTGAACAGTCCTGTCAGTTCCTTTTGGAGGAGGTCACCGTGAGGACGTGACCGCCAGATGAGTGGTGAGCTGGAAATGCCTCACCCGCTCCTCTGTCCTCGCAGTGTCCTTTCTCCTTGCCGGTCTGTAGTGGGAGCTGTTGTGTGGATGTAAAGCCGAGAGTCAGGTGATGTTGAGACCAACAGGATGGTATACATGACTGAATCCAGTTAAGGCTTCTGTGTAAACAATTTAGAGAACAAGAAAGAATATGAGAGAGGCTAATTTAGTATAAAGTGGATAATTGCCCCATGGAGTTAATAAATCTGAAAGGAGTTTGAGAAGAGAGAGGTCTTGAGTGACGCTGTGACATGAAAGCCTCGAGTAAAGTGGGTGGTGGAATTTGTGTGGACTGTGGTCTCCCTACCAGGCAATACCTGCATTACTAGGCAGACTAATTCCCGGCTTGTTTGTGTTGCCAGTGGCAGGGTGTCTAGTCTGCTGTTTAACTCTGGAGAGATGCAGGATGATGTCACCCGGCAGGCTGGAAGGCTCAGCATCCCTCAGGTTCTCAACCTTTGAAACAGAGAAGAGTCAGGACCTTTCTCTGGGAACAGCTAATCCCTTTATGCTTTGAAAAACTCATAAGATAACAAAGACAATGCTTTGGTGATTATTTCTGATCAATACTGATTTTTTTTACATGAGATTAACACTTTAAAAGATAAAGAAGGATTAGATTCCTTTCAAGGCGGTGAAATTCTAGAAATCAGACTTGTCTACACACTTGTCTGGTAAATGTGAGGATAGGTTCTTAATCTTGAGATCTGGAGTCCATGGGTGAGCTTTGTTTGGGGGGAGCTCATGAACCCCCAGATATTGTATGCAGAATTTTTTAAATAGCAAATCCATCACAGGGGTGGAGCAATACCCCTCCGCAGAGATTCCCCTCACGCCAGACGGGCCCATGTCAGCCTGTCTGTAGGGACTTAAACTGATGAGATAACCTGACACATGTGGGGGCCAGTTTCCATAAGTGGGAACGGCTAGAGAGCCATCTTTGTCATCAAGCCTTTGCCAGCTGCGATATAATATATGTGGCAGAGTCAGGCCCGTTTGAAAACTTAACAATTGTGCCAGAAAGAAAACCACTGCACCGTATGCAGAAATTGTATGTACATATGTTTTTGGAGGAGTGACTCCAAAGGAGTCATGATGTTGCTAAAGCTGTGACATACACAAAACTTAATATTTAACATGGACGAGTGTCCCTTAAAAATGTTTACTTAGTCCCCTCTCAATCACAAGGCAAAATACTAGTTTCCAGCTTTTTACTCCCCTAAAATTTCCCGGAAAGGAAATGAGAGCCTCTCGGCTTCAGGATATCACTTTGAAAAATGTAATGTTTTTACGTTATCAGAAACATCAAGAAGTGCAATGATGGAATCGCCACCAGTGAACAGGACTATCTAACTACAGTACATTGAATTTGGAAAGGTGGTGATCTTATCTGCAGTCAGTCCCGTGGCTTTCGAACATCTGAAGAAAGTATGCCCAAAAGGACAAGGCAGCTTCGACTGCGCATTTGTAACTTAGCTTATTTTCAAACATGAAGTGTTTTGATAGCATTTGTGTGGGAAACTGCTCACTGCACACGTGACGGAGCTCATGCAGGAAGTAGGGGAGTTCTTTGCCTTGTGGCGCGGTTTCTTTCATAAGCAATGTAGCGGTTTTCCTGAATACTTAGAGATTAACTTAATTTTTATAAGTAAGATTTTGTTTATATGGAATTTTGCAAAAAGATTTTGATTACAACTCATTAGGGGAAGCTTGATATTTAAAGGAATACTGCAATATAAGAGAATCCATAAATACTAGTGCAAAGTAAGTATGAAAAATAAGGGTTCTTTCTTGAGTTCATGGTTGGCCTTTGGGAAATAGGGGTTCAACCCCAGGCAATTATAGCAATATTTTATTTATGTTTATATTTGTATTTTATTCTGAGCTTAGAGTCTACAACTTTCATTAGATTTTCAAAAGGTCTAGAGCACTCCCCTCCCCATACAAAGATAAGAATAATTAGCTATAATGTCAGAATCTTATATTGGGTTGGCCAAAAAGTTTGTTTAGTTTTTTCCGTAAGATGGTTCTAGTAGTGTTGAGTTGTCTTTAGCTTCATTCGAAACAATTTTATTAGATTGTATTTTGACAGCTGTCATATCAGCATGCATTTAAAACAAACTTATCAAACTTGGTGAATTTTTGTGCTGCCATTTTAATATTAAAGATGGAAGAAAATATACAACATTTTTGGTGTATTATGCTTTATTATTTCAAGAACGGTAAAAATGCAACTGAAAAGCAAAACAAGATTTGTGCAGTGTATGGAGAAGGTGCTGTGATTGATTGAATGTGTCAGAAGTATCTTTGTGAAGTTTCTAGGTACTATTGATGTTTGGCCCAAATAATTCTTTGCTGTGGGGCTGTCTTCTACGTTGGAAGATATTTAGCAGCGCCCTGGCCCCTACCTGCTAGAAGCCAATAGCGAGAGATAGCCAGCATACTCAAAATATCCAAATCAATAAAGTTATTGTTAAAAATGAAAAATATATTTTATTTTATAGAAAAAAACTAAATGAACTTTCTGGCCAACCCAGTATATACTTATCTAACAAGAAGCTTTCTACAGTTTTGAAGATTTTGCTCAACTTCAGAAGTTTAGACATGTTTATTGGCAAGGAATAAACTGGCACAACAAAATGGAGTTTGAAAGTGTTTAGGGCTGCCCTGGTCTGAATGTTTGTTGTATCTCTCCCACCCACAATTCAGATGTTGAAATCGTAATCCTCAAAAGTGATACTATTCGGAGATGGGGCCTTTGGGAGGTGATTAGGTCATGACGGTGGAACCCTTATGACTGGGATAGGAGCAGGGTCAGCCTTATGGCCCAGTGAGATGAGAGGAATTAGGGCTGTCACAGGAGGTTCCACGGAGCTCCCTCAGCCCTGTGTGAGCACAATGAGCAGTCTGCGACCTGGAAGAGGGCCCTTACCTGGCCATGCTGGCACTGTGATCGATCTTAGACTTCACCCTTTAGCACTGTGAGCAGTAAATTTCTGTTGTCTGTGAGCTCCTTGTCTAGATATTTTATCATAGCACCTGAAGGGACTAAGACAATGGTCAAAATTCTGCACATCTATTGCACAACAATGTAAATATATTTAACACTATTGAGCTGTACACTTAAAAATGGTAAAGATGTTAAATTTTAGTTATGCATTTTGTCATCACAATTTAAAGAAGTGTGTTAAGGATGAGTATGGTGCTTGATAAATATGTATTAGATTTAACAGATGTAGAAGAAGAAAAGCAAGAAAGATGAAAGTTGTCCCCCCATTAACTTGAGGGTCTGAGATTGAATATATCGGTTGAAATCTATGGATAATCCGTGAATCTAATTATGACCAATGTTGGAGCCATTTCACCCATGAAATACACATTCATTTTGATTATTTAAAAAAAGAGAGAGAGAAGGTGGTTTGTTACTCTAGGGATTGGTTCCGGTTTCATTGCCTCTGGCGTGGTTGTCTCCTGGAAATGTGTCATGCATTGGTTAAGTCCTCGGGCTCTTGCATCAGCCCAGGTGGTCATATTGCTTTGCCTTTTAGGACTGTGGTCTTGGGCAAGTGACGTGACATCTCTGTGCCTCTCATCTGCAAACAAAACGTGACAATTGTACTGATCTCACAGAGTAGTTGTGAAAAATCAAATGCTCTAGTATATATTAACTACAGTGCCTGTCTCATGGTAAGGACCTAGTAATTGCTAGTTTATTACTGCTCTCGGAGTGATGCCTGCCAATAAGATAATAAGATACTGCAGGCTGAAGTGACAGTAAGAAGAAATAAGGTGTTGGCTGTATTCCAAACAATATAATCATCCCTTGAATAAATGAGAATTGACAGTTTATGTCATTGACACCGATCTGAAGTCTCATGGAGATGTTTCATTTGATTTAATATGTCTAGACGCATGAGTCTTCCAAATAGAATATTTCTTAGTTTATTAATTCAAAATTATAAAGATTAAGAAAAATCTGTATCCATGTGTGGAGATAAATTTGTAGAATATGCTTTTATATACTTAAAGGAAAGTATGTGTATAGGTTTGAATCACTATTGATTTTAAAACTAGGTATAATTTCTGCCCCGGCGAGGTGGCTTGGTTGGTTGGTGCGTTGTCCTGTACACCAAAAGGCTGAAGGTCTGATTTCTGGTCAGGGCTCATACCTAGGTGGTGGGTTCGGTACCTGGTTGGGGTACATGCAGGAGACAACCAATCGATGTTTCTCTCTCACACGGATGTTTCTCTTTCTCACTTCTTCTCTCTCTAAAAATCAATGACTCTATCCTTGGGGGAGGATTAAAAAAACTAAATGTGATTTCTCATTGTTAGGTGGATATTTAGCTTTCTTTTTTCAGACATGCACAAATACACACGAACTAAGCAAAAGTTACTGACTATGAGATGAACTTTAAAATGTTGAAATCAGATAACTTAATGAGTAAACTTACTTTTCATCTTTCTGCAGAGGTAAAGGAAGCTCTGGCAGAAAGTGCTGCAAAATTTGCCACTTCACATTCTCCATCGCTTCATGGTGTCCCACACAGTGTTATATTTCTAAGAACTTCATGAAAACTTTTTTTTCTTTATGCAGAAAAAAATTAGTGCTTTGGTTCTATTTTTATCTTATTTTCATTTACATTTGAGTTTAAACATTTTTTGAGAGGCTTTCTTTCTCTGAGAAATTAAAATAATATATAACAAGTTTATTATAACAGATATCTAGATATATTATTGGCTAGTTAATATCTTCAGAATTAAAAAAAAGATTGGGGATAAGATTTGACATTAGTTTATCACATTGCATTAAAAAGGCTGTATTGTATGGTGTAGAACCAAGCAAATTTGTTCATCAATTATTTATCAATTATGGTTCTTTTTTTCTATTGTGGTGTTTGCTTTTATTATTATTTTCTGGACTCTTGTGTTTGAAATCACCTTCTTGTTTATGATTGTGTAAAAAGCAAATTAACCCAGTCAAGTTGGGTTCTAGGACGTCTGGGCCAGGTTTCCAGACTCCTTGTACAATCCCTTGAGGATTCTAGATGACATTCAGACCCTTGAGGATTCTAGGTGGCATTCAGACATCTCTCCCTGGGGTCTAGAGAGATTGTTGACACATGACCAAAAAAATTTGACATGAGATGGATATTTCTCAGCTTTTTTCCTGGAGTTTGTAGACTTGAAATTGAGTAGTAATTAGTCAGCGTATTTGGTTATGAAAAACAGCTTAAGTATCAGCAGAAACTTTGAAATCTTTGATCTTTATTCAGTACTAAAGAAAGTCTGTGTCAGGCATTTTCTGCCTTTGAGGTTCATTCTGCATGATCTGGGTAAGTCTGATGTAAGTGACTGTATGTAACCAGGACACATAGTTATCTTTCAATGCTCAGTATAGAATGCAAACCCAAAGGACTCCCTACATTATTTGTGCTATTAGATACAATGTGTTAAATCTTTACATTCAGAATGATTTTCTTTGTAATTTATCTTGGGGACATTTATTCATTTACAGATTCAGCATGAATGCATTCTATACTTTTACCACAAAACACCTTCACAAAGTGGTTTATATTTTCATAATTACCTCCTACTTTTGCTTTGCCTACTCCTACAGGTTTTAGGGTCGGACCGGCTATTGGAGGAGGATTTACAGTTTGTTTGCTGTTAATGATATGGAGACTTAGTAATTTTCCTGTGATTCTGTGCCATGGTAAATTTTAAATCTGTCATTATCGTGCTTTATCTAAAATACAGAAGTTTTTATATTCCACCCCCGAACCCCCAAACAGTGTGTGCAGTTAGTGCATGATAGCTTATACCGTAACTTAGATTCTTTTATCTGGGAGATAGAAAGATATTTTGGGTCTAAAAAAGAAAATACTAACAATAAGTTTCTGTCCATATTATTGAGAATATACTAGCAAAATATAGCAGTGACTTTAATGTTGCTGCATTCTGAAGTTTTAAAAACGCAAGTATGTTCAACACACCTTCCTAATAAATGGGAGCTTGGATTCGAAGAGATGGAACCCTGCCCAAAGCAAGCAGATAAACTTTTACAAATCTATTGCTATTAAGGTGGAACATTTGGCAATTTAAAGTCGCATTTCCCATAATCCGTATCTTTATTATGTTCTTTGGCTTGGAATCTTTTGTTTTTTTTCCCTAATATTCTATGACCTGAGCTTTAGTGTCTCACTTTCTTCACTTCAGGGTGAATAAAGTCACCGTCCTGTGTTTCGTCCTCAGGATCAGGAATGGGTTAAGGCAAAGCTGTGTTTGTCTGGGAAAGCAGCGGGGAGGGGCCCTGACCTCTGGGGCTGGGGAGAGAAGGTGGGGTTGCCCGTGCCTGGAGCAGAGGGTGCACAGCAGTGCTGACCTGAATTGGTCAGAGGGGATCACCAGAAATGGGAGAAGAGCCAGGAGGTCCTCCTGACCAAAATTGGGTCCACCGGACAGAGCTGTGTCGGGGCGAGGAACCAAGAGATGTAGAAGTTTGAGGCAGAGGCTGAGACTAGGTGAATGAGGAGGTGGTGAACTATATTCCAAACTGGTGATGAGACTCCCTGTGTGCGAGTGTGTGCGTGTGTATGTATGTGTGCGAATAGGGTACTAAGGCGATTTGGACAGGCCAGGTCACAACAAGGAGCCTGGGGTGGGATGGATACTAGAGGTTCAAGCAGACTGACTGCCATGAGGCCAAAACCCCTCTAGCACGGAGGAAAGGTACAGTCAGCCTTCCGAACTCCTGGTTCCACATGCATGGATCCAAACAATCTCAGACTAAAAGTATTCGAAAAAAAGTTAAACATGGTTGCTGACATGTACGGATGATTTAGAGGACACAGGAGGATGTGCGTAGGCTATATGCAAATACTACTCTATTTTATGGAGGGAGTGTGAGCATCCTCCAGTTTTGGTATCTGAGGGTGTCCTGGAACAAGTCTCCCATGAATGCACAGGGATGGCTGTACATAAAAATGAGAGAAGTGAGTATAAGATGTGGTGAGATCTCGGAATTCTGTGTTGTCCTATAGGTATTGTGTTGCTGTCCTGCTTATAGTTTGTACCTTCCTTTATCTTCCTTACTAGTAGTCGTATTAAAACTTTGCCTCATAAACCATTGGCCCACAAGAGCAACTCTTGACATGTTAGAAGGAGCTCATAGAGCAGAAATAAGGGAGCGTATGTTCTTATTTTGGGATTGGAGACAAGAGACCTCTGCTTCCAGGTAGGTGGGCTTGAAGGCAGGGCCTTCCTTTGCCACCAGTCCATCCTTACTGCGGAGTGCTGAGTTTCACTGCCCACCGATCCCTCTTTAGAAAGCTATTTCCATGGTCAGCCTTATAACTGTCAACTTACTGCGTGTCAAAGATGTAGTGAGATGAAATGGTGAGAAGGAAATCTCCCTCTTCATCGCTCCTGACTCAGGCCACGCTGCTCCCTTGCAATCTCTTTGTGGTTGATCCCTTGCCACTGATGCCTTCATGACTTTTCTGTATCTAGCACTCAGGCACCCAGAACCCCGATGCAATTTGATTGGCCTTTGTGGAGACCTGGACTGTGCGGGGCCCCCACCTTGGCACTGACCAATCTGGTACTGAGGGAGAAGTGCCCTCAGCTGTGGCCTCCTAACTTGGTTTACACTGTCTGTACACAGGACTTCAGAAAGTGTGTCATCCTTAGCCTGGGATGACGCTGGCCAGCAGCCGTTAGAAAAATAATGGTCCCGTGGGGAAGGAAGAGGATCGAGAGGGAATGCTTATTCAAGCCACTCCAGGCATGCAGTGGGGTTTCTAAGCTGGTAGCATTTCCTGATCAAAAATTGGTGAAATGGCCCTCGCTGGGTGGCTCAGTTGGGTGGAGCATCGTCTGGCACACTGAAAGGTTAATGGTTCGATCTCCGGTCAGGGCACACACCTGGGTTGAGGGTTTAATCCCTGCTCTGGGTGCCTATGGGAGGCAACTGATTGATGTTTCCCTCTCACATCAATGTTTCTCTCTCTCTCTCTTTCTCCCCCCTTCCTCTCTCTCTAACAGCACTAATAATATCCTCAAGTGAAGATTTAAAAAAAAGTTAGTAAAGTGACGGGTTGGTTTACTAAAGCTTCTGAATCTCTTTCATGTCATAGAATGCTTAGTAAGTAATGATATTTTAGGGCACACTGGATAAACAGTCTAGCCATCTTGGTCAGGGCTCTGGCTGTACCTTGTCCTGCCTGGTAGCCTCTGGGAATGACAGATGGACGTCTCAGTCCATCTGTAACTTACATCCAGCACACCGGATGGGAACCATCAGGTTTCACAGTTGACACAATAGCTGCTAGTGAAATACATTTTACACTATAAACTTGGGTTATGATTTTGCTTCTGCTATGCTTTCATTGATTGCTTGCTCGATTGATTTTAGAGAGAAAGACGAAGGGAGAGACACAGTGTTGTTGTACTACTTATTTATGCATTCATTGGTTCTTTTACTTTTATTTTTTCCTCTTTGCACATTTTTCTTGTTGGTTGATTCTTGTATGTGCCCTCCTGACGGGGGATCAAACCTGCAACCTTGGTGCATTGGTGTGATGCCCTAAGCCACTGAGACACTCTGCCAGGGCCTACAATGATTTCTTTATGTTCTGTGAACCTCCTTTGTTTGTCTTGTCTTATCTAGACCCCATATAACATCTATCTTCTTAATAGCTCTTAGGCATGTTGAGGAAATAGGCAGTGTGAGTACGATGGATGTAATACCCTACGTATGATTAGAGTGGTATCGTAAAACCATGAAAGTTGTTTTGTCTGTCCTGCCCTCTACTCAATCTTCTTGATTGTATAGAATAGATGAAAACACCACAGATGGGTTTGGTTATTTCCTTTTTATTCATTAATTTGCTTTTGACTCCTTTTTGTTGGCTTACTGAGAACTTTGGATTCTGGCTCTGTCCAAGGTACAGATGGTTATGCTTTCAAAACATCTTGTTATAATAGTGCTCATTGAAAATACTCCACACACTGCTCTCAGCTTCACCATTTTCAGCACCGTCGATCTGGCCCCTGAGAGGAAGGCGAGGCTTTTCCACTGATTCTCTGGGTCTGACCCTCCAGGGAGCCTCCATCCACGGGTACCTTTCCCAGGTTACTAAGGAGGGAGGACAGGTCAAGCGAACCCTTGTGCCAGCCCCTTTCCTGGCCGGTAAGGGAGAACGTGTGTTTTTGAGTCAAAATGATCTGGGTATGAATTTGTGTTCTTCCCCTCTGAGGCTCTGGGCCCTCTCCCTGGCACCAAGGCTGGGTTTCTTCCTGTGTGTGAAGTGGAGGCAGTGTAACTCTAGCCCTTGTGTGTTGTAAGGACCACAAGCAACTCTCCTATACGGACCAGCAAATAGTGGGTGCACAACAAAGTGTATGAGGAGGGATCCCCCCCAAAAAACCAGATTCCTCTTCTGGAGGGCAGGCCCCTTGTAGTATGGGCTTCCCCCACTAGGTGAGTGTCCTAGGAACCCATGTGTGCCAGTGCCCCAGCTGGAGGTGTTGTGAGGGGTTGCATTCAGCTTCAGTGAATTTTTTGAAGACTCTCTCAACATGTTTGCCCATTTCATGATGGGTGGTTTACAAGCACACCTGCCCACACCGTGCCGAGTGTTCAGCAGTTCCTGACCAAAAATGTCATGATGCCTGTGCCCTACCCTCCCTGTTCACTCAGTCTTGCCCCAAGTGCCTTTTGTTTGTTTGTTTGTTTCCTGGGTGAAAAAAGTCCTCAAAGGGAAACATTTAGCTGATGTGGAAGAGATGAAACAAAAAATGGCAAAAGCACTAAAAGGCATCAAAATCAACAAGTTCAAAAACTGTTCTGAGCAGTTTGTCTCAAAAGGTATATTGAGTCACATGGAGAATACTTTGAAGGTGACTAAAGTTTAAACATGTAAGAATAAGTACACAAATTTTTATAAATCAATTCTGGTTTTTTTGGGGTTCTCCCTCATCTATACTGTTATTATTGAGATGACTTTAGTGTCTAGTCAGTAATTTTATGGCACAATAGAAATTGTTATTGCTCATCTACCAAGTTTGGCATTTCTCTTTCAGGAAATGATTAGTTTCAGAAAATCAGTTCTTACCACAGCTATGTAAGTTAAGATGCTCGTACACACATTTTTGTCTTGTCTCCGTTCCTTAGTCACTTCTATTTTTAATTTTTCTTTTATTCTGATTAAAAAAACTCGCCCTTGGCCAGCCAAGATGGAGGCGTAGGTAGAAACAATGTGCCTCCTCACACAACCAAGTTTAAAGACAACAAAGTTTTAGTAACAAAAACACAGCCAAAACACAGAAAATTGAACTATATGGAAGTCCGACAACAAGGAACCATTCAGCCAGACTGGTAAGAGGGGCAGAGTCAGTGGCTGGTGGAGTGGGGTTGCGCAGGAAAACTCAGCTAGACTGACCCAGGCAGGGGGTTGCAACAGGCGGACCCAGTGAGGGTGCAAGGCGGCTGGCTGACTGTGGTCACACATCCGCACACAGATAAACCAGGCGAAGGAGCGAACAGTGAGACAGACCGCTCAGGCCCCAGTGGGGGGATGCAGCAGAGAGAGCTGCCATTGCCCCTCTTTGACCCCGCCCCCACATACTGCGTCACAACCCAGAGACTGAGTTGCTCCACCCTGGTGAACACCTAGGGCTCTTCCCCTCACACATAACAGGTGGGAACAGGCTAAAACATTATGGCTCAAGAAGAACTCAAAGCCCCAGAGCCAATAACTCTAAGCAACCAAGAAATAGCCAACCTATCAGATGCACAGTTCAAAACATTGGTGATCAGGATGCTGACAGAACTGGTTGATTATAGTCACAAATTAGAGGAACAAATGAAGGCTAAACTAATTGAAATGAAGGGGAAGTGCACAGGAAACCAATAGCGATGGAAAGGAAACTGGGACTCAGATCAAGGGAGTGGACCAGAAGGAAGAAAAAAATGACCAAACAGAAAAGTATGAAGAAAAAAATGAGGAGAGGCTTAGGAACCTTCAAGACATCTTTAAACATTCCAACATCCGGATTATAGGGGTACCAGAAGGGGGAAAGAAACAGCCACAAGTGGAAAATGTATTTGAACAAATAATAAAGGAGAACTTCCCCAGTCTGGCAAAGGAAATAGACTTCCAGGAAGTCCAAGAAGCTCAGAGAGTCCCAAAGAAGGTGGACCCAAGAAGGAACACACCAAGGCACATTATAATTACATTAGCCAAGATTAAAATGGAGAGAATCCTAGAAGCAGCAAGAGATAAGGGGACAGTCACCTACAAAGGAGTGCCCATCAGACTGTTAGCTGATTTCTCAAAAGAGACCTTACAGGTAAGAAGGGGCTGGAAAGAAATATTCCAAGTCATGAAATCCAAAGACCTACATCCAAGATTGCTTTATCCAGCAAAGCTTTCATTTAGAATGGAAGGACAGATAAAGTGCTTCTCAGATAAGGTCAAGTTCAAGGAATTCATCATCACCAAGCCCTTATTATATGAAATGTTAAAGGGACTTATCTAAGAAAAAGAAGATAAAAAATATGAACAATATGAATAGTAAAAAGACAGCAAACTCACAGTCATTAACCACCACACCTACAACAAAAGCAAACCAAGAGGACAGCTAGATCAGGAGCAGAACCACAGAAATGGAGATCACATGGAGGGTTAGCAAGAGGGGAGTGGGAGGAGGAGAAGGGGAGAGAAGGTACAGAGAATAAGTAGCATAGATGGTAGGTGGAAAATAGATAGGGGAAAGGCAAGAATAGTATGGGAAATACAGAATCTAAAGAACTTGAGACACGTGGTTATAAACTAAAGGGGAGAATGGTGGGGGCGGGGGTGTGCAGGGTAGAGGGGAATGAAGGGGGGAATAGGACAACTGTAATGGCATAATCAATAAAATCTATTTTATTTTTTATTTTATTATTTTATTATTTTAATAAAATATATTTTAAAAAGCTGGCACTTGGAGTCATTTAAAAGTTTCTTTCCTGGTCAAAAATTACACAATTATGTCTGTGTTTCACAGGGTGACCACCTTTCCCAAATACTCAGCTGGCTCTTTCCCATCCCTCCCCACATTCCCAGCCAGTCTTCTGAGTGTTCTCAGCGCGGTCAGAAATTTGATCTCTGTTGTATCAGGAGGTACATGCTTGATCATTTCTTCCTTTGATGCCCCTGTACTTTACGTAGACTTTGGAAGAGGGACGCTTCTCTCATCCTTTGTTCCCGGCTCCTTCCTTGGGACTCATAAACTTAGGAAAGACTTTGGAAGGACTACAGGGTTGTTAATCCTGTTTTATGTCAAGGAGGAGGCAGGGCGAGGGATTGTTGGAATAAGGCAGAGCTGCTTTTGTGTTCTCTGTCTGCCAGTTGTTAGCAGTGTGACCTTCATGAACTTGGGCCTGTCTGGGAAAGTTAAGGACCTGGCTGCGTAATAACACTGGCTCCCTGTATAGTCTGGAGCTCTGTGGCAAGTACCTATTAGACACTGCACTTTTGTGTATGTATTGCAGTAGCTTCCCCACAACTGAACAATGCGCACATTACTAAACCCATTTTCAGATGAGGAAATTGAGACTTTGAGAGCTAATAACTTGAATTACATTCATTTTGTAAAAATTCTTTACTGATCTATTTTAGAGAAATTGTGTGAGTGGCATAAGGTCAGGAGAATCAGAATTGGGCAAGAAATACCACTTCAGATTTGCCCAAACATTAAATTTTCTTTTTATAAAGTAGATTAATCTTTGCTGAGATGGACTAATTGGAGGTTTCTACTAGTGAAAGGGCCGTCAGTGCTAATGACAAAACAGTGCGTATCAATAGTATAATGAAGCAATACATGATTTGGCTACTAGCAAAATGGCATTCTATAGCGTAGCATGCACAGTCTTTATCTGTGGGTGCTTATTATATGCTCGCCTTTCAAAACCCATTGTAAACAGAAATGATTCTATGACTGTAAGGGAAATGGGCAATCCTCAGCTGGGCATCACTTTCATTTGGTTTAAGAGTGTCGCTCTTTGTACTTAGCTGTGCTTTCTGGGTGTTGACCGTTGGTTTTACAGAACTGTGAGCACAGGCAGGAAGACTTATAAAACAGACTCAGAGGTCTCCATCAAGGCTGGAACGTGGCAGTGACACTGACGGGCACTGTTTTGGCTTCTTCCTTTCAGCTTGGCTGCAACCAGTAAGAGGGGAGGACTGTGAATGCTGAAACAAATGGAGCTTGGAGAGAAAGTAATCTTAGTTTCCTCCAACAGTCTTCGTGGCAAACGGAATTTTCTTCTGATATTTATTTATTAATTTTACTTTTGTTTTCTTTTTTAGTTTATTTTAATTTTTATTATTAATTACCTCTTTAATTATTTTTGACTTTTTTCTTTGTGTGTGTGTGTGTGTGTGTGTGTGTGTGTGTATTTTCTTTCTTCAGATATTTAAATGAAGACATCATTCTCCCTTTTAACTAGTGGCTTTGGAACTGATTCAAGTCAGTAATAGTTCACACATCAGTCCCAAGCCTCCAGAGAGTGAATGTTAGGACCCTGAACAAATTCTTTAAGAACTGATTGGTATTTTCCTTTGGTCTTTAGTTGTCTTGTGCTTGTCCAGTTTGCCTGCTTGTGTATTAATTAATTAATTAATTAATTTGAGAGAAAGCAAAACATGGATCTGTTGTTCCACTTTATTTATGCATTCATTGGTTGATTCTTGCATGTGCCCTGACTAGGGATTTAATTTGCAACCTTGGCATATTGGGATGATGCTGTAACCAGCTGAGCTACCTGCCCAGGGCCCACATAATTGATTTTTGAGATAAGGAGAGAAAGCAAGAGTAAAAAGTTGCCTTAGACAACATACGTATGTATGTTCTTCTTGGAGTAGGTCTGTCTCAACTAATAGTGGTTAATTTTATTTGTGATTATCTATTAGAGATAACACCAGGTAATTATCTTCTAATTTCAGTTATTTGTCTGATGACCTTTCCAACCAAATGCAGGCTTCTCCTCAGTGATTTTTGGAACGCCATCACAATACATTGTTTGAAACTCAGGATGAACATCTCCATGGAAAACAATATTAGAATGAAGATTAGGGTTTCCTTTGGGCCCAGGCAAGTCTTTTTCACTCATTATGTACTTAAAATAATACTGTTTATTATTATGCCATTATTTGTAATTTCATTTGCTAGAGAATTTTTATGAGTGTTTGAGCCAAACTAATGAAAGGTGCTAGGGAGCAAGATCTCAAATACTCTGGAGAATAACAGTTTTGAAGCTTCTGTTACGCATTTGAGATTAAGGAGGTGGGAAAAGTTAGGCGGGGATCCATTTTAGGATAGTTAACAAGATTAGGTGCTCGCCTGAGGGTGGTTACAGGTTACTTCTTTTTTAAAAATTATTTTATTTATGTATTATTTATTGAATTTATTGGGGTGACATTGATTAATAAAAGTGTGTAGGTTTCAGAAGTACAATTTTGTATTACATCATTTGTGTATGGTATTAAGTGTGCACGACCCAAAGTCAAGTTTCTCTCCAGTTTATTTCAAAGGAGTGTTACCTACATGCACAGAAACAATGGACAGAGCTTGCTTAAAGAAAAAATAAACCTTTTATTAAAGATACTGGCCTGGGGCGTGACTGCTTACCATGACCTGCCCAGTTAGGAATTTATGATCAGATCACCCTTTGAGATTATTTTCTATAGAAAGTAATTCCCTTTTTTTTCATCCACTGTTCTTCTTTTGGACATATTATTAGTAATTTTAATATTTCTGACCAATGACCTGGATGGGTTTCATCACTGCATGACCTTGACAACTTGCTTACATCTTTACGTCTCAATTTCATCATCTGTAAAATGGAGATATTATTAGTACCTATGTCATAGACTGGTAATAAGTTTTAAATAATTTATATAAAGCACTTATTACATTAGCTTTTATTATTATTATTACTATAATTGGTCCACATTTGCAGTAAATAGATTTTTGTGATTTGGCTTTGGAGCCTAACCAACAAATTAATTTTATTTCTTTGGGAAAAATGGATGTCCTGTGTTTGGCAGGAAGGGAATCTGATGTCACCAGGAGCATCTTTCTTCTGCTTTTCCCTCGCACCCCACCAGTGTCTAGCAATAGGAGGGATTATGCTGGTTTTGGATACTTTTTATTCTTCCAGGGTCTCAAAGAAAGCTCACTGTAGACATCCCGTATCTGTAAGTACAGGCAGTGCAGTCTTTTACCGGTTCAGCTTTCACTCAAACTATGCTCTGATATATATAGGAAGCATAATTCACCTTTCATGTCTGTTGTGTTCTTTTGTGTGTGAGCTGGGGAGTGGGCAGGGGGACATTCGCAGCGAATTCACGATGGTGTCGTGCACCAGCCTTCAGCTCAGTTTTGTCAGCATCACCAGGTTCGTTAGCGCCTCAGTGTTTGCAGCTGCAGATATTATATCTGCACGCTCTGCTGCATTTTACTATGCAACTTCACACAAATGGGGGGGCAGTAAAAATGCTGATGCTAATGCCAGAAACGTGGGTCTCCAAAACTTGTTTTTGTTTTAAGAGGGAAAGCATTAGGGATGTCAGAGTCGGGTTCCTGTTGGGGGAGAGCCCATGTATTGAGGTGTGAAGGAAAAAGAAAACAGTATGCTTAATATAGATATTTATTTATTTTGTCTAAAATGAATGATATGAGCGTGGGCTTTAGGTTTTTGAATCTTTGGGCATGGGGCCATCTTTACAATGTATAAATATGTTTGTATGGCTTTTATATTAATGCATGTTTTCCGGAATGTATTAGAGAAGGGAGGCTTATGTAAAATACTTTCAAAGTTTTTCTTAAAAAGCTTTTTTATGTTGGAAAATTTCAAAACAGGAGAGAGCATAGTGCAATGGACTTTCGTGTACCCACTGTTCAGCTTCAACAGTTACCAATACGTTGCCAGTTTTATTTCATACTCCTTCCCTCCCCCACCACTTTTTTTGCTAGAGTATTTTAAGGTAAATCCTACATCATACCTTTTTACCAATGAATACTTGTGTTTATTTCTAAGACATAAAGACATTAAAAAATATCTCAATGCCATTATCATACCTCATAAAATTAACGGAACTCCTTAGTATCTTCTGATGCCCAACTAAGACTCAAGCTTCTGTGAGTGTCTCAGAAGAGTGTTCAAAACAGTTGATGAGCTTGAGTCAGGGTCTCAGTTCGCATATTCGATAGTTTTGAAGTTGGGGGGCACCGCACTTCTGCCGGGTTCCCTTCCTCCACAGCACAGAAGCCAGTGGGGCTGAGCAAGCATTTATTCCGTTCTTCTGCGAGGGATGACAGGGTGAGGGCATCTGCCTCCAAAGTACAATAGATAGAGCTATGGGATTTGCAGTCGTCCTGTGCCTGTGAAATTTGTTGAGAAAATTTACAGCATTTAAAAACAACATTAAACGCATTCCTTGATTAGTTAAAGCCTAGATTTAAATCATGGTGTTAAAAGGCCACCACCACCAGATTAATTCCACACTATTCTCCTGATATCTACAAGTTAGTCATCTGTTTTGGCAATCTAGCACTACGTGTTGCCATCCCTGGGGCAAATTTAGGTACGTGAGGATTCAGGTAGCACCTACTTAAGTCTGGAATTTCGAGGCTAGTTTGGCAGAAGTTCATAAAGATTGTATGAATAAGTTAATGAAGATTGGTCTTAGTTTTGAGCTCTGACACGTTGTTCAGCACCTCCACGAGGCAGAAGTCAGCGTGCAGGTGCCGAGGACCGGGGATAAGGTTTTCTGAGGCGTGTCAGTCCACTCTTTGATCTGCAGACACAGGACTGGGTCACGTTGGGGCTTGACTGCTGCAGGACGCTGACGTAGCAGCCCCTGCCTCTGACTTCAACGCTGCGCTTGCTGTGGTCCCTGGAAGACCTTCTGAGTAGAAGTAGGTTCCAGGAAGGATCTGAAGGCAATGTTTACATAATGACAGAGTGAGCAGTAAAGAAGACTGTTGTAAGCTTGAGGAAATATCACTGCCTCTCAGAAGAGTGAGAAGTAAAGAAGACTGTTGTAAGCTTGAGGAAATACCACTGCCACTCAGAACCTGCCATGGTTTCTCATGGCTCAGAGTAAACACCGAAGCCCTGAGAGTGGCCTGCCCCTCCTGTGCGTTACCTCTCTGGCCTCAGGGCCTGCGTTCCCTGTAGCTGCTGAATTTTATGAATCTGCCGTACCCCCTGCTTCAGGGCCTTTGCATTTGCTGTTCTTCCCCACTTATTCACTAACTTATCTCCTCACTTCCTGCCTTTCAAACTTTTTCATCTCCTTTGGGTCTTTGTTCAGCTGTCACTCAGAGACCATTCCCCTAACTAGTTATTTAAAACTGCCCTCCCTGTCCCCCTGCGCCCCTGACCCTGATACCCTGTTCCACCAGCCCACCCTAAATCTCTCCCGTGCTTATTTTTTCCCATAGCAGTATCACTTTCTAATGTATTAGACAATTTACTTTTTAATTTTGTTTATTGTCTTTTTCCCACCATGGATTGATTTATCCTTAGTGTCTAGAATAATGGGTGATCATAGTAGACATTCAGTAAATTGTTTAGATGAGTGAGTAGCTGAGTTAAACTCTGGGAAATGTGATCCCAAGAATACACAGAGAGATTTCATGGAAAGAATGAAGGATGAACTTTGAACAGCATTATGGGAAGAGACACTGTAGTAAGGGAACTGGAAAAGTATCCTCACAGTTCCTGTAACAGTGAACTGTGCTCATAAAGTTCACATGAGATCAAGTTGTTTTTCTGCTTAGTAGCATGGCCCACATGGTGAGTGGTGACTGTTTGGTTTTTGATACAGTAGGTTGTTGGCATGTGTGAATCTAACAATTGCGGTTTCAGATATTTGCTGGCAGCCCAGAAGGGTCACCTACGTGGTTATTGATGCTTTGTAGAGACGCATGTGGTGAACTTCGTGCCAGCCATGAGCCCAGACTCGGCCTGTGGTGGCCCGCCCCCTATACCGCAGCTCCTCCTGCTAGTCTTTCCTTTAACTTGAGAATTTAGAAACTCATTCAGTTAGTTACATGGACTGCGTGTTATATCAGAAATTATATGTCACAGTGATATTTGTGAATTTGGGTGCTTGCAAACTGGGTTGGGAGAGGGATGTTTTGTGAATGTCAAGGGTCAGTACTCTGTAGGTATTTGGTGAGTCTGCTCTTCACCAGAGACCTCTTTCATACTTGTGATCCCAGGTTCCTAAAGAGTTTTGGACAGACCAATAAAGTCAGCTAAAGAGAGGCAGCGTGCTACATAGTGATTAAGAGCACAGACTCTTGGAGCCGGACTGTGTGGGTTTGACTCCTGACTTTGATGGATATTACTTGTGGACTTAATTTCTCTGTGCCTCAGAAATGATGATAATATCCTAGTTGGTGTAGCTCAGTGGACTGAGCATAGGCCTGTGAATCAAGAGGTTGCCGGTTCGATTCCCAGTCAGGGCACATGCCTGGGTTTCGGTCCAGGTCCCCGGTGGGGGGCATGTAAGAGGCAACCACACATTGACGTTTCTCTCCCTCTCTTTCTTTCTCCTTTCCCTTCTCTAGAAATAAATTAAATATGTTAAAAAAAAGAAATGATAATAAAAATGGTACGCACCTCATAGGGTTATTGTGAGAATTGAATGAGTTAATATTTGTAAAGCAGTTACAACAATGGCTGGCACAGAATAAGTTAAACCTAAATATAAAGACACTTTTTTGGGAGGCCTGTTAGAGGGTGCTTCAGCCTTGGCCAGTAGGCACACCAGGATAGGGAGAGAGGCGGGCGTCGGTGATATAATTTGAAGTTGTAAGAAAGCATATTGAAGTTTAGTAATATGAAAAAAAAGTCATCAAGGCTAATCCCTAATGGGCATGGCTTAGATAATTATGAAGGAGTATAGTGGAGTGGATAAAATTGTGGACTGCTGACTTAGACTCTCTGCCTGGTCTTCTCATCACGCTGGCAGATTTTGGGTAAATTACTTCAAATTACAACTCTAAAGTGGGTCTGTGAAAAGCACTTACCTCATGGGGTTGTCATGAGGGTTGGATCAACTAATCATTGTAAAGTGCTTAGCATATAGTAAATTTTTGAAAATGGGACTTTTAAAAAACAGTAGATGATGAGAGTTTCTAATCTCTGTCCCCACATTGTTATAGGTATTGAAATCCCTCAGCTAGAACCTTTAGCCTTGTCCTGTTACTGAGGCAGTTGGACAAAATCTAACAGCATCAAGAATGAGGTAATGCAACCGTCATGCTGAGCATGGTGCCTGGCACGTAACAAAAACTCAATACTACTGGGAGCCTCATCCCCGCCAGTGGGCGTGATAGTTCCAGACGGAATAGGTGAACACTACAGCTCCCACATTGGGTTCAAGATGCCAAAAGGGAAGGCGTCGTTTCCCATGTTCCACTCTGGTTGTTGGCAGAGGTGGGTAGGTCAGGAGCTATACCTGATCAAAGGCAATTCAGGTGACTCCCGGAGTTCCGGAACAAAGTCCTACTCTGGCTTCTCTATCCACCTGCTAACCTCATCTGACCTGAGGTCACTGTAAAAGCTACAATGAATGCATGTGAAATCACAGACTAAAATGAAATGTATGAACTAACTGTGGATTTTAGTTATCTGTGCTATCCCTGTACTAATTCTGACAAATAATTAACACTGGTTATGTATAGATTCAGAGTTAAGCTACAATTTGTAGAACTCAAGTTGAAGATTTATACTGATATTTCAGATTCTAATTTCCTTTTGGAGGTAGTTGCTATTGGCTTATCAAAATACATGACGGAGTTTTATTTGTCTGGATGCAGTCCCAAGGAGCAAAATTGAACTGTTTTGTAACTTTTTGAATTTTAAAAGCAATTTAAGCTATAATTTGTTTTTAAGTTTATTCATTTATTTATTTACTGAACTAATAGTTACTCAGAACCTACCATGTGGCAGGTCTAGGTACCTCTTGGCTTTTTTATTTTTATTTTTTGGTAGACAAAGTAAAATTATCATTTGAATTCAATTCTGCAACTACATATCACAGTCTATGTGAAGAGTTAAGTTCCAGAGTTAGCCAATAAGAAGGAAAATAGATAGTTAAAATTATCCTTAAAAAATTCCTTATAGCCCTTTCCCCACTCTAGCTTCGGAACACATCACTGTTTCTTCAGTCCAATACCAGACAAGTAATTGGATGTTTGCTCATGTATGAGGTTCATGTTGTTTGAAAAATACAATCAGGGCATTCAAACTGAGGTAATGCACTTCGTGCCAAACATGTATGTACCTTCACTGTGCCTGTTCCTCAATGGTTGATTCATTCTCTCACTTAGCAGCATTTAATGAGCACTTACTGTTTGTAATGACTGTGCTTGATGTCGACACTGGAGGAAGGCAGACTCTGTAAGATGATAGCTGCTCTCAAAGAGTTTGTAATGTGGTGGGGACAATTGCCATGACCTGTCCATGTACAGCTGCACAAGGTTCAATGACGGTGACAAAGCAGTGTCGTACATGCCATACGGAAATGCTATATGTGCTATATATACACCTTCAAGGAGCCAGGCAAGAATAGATAAAGTGTCATAGCTCTCAGGGCGTGCCTGAGAATGTAGAGGGGCGATAGAGGGGTGTGAGTCGGGCCTTGGAGAATGGGTTAACTGAGATGACGTGTCACCTAGAGGAAACAAAGGCCTGGTAGCCTGCTCAGAGAATGGAATGGTGTGGGGGCGGCAGGAGCTAAGTGTGGGAAGTTCATGACAAGCTTTAAATTCTATGTTGAGCTGCTTGGACTTCAATGTAGTAAGGAGCCACTGAGTGATCTTTAAAAGGAGAATGACACCAAATTGTGTTCTGTAAGTGGGTGGATTAGGGAGAAGTGACTTCAGAGCAAGGGAGGCCAGTTTGAAATGATTGGTGGGAGGGCAGTCCCGCTCTCACATACTGACGTCTACGCCGGGACAGGTTGGAGCATTCTTTGATTAACAGCTGCCTTGCAGGCTGGGTTCCCAGCTACAGATGGTCCTTCTCCCCACTATTGACCTGTGGGTTTTCTCCCCTTCTTCCCTTTGCTCTGCTTTCTTTCCTCTGCTGCTTGTTTGGTCTGGCTCTTGGCTGAAGAACGGCACTGTGAGAAGGAAGGGAGGCAGGGTGGCCGGGCCCACCACTGCCCCCCTGCCGTCTCTCCTGGAGCACCCTCACCCCTCGCCCCAACCCCAAGCCTTTTCAGTTCTTGTCTGAACGCTCTCTTCGGACCTTTCTGGTTTTCACACAGAGCCCTTGGAGAAGGACAATTGAAAACGGAAAGAGTTTAGAAGGGAACCTCCTTTTCCTGACCCCAACAGTAACACGTCTGAGAAAGCTTTCAACGGGAAAAGTGCTGCCTTTCTGACCTGGGACTAAAACCGCTCTGTTCTTCTGTAGGACTTGGGTCAGAAATGGCACATGGCTGTTGTGGAAGCATGTGAATCAGCCCATCGAAAAAGTTAGAGAGTGTGCAACTGCAGCTTTAGGCTGCCAGGGGGATGTTCTGAGGGCGTCGTGCTAGACATTCCCTTTCCAGCACTTAATACCCTCTCCAGCAAGTTCTTTCATCTCTCACCCCATGAGCCTCCACACCCTTCTTCAACCTGGAGTCCTTTTCTTGTCCTTGCTGAGCCTGTTTCAGCCTTTTAGACAGCAATCTGCAGCTGGACAGAGTAGGGGAGACCTTGCCCCACCACGGAGAGGGTGGAAGAGAGGAGTTTGAGCCTGTGGGAGAGAGCGGTTTGTGGCTTTTGGGTCCATAAGACTGTTAATACTTGGTCTACTGCATTCTCCGGGCCCTAGGGACCTTAGATTTTGATTTAACTGAAATTAATTGAATTTACTTACCCAAGGAGCTTATCAAATACCTTAAATCACTTAGGAATTGTTTTAGGCTCATTTGAAGAGAGAGGTTCACTAACTTTCCCACGGTTACACAGTTCCTGAAAGACGAGTCTGGGATTGGCAGTCGGTGTCCCCTGATTCTGCCTGTGTGTCGATGGGCTAGTTTCTGCGCCTGACTGTCGAGTTAAATCATGTTTCCAGGGCGAATTAAAAGTCTTATTTGCAAATGAGCCTTTTTAAACCAAAAATTCCATTGACATAATTGTAGGCTCACATGCATATTTGAGAAATGATATAGAGTGTGGTTGTACCTTACCAGTTTTCCTCATTGTGAACATTTCCCAAAGTTTTATTTTAGTACAGCACCACAGCCAGAATATCAGTGTCCATCCTCTAAACTTACTCAGATTTCCCCAGTGTTACATATACTTACCTCTCTGTTTAAGCTCTATGCAATTTCCTCATCTGTGTAGATTCGTGTGTCCATCACCAGAGGTAAGACACGCAACAGAGCCAACCCTGCGAGCACCTCACATGTTGCCCTCGCGTAACCCAGACCTTGCCCGGTCCCTCAGTTTCTACCCCCTGTCCACCACCAGCCTGCCCTTCATACCTAACGTGCTGGTGTTGCAAACGTGTGATATGAGTGGAACCATACGGTGTGAAATCTCTTGGAGTGATTAGCTTTTTTTCAATCAGCGCAGTTCCTTGGAGAGTCACGCAGTTTGTTTTGTACATCAACAGTTTATTCCTTTTTATTGCCAAGTAGAATTAACTATGGTATGGATGTACCATAGTTTAAGTATTCACTTGTTGAAAGACATCTGGGCTAATTCTGGTTTTGGGCTATTATAAGAACATTTGTGTACAGGTTTTTGTGTGAACATGTTTTCATTTCTGTGGGAGAGGTGCCCAAGGGTACAAATGAACTTTTTAAACATTGAATTTTTTTCTTTCTTTCTTTAGAGAGGAAATGAGGGAGAAATAGAGGGAGTGAAACATGGATGCACGAGAGATACATCGATTAGTTGCCTGTCACATGCCCCCAACTGGGGACCTAGCCCATAAGCCAGGCATGTACCCTGACTGGGACTTGAACCAGCAATGTCAATCCACTGGGCCACACCAGTCAGGGCCAAATGAACTTTTAATGCAGTTCATAAATCCAGAATTATGTTTGGTGCAATCCTGCTCTGGATTACATTTTCACCTTTTATCCAGTCGGCAGTCTGATTTCACGTGGGGCTGCCACCCAGTTCTCCCTGGCCCTGGGCCTGTGTAAATTTCCAGACTGATTAGGGCACTCCTGAACTCTGCTTTGCTTTGTTGCCAGGGAGCTGTCTCTGCTGTTCACCATGCCTGGTACGTTTGCTGCACCCATGTCTCTTTACCCCAGCCTTTACATCCAGAGCTGCAGCAGCC
Source organism: Sturnira hondurensis (assembly GCF_014824575.4). Lineage (NCBI taxonomy): Eukaryota > Metazoa > Chordata > Mammalia > Chiroptera > Phyllostomidae > Sturnira > Sturnira hondurensis. Next base: position 2,009,313 of record NW_028087215.1, on the reverse strand, counting down.
TCTGCAGCTACACCAACAGCCGTGTTCTTTCCCCTCTTTGCTGTGGAAGTATGGGCTCTCTCTGGCCGGTGAAGTTATGCTGGGAATAGCTGCAGCTTTCCTCTGCCCCTGCCCTCTTCCCTGTAGTGAACACGTGTCGCCAAAAGATGGCAGTGCTCTTTGCAGCCACTGAGCTCACTCTCCCCTGTCGCCTGTGGTTTGGAGAATTGATATGTATTGTTCTTTACGTGTAAGCTGAAAACGTGGACAGCAGATTTCCCAGAACAACAAAGGCACCAAGAAAATGCTGTGTGACATAAAAAGATTTGAGAGAAAACATTATGTTTGCAAGGGATTATTCGTGAAAATGGTTCCCCACTTTGTAGAAGTGATTTGAGCAGGAAATTGAATCCAGAGCCATGTGTGTGGATGTATAATTGTCGATGTGTTGCATTCTGTGTAGCTCTGACAAAGATATGTGAAATTGCTGGTTTTTGCCTCCTGTCTGACTTAAGATCAACTGAGTAGCAGGGACAGCTTGCTTTTGAGCTCCGAGACCTGAGACGAACACCTCTTTGTCCTCAAGTAAAGGCTCTTATGTGCACTGTAAATACAGTTTTCATGGTTTCAATGGCTAATGATAATAAACTCTTCACTTCCTAGTGTTTGTCCACTCCCCTGCGTGCGTCACTTCAGTGTGTGTGGGCATGTGTGTAAAGAACTGTTTAAACATTTGCTGTGCACAGGAAAGCTGTTGTAAAGTGAGAGATTACGGGGTTCGCTGGATGTCATAAACAGAGCAAGCCAGAGAGGATAGAGTGGGATGAATTTAAATATGAGGTTAACTAATAACCTTTAAGCTGTGTGCATGGAAAGAGCCAGCAGTGTCTGATTCAGGTACGGTCCTGTGAAAAATGGGAGCTCTTCTGCTCCTAGGGTGCCATGTTCTGGCGCCTTTTTGGAAGTAGCCAGAAAGTCCCCCTGCTCACGTGATCCAAGTGCAGCCTGGTTAAGCGGAGAGCAAGGTGTGCAGGAACTTGGGTCAGTTCTGGGGCTAGGGCTGTGAGCCTCAGAGTGGATCTTCTGTGTATAGGCTCGTGTGTGGAGGTTGGGGGTCTGTTTTCTGCTTCCAGGTGTGAGAGCTGCCTTTGCTATGACCCTGCAGCTCACAACACAGCTGCATGCATGGGGTGACAGGGAGCAGGTGGCTCCACCTTAATCAACAGCCTTTTTGCTAGTGTATCCTTTGGCAAAGGCCTGAGGTTAGGAAGAGAATTGCTCTGTATAAAGTTAGAACCCTCAGAGCAGATGCCGTTACTATAGAGACTAGTGAAATGCTACCGTGTAGGAGGCCTCACCAGGAGGGATGGGAGAAGGGTGGTGGGAGGGCAAGTGAGGAGAATCTAGAGGCTAGCACACCCAAAGACCTTCAGCCTTTAGCAGTGCTGTGACGGGCTACGCTTGCATTCTGAAACTTGTGTGCTGGCCGCCTGCCATTGCTGACTGGCTGAGTGGCAGCTGCTAGCACTGTGCGGACTAGCTGGTGAGCACGTTGGCAGTTGGCGAGGGCTCTGGGGGCGGGAACCCAGAGGGGTGGAATGTAGATGGGTGCCCAAGGCCCAGTGGCTGACAGTTTTGCACAAATGTTTCTTGTGCTGGACCTAGGGCACTCTTAAAGCCTGCTCAGTGATTAGGACTGGCTGGTGAGAGCCTGTCCACTTGGCAGCAGATTGGACATGTGTTACGGTTAAATCATGTTAGTGTCCCGGAATAACAGGGAATAAGAGAAAACCCACGTTGGGTGTGGACTTCTGAGGAAGGGTCTCCCTATTCCCCTCAAAGGCCCTGCGGGAGGAAGGCAGGACTGGTCTGACCCTTATCCCCGTGATGCTGGTGAGAAGCTTCCAAATCTATTCTGAACTTTGCCTCATGCTGGTGATGTGAGCACTGGGGAGCTGTTTAGAAGCATGCTCTTTCCTTTCTTTGTTTTCAGCAAATGCAGTTTGTGTGAAAGGACGTTTTAAGAATGGATTTGGGGGCCTGACTAGGGAACTAAATGAGTTAATTTCTTCCCACTGGTAGAGGGGAAAACTGGTTGGGTCAGATAGTCATTTTAAAAGCTATCTCTGTCTTGCTAATAATAGCAAGCAACTGCTTGGGAGGGTTTTAGGGGGTGACACAAACCCAAATAATTGACATTTGTGCTGTAAAGATGGATAAAAGCCATAAATTCCCTTGCTTTTTGCAGAAGCCCAGATGTGCCAGGCTGGACTCACTCTTGAGGAGGAGCGGGCTGCTCTGGGAAGGGCTGCCGTGGGCACGCAGGTTTTCTATTTTCTGTTTGCAGCGCTCATTCTTTTTTGCTGCTTGCAGACACTGTGCATTGTCTGTCAGAAAGCACTAGGTTTCTAATTACTTGCTATGTATAGTCTTGGAGGGAATGTGAAATATGTATTAGAGAGCCAAGGAATGCACCGGTCATTATTCTCACTCTAACTCGGAGCTGGGGGACAGTGTTTCAGTAAGGCTGGGCAGGCGTCTGAGCCTAGGAAGAGGGCTCTGGGCATGAACATTACTACTGTTGTTATGATTGTTACAATGTCTCCTTCGGCTCTTACTGATTTCCTTCCTTTATTTTGGCTTTGTTTGTTGCATGCAGTTTTGGGAAGGGCTTCGGTGCAAAGGCTAAATATTTTATTTATGGAGCATGTAAAAAGTGAATAGGACTGGCCTGATTAATGATGGGGTACAGCAACAGTGTGCTATAGGAAATTGTGTTGGATTCTGTGGGTTGATAGGACTGGAAAGGGTTAGTTCTGAGAAGAAATGGGGGCTAAACTCTTGTTTTCCGACCAGGAAGCAGTAAGCAGTGCAGGGCTCCAGAATTTTATTGTGCTTCTGAGGCCTTTTAAGAGAACTTCCCCATTTAGCTGTCATCCTTATCCGTGTCTTCAAGCACTGTTCTCCTGGTGGGTTCTTGCCCTTTGGACCGACTCTCCTAGATTGCTGGGGGAGTCTTTGAGAAGTCAGACGTGATTATACCAGAGCCCTCGTTTGTCTTGCTCATCATTGTATCTCTAGTGTCTAGAAGTGGGCCTGGTACCTAGTACGTACTCAGTAAATATTTGCTGAATAAATGAATGGAGGAGGGCAGGAAAGAGAAGAAGGAGTGATTGAATGCTGTCTCTGTGTCTAGCACTGGGTATGTATGGTACATTTCGAGTGCCCTGGTCCCTGTCACCAACAACCTCCAGAGTGCCAACTCCTGTTTCTTCTCTTTGTCTCCATCTTCCTCAGCCTTTCGGGAGCATTACCCATGGCAGCCCCTTGCTCTTTTCTCACTTCCTTGACATCACTCTTTCCTGGGTTTCCTCTTACCTCACTGACTGCTTTTGTTGCCCTGCTCTGCTGGTAAATGTTGGCATGCCCAGCACTTGGTCTTAGGTCTACGCCTCTATTTCTGCATTTTCTTCCTGAATGATCTCATCTAGTAATAGCTTCTTCAGAGACAAGCTTTAGTCATTGATTTTCCAATTTCTATCTCCAGTCCCAGGCCCCCAGCTCCAGATTTAGACATCTGATTGTATATCAGGCGTTCTGTTTTCACGGGTAATGACCATCTCAACCATCAAGTGGCCAGGGGAGAACTCTTTTTTTACTTTTTAAAAAAAGATTTTATTTACTTATTTTTTAGAGAGAGAGGAAGGGAAAAAGAAAGAGAGGAAGAGATACATCAATGTGTGGTTGCCTCTCATGCTCCCCCAACTGGAGACCTGGCCTATAACCCAGGCATGTGCCCCGACTGGGAATCGAACCAGTGACCTTTTGGTTCACAGGCCCATGCTCAATCCACTGAGCCACACCAACCAGGGCCCAGGAGAGAACTCTTGATTCCTATGTTTCTCTGACAGTCTTCCCTAGACACCTGAGGGAGTTTCCTAGATTCTTTGGTCTCCTGATTATCTGTATTTCTCATAGCAGTCAGAACGATTCTTTGAAAAAAGGTGAAACAGCTCTATTTTAAAACTCTTAATTACAGTTAATAATGCTGTAGTGCAGATTGGAAAGTTGCCAGAAAGAGTAGATCTTAAAGGTTTTCATCACAAGGAAAATACATTCTGTGACCCCGTATGGTGATGAGCCTTGCTGTGGTGGTCACACCACAGTGCTATAGTGCCCGCACCTTTGGGGTTTTCCTTCCTGTGGTTTCAGTGATGTGCAGTCAACTGGGGTTCAAGAATATCAAATGAAAAATTCTAGAAAGAGACCGTTGATAAGTTTTAAATCGTTCACTGTTGTGAGTAGCGCAATCAAATCCTGCGCTGTCTTGCGGTGTTCCCCCGGAGCCGTGAATCTTCCCCTTGTCCAGCCCGTCCATGCTGTGTGCGCTTTCCACCCGTGTGTTGCTTGGTAGGGCCACCTCCGTTGCCATGTAGCCTGTCGTGGTATCCCAGTGCTTGTCTTCAGGTAACCCTTATTTTCCATAGTAAGGACCCCAAAACATTAGATTAGTGATGCTGGCAGTTCACATATGCTGAAGAAAAGCTATGAAGTGCTTCCTTTAGTTGAAAAAGTAAAAGTTCTTGCCTTAATGGAGAAAGAAATAATATAGTATGACGAGGTGGCTGAGATCTACGATAAGAATGACTTTTTTATCTGTGGCATTACCTAATTTATAAATTAAACTTCCTCATAGTAAGAATGCTGTGTACATCCAGGGTTTGGTACTGTCTGCCATGCAGGCATCCGCTGGGGGTCTTGGAACATGTTCCTGTCACATAAGGAGGGATTACAGCATATACAAATCATTGGGCTATGCCTCAGAAGCTAATACAATGTAATGTGTCAATTATACCTCAATAGACCAGAATAAAAACAAAACATTTCGGTGGCTCCTGAGACACCTGCAGTTGTGACTGCCCACCTCCACCTACGTGGCCCCAATTCCTAATGGGGGTACCACATTGACCTTCTGACTCTCTGGCCGCCTCACGGACCTCATTTCTGTTCCTGAAACATGCTAAACTTGCTCCCACCTTAGGTCCTTTGCATTCCCTTTGTTCCTTCAAACCCCTGGTTCCTTCATATCATTTTTTTCTCTGCTCACATGTCACATCCTTGGAAGCCTCATCTGAAGCACCTTAGGCTGAGTAGCTTTCTGCCTCATTTTATTTCCTGCAAGAACTTAATGCTATCTAAGATTACCTTGCTTATCTATTTATTATAAGTTAAGAATTTGCCCGTTGTATTCACAGGTGTATTCCTCTCCCTTTGAAGAGTGTTGGAATGTAGCAATTGCTGAATCACTCAATCAGAATATCATTCACTCTTCATGGGAAAGGCTCAGACAGGGATGGTACAAGACTTGACTTCTCAAGTCTTCAGGACGTTGTTTTCCCTACTGTAATCCTGGTGACTTCTCCATATCATATTTGTATGTAGTTTATATTTTTATTTTTAACACAGAGAAGGAAACAGGTACATATCAGGGTGAACTATTGCATACATGTCCCATATCCCTGAAGGAAAACATTCTGCAATTGTCCAAATGTATTGAGTTTCTCGATGTCACTGTCCCCCAGTAAAGCTCAGGGTAAAAGAGGGATAAAGAAAGAAGAAAGGAAGGAAACTCACCTTTATTAAACATGTACTAGGCGCTGGGCTCAGAAATGGGCGCTTTCACACATGTTCTCTAATTTGAATCTCAGAGCAGTCCTGAAAGGTCAGTATTACCACCTCCAGTTTTGTGGATGAAAACACTGAGGCTCAGTAAGTTAATGCTTTGCTCCAGGTGATGCAAATGCTAAGTGGCAGAGTTAGATTTTTGAAACCCAGGTCTACCTGACACCAAAGTTCTGACATTTTGTGCTGAGACATTTTGCTTTGTGAGATGGATATGCTCCTAAAATAGAAAGGAAGGAAATGTGAACTCAGCGCATATTCCCGTATATTACAACGAATATCTGAAGCACAAGAATAAGTTACACAGACAATATGGAAAACAGACCTACAGTATTCAGTGCCCGAGCATGTCATTGGATGGATAGGATACAGATGAACATTTGGTTCTCTGGCAGAGCGCATGTACGGTATGACACAGAGCAGCTGTCCCCAGAGCAAGTTCTTTGTTTCTAGACCGGTACGACACCAGCCGCGTTTGAGCAGTTCGGGACTTCTTCCTGCTTTCACTATAAATAGACTTCGTGGAATTCTGTATGTCAGAGTTAATGCAATGAAAACGAGTCGCAGAGTCAGAAAGTAAATGTTAACTCATTCTATAAACGAGAAACGTGTTTGGCACTGGGAGAGGCTGTGAAAATGCTATCATTACTTGGACAGGTCCTCGGGTCTTACTGAGCATATGAAATTGTGGAGTAGATCCTATTATGTAAGGAGACTGGAGGACAACATAATGTGGCTACGGAATGAAGAACTTTGTGCCCTTCAGGGAAGAGTTAACAGGACTGGAAGAAGATAGAATGAGAAGTGTGATAAGAATGTGCAAAAGGCATGAATGGGTGGCATATACATGTGAGTGTTGCCAAAGCCGAGTTGCTCGATAATCCTCAGATGTCAGATTTCCGTGAGGCCAACATGTGACTCAAAGCTTGCCACTCAACAGAGAATCCTGGGCTGTGCTCATATTAAGAGGCTGTCTGGAAGCTAGGCTCCCACTGTGCACTAGCCTAACTCCCTGTCACTTTCCGTGTGTGGGTGGGTGTGCATGTGTGTGTGAGGGTATACATTTTTATGCAGTGGGTGTTTAAAGAGCTAAGCACTGAAGCTGGATTTCCATAAACGATCATCACGAGCACTCCAGACACACCAAACTTCCTCTCTTGGTATTTTTTCTTTCTTCCTTTGCAAATCCCAAAGGAGAGAACCCCCAACATACAGCCCGCAGGATTGAGATGATTTTCTCTCACCTACCCTTGTGGGTGCCCTCTGAAGGTTAGAGCTGAAGCTATGTGGGACCGGCACATTCCCTACGACCAGAGGAGAGGAGCTGCGTGAAGAAGCAGCAGTGGCCGAAGGAAGAGTGACTCTGCCTTGTTAACATGAACAACAGCTTGCAGGTTAACCTGCCCAGGAGCTGGGCTGCTTCAGGTGGCTCACTCCAGGAGAAGTCTGAGCACTCTTTTTTTCTTTTTTATTACTATAGGATGGAGGATGAAGCTGTCCTGGACAGAGGGGCTTCCTTCCTTAAGCACGTGTGTGATGAAGAAGAAGTAGAAGGTGAGCTTTATGGGTTGGGGAAGGATATTCATGTACCTATGTCTTTGTAGGTAATACCATCCATCCAGTCCACGCAGCTTGTATTGGTGAAGTTATAAACCACAGCTTTTCTATGGAGTTTCATTGATTTCCCCATTTTGCTTCAGTACAGGAAGTAATTTTTAGAAATTCATTGGACTGTCGGAACCTGAGTCAGTGTGGTCTTGCATAGTTAAAATAAGAAGTGGGGGGTGTATTATTTTGAAGCAGTTGCCTCTTCATGAAAAGTGAATATTTTTCCAGATAATCGGAACTATCTTCCAGTGACTAGTTAAAGGGAGCTGGTAGATTTGTGTAAATGTATTTGGTTGAATATTCTCTTCTTTCTTATAGCCTGCAGGGTAAAGAAACAGATGTTATAGGAAGAGAATGATGGTAATGATACCATTGTCACCAGAATAGTGGGTCAAAGTCAAGATGTAAACAATGCTAATCATGGATAAGTCTGTTAGGAAGAGATGGGCAAGCACTTTTTACTTAAAAAACCTCCAGGACTTCTTTTGCTAATATTCCCCAAGTGCCTGTTAAAAATCAAATAAGAGTTAAGCTCATGTTATGACACTTTTAATGTCTCTACTCTTATCTCTTGACTTATCAATAATGTGCAATAATACTATTTGTTTCAGAGTGAGAAAGCAAGACTTAATACTGATTAAAGTAATTAATGAAGTATCAATTACTTCATTAATATTAAACTAATTAATTAATAATTATATGAAGGTATCATGAATACAGTGTTACTAATATTTATAATGATATTTTTAAAATAATCAGTACTCATAAAATTAAATGAAACTTGCAGGTGAGCCATGTCATAAACTGTGTCCATTAAAATCACCTGAGAGACGATTTGTATGTGTTTTGGAAACTAGTCTGATTGGTGCCATTTGGGCAACATTTAACACATACCAAAAACTTAGATAAGAGGTGTGGTGGAGTCAGAGAAAAGAGGATGGTATTATGTGTCCTGGAGTGATTCTTCAACCACACCGGTCATGGGCAAGTGATGCTCCGGTGCCACCTGGATTAGTTTGAATAGTGTGACCATTGTGTTTTTATTGTGTTTCCTTAGTCGGTTTCTTTTGACCATGGAGTGTTGGAGGGTTGCTTCCCCCACCACCTTGCTACTTCCTGTGTTTATGCTCTTGAGACTAATAAGAATTTGATACCTAAGTTTCTTAGGAAAAAGGAAACTACAGTACTTTTTTCATATTGTTTTATGAGTTTCTTGTATTTTTATAACATGACTGTGGGAAAATGTCAAGTCAGTCAAAGCAGGATAGTAAACCTTTTTTTATTTTTATTTTTTTTAATTTTAATTGTTGTTTAAGTACAGTTTTCTGCCCTTTGGGAGAATAGTAACTTTTGTCTTAAGATTCTTATAATCCGTGATGTTAAATCTGCCAGTGTGGTGACTTTGTCACTGTCCAGGGATCAAAGAGGAAATAAGCATCTGAAAGTGATAGCATATGGATGTAAATATTGTAGGTCTGAGTGAATATTCTATAGTTTTGGGACAACTAAAGTAGAAAAATCAGTGAGGAAGCTTGAGAATGAGATACGTGTGTGTGTGTGTGCGCGCGCGTGCGTGCGCGCGTGTCTTCCTTGAGGATAATGTACTAGCTAAGTTCACAGCAATTGTAAATCACTTTCCTGAGTTTATAAAGCCTGTGGGATTGACAGCACCCTGCTGCAACTGGATATTGTACATGGGTTTCTGACAGCTTTGATCAAGGCATTAATTTCCTGAAGTATTTCCCTTGATTTTCAGGCACAAAATTAAGACAACAGTGTAATAATTAACACACAAATCTGTAGCCAGATTTCTTTAAGGAGAAACAAAGAAGACAACCAAAGGTGGTAAAAACATCTGTGAAATTGTTTGGCTTTGTGGTGATCAAATTTGCCATGTGGATTTTCTGCATCTTCCTGTTCTAAGACTTCTATTTTAATGATTATCTTTCATATTGGAATCTGAGTCAATTACTTTTGTTTCAGGTCATGTATAGCTAGTTGCCCTTTGTTGAATCCCTGCAGGATGGTTGTTTATGATCGACATTTGGTGGAGAATGCCCACCAGTATAGGGTCCTCTACAGTATTGCTTGAAACTACTATAGGGACTGTTAGTTTCCAATTCAGTGCCCACCCAATGGACCCTCCCATATTCTCCCCAGGCTTCATCTGGTGGGGATAGGGAACACTTAAGTTTTATAGGAACTCCAGGTGAAAATATAAAGAAGTTGTAACGGACATGAGTTTGATGACTTGTCCACAAGAATAAAGAAACAGATGACTCCACTGTAAAGACCTCCGATATGGATTCAGTGGTATTTCGAGGCAGAATGTATTATGCGAGGACGTACATCTATCTCATATTTAATTACACTGAGAAGGGTGAATTTGAAGGAGAGCAAACTGTTATCTCTGTTCTGAAGTAGCTGAATTTTAGGAAATTTGGGGCAGAAGTAAGTGCTCCAGTTTTAAGGATGAGAGATTCAAAGGTTAAAGATGATGGGGCACCTTACATTTCTGTTATCAAACCAATCTGAAGCATGCTGCACTACACTTAGCAAAAGTAAACTGAATGGGAAATTTTGTCTTTTAAAGTAATTTGCACAAATAAGATGTACTCCCACTATACTATTATTAGGGTGACAAAGGTCCAGTAGCTCCAGTTACTTTGTAATATTCATGCTTTCAAAATTCTTCTTCGGCCCTCGAATCTGGGGGGATTGGATTTAGCTCAGCCTGAAGGCAGGAAGAGCCAGGTGCTCGCTCACAGTTTCATCTAATGCTGTAGTTCTGAGCAGGGGAGAGAGCCTGGGACTTCAGCCACACCTCGGTTCACCTGGCTCAGCTTGACTCTCAGGGGGTGGCATGACGCTCAGTCCACATTCTGAAAACTCAACAGAATATCATCAGCTGCAAAACTCACGAAGAACAGAGTGAGTCAGAAGAGGAGTCATGTTCTGTTTCAATGATGAATTTATCTATGTGGGACATAATTAAAGACCTAAGCCTCATTTTCACATAATCTGCCTTGTGTTAGTGATTTGTGTTAGTGATGTATAAAGACAGACTCTTTAAAAAGGTAGCCAAGTACCAATTTTTGATCTTTAAGATAAAGCGCAGCTTTATTTTCTCTTATTGCCGAGCAAAACAATTGAGATGAAAGAAGTTAAGAACTATATGATTTCATTCATGTGGGATATAAAGCTGAAAGCAACAAATGAACAAAGACACAGACATCATCAGAATGGGAGTGACCAGAGGGAAGGTGGGTAGAGGGTAGTAAACGGGAAAGTGGGTCAAGTGTATGGTCATGGAAGATGCTTTGATTTGGGATGGTGAGCACAGGATGCAATATGAATATCATGTGTCTTAGATGTGTGCACTTGAACCTACGAAGTCTTAGTAACCAATGTCACCCCAGTAAATTTAATGAAAAGAAAAATATACAAAAAACAAAAGAAGCTTTAATATCTGTTCTTTCACTGGTTATGTTATACTGTTTTTGGTTTTGTAAAGTTAACATTTTTGGCACAGAGTGGCTACTGTGGTGGATAAACTCATTTAAAAATTCTAACACTTAAGATAACATATTTGTTTCTGTACCAAAAGGCTCCATCCCCAGCTCAGGCACTTTCACAGAATTGGTATGTAGATGACAAATCGATGTTACCAGAATGACCCAGAAATGTCAACAGGGAGAACAACACTGGATTTTCATTTTAAACACACATAGACAAGGGAAATTGCCAAATTTTGTGGGATGAACCAAAGTTGAGCTAGAAAGACAGATCGCCAGGTAACTTTTTCTAAACAGAAGGATGTCTTGTAGATGTTTTATCTTTAAAAAAGTCAGCCAGGATTTTGGATCTGAATGATGTAAACAGATTACTTAATAATCTCGTATTTCGCAATAGGGGAAAAGAGCAAACTCCACCTTATCCTCTGAGATAAGGCCTTGGCTCTGCATGGCTAGGTACCTCCCCAGCGGCCTTGGCAACCCTGAGGTTGTGAGGAGGGGCCTCTTCTTAACATCAATCTAACCAGCAACTCAGGAAGCATAAAGTACAGCAAGACAATATTGGCTGAAGTGTGTCTCCATTTCTGAAGTCTGATCGGTGCTCTCAAAGCTGCTCTGACATATTGTGGTGGCTTTCCTCTTCCATTGAAAACCAAGACCAAAAGGAAGTGAGCTCTCATCTGTGCGACGAGTATCGTTGAGAATGCATGGAATTTTACTGGAGGATTACTTTTAGGGAAATAAAGGTAGAAAACTAGGACACTGTCTGGAGCAGAATAAATATTTACCAAATATTTGTTAAGAGAAAGAGCAAATAAATGAATATGTAATGTAAGTTAAATAGAGCATATGCAGAATTACTTTATATAAAACTCTAAAATCCTTGTTTACATTTTTAGTTAGAAACTTGGTTCTCAGTAGTCTTAGTCACGTGAGATGATATACTTTTTAGTGATCCTATCCTTAGCTGCTACTCCTGTTTGCTTCGGCAAAGGTCATTGATATTTATATCATTTATGTATTTATATTGATAAGAAAAAGAAACCTCTAAAACACCTCTGCCTTATTTTTTTCCTTCCAGTTGTCTATCTTTTGAGGAGAGAGACAAAAAAATAATGAAATGGTATTTTGTTTTTTTTGGAAGTCAGGATCTCAACATTTTATAGACATGAAATCATAATGACTTAAACCTATTTTTCACTAGAGGATATTCTGATGATATATTTATGTGTATTGGAAGAGGTGGTATTCTAAAGAAAAAAATGGAGCCTGGTGGACATTTGTTAATAATTACAGTGGTAAAAAATGTAATTGCTGAGAAGGAGTGAAGGGAAACCTACCAGATGGGAAGGGAGGGGCCGAGTTGGGGCTGGGGCTATTCTGAGCGCTGGATGCAAGTGTCTGGTTGCATTTTGCTGACCTCTTCTCTGTATTCACTCTAATTTCTCAGAAACAGTGTGTACAGAGGAAACACTTGGGCAAATACTGCTGAAGGAAAAGCCTTCTTAAGAGAAACAATGTACCCACACATTGGAGAGTGGTACAGAAATGTGGTGGAGTGTTTAAGGGTCGATACCAGAACTTGGTTTTCTCAGAGCAGGTTGAGCCCGCAGAGCCCTTTCCCAGCACCCCCCGCGTCTCTGTCCTGACGGCCCCAGCTGAAAGCCGGCCAGCAGTCCTCCAGCAGGCAACACGGGGCCTGGGAGCCGACACCTCCTGCTGTGTCAGTGAGATTAAATACTCGTGTACAGATTTCTTAAGGTTCAAGGAAATCCGATAATAATGTCATGGGGTTTTTGAAATTAGAATCAGACACCCCTTCCCAGAGTTTTCCAGTTGTGGAGAATTCCCTAGTAGGATGGGCTAAGGCCCTTGTGAAGTCACTTTTGGTCCAACATGTCCACATTCTCTTATGGCCATAAGCCACAAAAAATGAACTTGGTGCTTAGGTTGTGTTTAGCAAGGATCCAGAAATTCTGAAGTGGTACTTAGAGTAATTTTGTGTATAGATTTCTTTGTCTAAAGTTCATTTTAGACAAAGACTAGACTAAGTGATTTTTATTTTCTTAATTCATTTGTACCAACACCTGACTGTGTTGCCTTCCAGACCACGCCTACCTAATGCTGCTTGTATTGGAAGAGGCAAGCTTGAATGGTCAAGCAAAGGGTCCCAGGGCCCACTGTCTGTTCCTTTCTGGGCTCATTCTGAATCCCTTTAAGTTCCTGGTGTGAGATCTGAGTTTCATGATTAGATTTCTCTGATACAAATTGACTCTAATTTGCCTACTTTTCCAAGAAGAGGCATATTAACTCTAATACAGGATAAATACAAATGCATGCCCATTGCCTAATAAGACATGCAAGTTTTCTTCTTCCAGAGAACAGATTTAAGTACATAGTATTTTCCCACCATTGAAGAAGATTCAGAGGTCTATTACATGCACAAGGTCTGTCTGGAAAGAGTCCAGCCATTGTTAATATAACAAGAATGGTTTGCATGACATCTATGTAACCTGGCAGCCAAGGAGAGTGGACCGGAATGTCCATGCGTGAACAATGACAACTTTACTAGTCAGTGGGGGCGGTAGACGCTGCTGAAGGAGCATGTATATTGTGTGGCTGCTGCATTCGAAATGACTGAGCAAGTAGAGCTATGAATCTGCATCAAATTTTGCGTGAAGCTTGAACATCCCCCATGGAAACTATTCAGATGATTCAGAAGGCTGTAGCTATGGGCAATTGGTCATTGGCAGCTTCATCACTACAATGCACCTGCTCATGCATCATGTCTCGTGCAAAGTTATGTGGTGAAACATTGAATCACCCAGGTGACTCAGCCCCCTAGAACCCAGATTTGGTGCCCTATGAATTCTGGCTTTTCCAAAAACTAAAAGCATCTTTGAAAGGGAAGAGATTTCAGACCATGGACGAGATTCTGGAAAATATGGCAGGGCAGCTGATGGTGACTGGGAGAACTGTGTGAGGTCCCAAGGTGCCTACTTTGAAAGGGGACTGAGGCATCATTGTCCTGTGTACAATGTTTCTTGTATCTTGTACCTTGTATCTTCTTCAACAAATATCTCTATTTTTATATGACATGGTTGGGTACCTTCTGGACAGACCTTGTATATTTAATGTATATATGAACATATTTTATATGATACACAAGCTGTTACATAATTAAGGTGCCAGTTAAATGAGAGTATGCAATAGTATAGGGAAAACACTGTATATTTGAACCTCAGCAAAGTATTGTATTTCCTCATTTCTGTCATCACAAGAGTCAGAATCACTGAGGGTGAGAATTGGGACTTCTGAGAGAGAATGGAATAAGAATAGAATAAAGCTGCGTTAAGCTCAGTTGCTGTGGTGAGCTGGCTGGTGGGTTTTGTTTTGCTATGCTTTATTTTACTTTTTTTTCTCACTGAGTGCATTTAGGGGGCTGAAGTGAGAGCCTACCATGGCAGTAGTTCACAGAAGGTTCCAAACACTGGGGCCCTGAGGCTGCTGATTGCGAGGTGGGATGAAGGTGAAGGGAGGAGGGGCGGGAGGCGGCACCCACTGAACCAGCAGTACAAATGGTGGCGTAAACCACTCCCTTCCCTGAATAGTTGCAAAAGCTTTTCGGTCTAGTTAATCGTTTCCACTTTTCCAAAGAGAATTAGAAGGCCGCTGTCCTAAGTGCTTTATCTAATGTGTTCACCCTCACCCCAGCCCCAGCTGATTATTCAATTTTCAACAAGTAGTTCTATTCCTACTGAAAAATAAAGAAAATGTCTTTGATGTAGAGAAGCAATTTCTAGCAGTGTGGCACCCTGGTGTGCCACCGGACTTTTTAAAACTTGCAACACCTGATTATTTAGTCAGGGGCACTTTTCCCTTAGATTGTGAAGAAAAAAAGAGAGAGAAATGACAATAGCCAACACAATGAAAGCCGTTCGGTGTGAATGAATCAAAACTATACCTATTTTTGTCAGATTGGCAAAAAATATATATATTTTTGGTGTACGGCAGAATTTTAGTAATTAGTTTATGTGAGCCACGAGAAGAAAAGGTTGAAAATCACTGATGTAGGGTGAAAGCTCATAACTGAATCCAGTGGATACACATATTTGGCCAATAAAACCAATATCTGGTTGTTCTGTTGCGTTTATTCAGTCTGGGCTGTGTAGTGAGAACCAGACACCTCGAGACCTGTTTCTGTTCCTGGCTCCGTCCTGCCTTTCTGGGCGACACAAGGCCAATCTCGCTTGTGTGGTTTCATTCCCTTCATGAGAAGGGCACTTAACTTACCTCCTTACCCACCTCCCAGTGATGGTTTAAGGATAATACGTGAAAAATTCTTTCATATTTCGGATATGTCATTGACAAATGACTTAATTTCTGGATCTTGGTTTTTGCTACAAAGCAAATGCTTTGAATAATCAACTGGTCAATCAATTTATCATTGATTATTTTGCTAGAAGTAGAAGTAAAACAATTTGAAATCCCCATGATAAGCCCTATAAATTTAAGATATTATTTCCTTTGGATTTAGTCCCTGTAGGTAATTTATCTTTCTGTTTAACCTTTCTCACCAGGGGTAGCTGTGACTGCAGGATGCTGTCAGTCTAAAGCTAGTGCTGATATCTGGTAAATCACTGACTTAGGTGATTAGTATCTGTGTTAACTATTCTTACTAACTAGAACTGAGGGGCAGTGATTTTTTTTCCCTTTAAGCCTGTGAAAATGGTAAGGACAATTGCAGATATAAGCTCAAAAATACATTGCTTTTCTAGGCTCTCATGTATCCCTGAATGTGGTAACATGTTCTAGGTAGGGCCACAGTTGATGTTCTGTCAAATCAACCAGCCATTATTTAAGGTCACAAGACTGGTTGATACAATTTAGAGAGTGTATGATGTTCCTGAGTGAGTTGATACGGGAGGCCAGTGTATATCCCTTCCATAGACGGACATGAGGTTGTGACCTAAAGAATGAGGAGGAATGAAATATGTCATGAATGAGGGAAGCATCACAGACAGGCATGCATACAGGCCCAGGGATGGGAAGGAAGTAGCCCTACCTGAGAAGTAGAAATAGGCCTATGTGGCTGGACCATGGGAATAGGGAGAGTGGCCTGAGGTATGTGGAGGCTAAAAAATCTCCTCTCACTGTCTAAGTTCCTCTAGTTGGGCTAATACTCACATTAACAGGGGCAGATCATCCGGAGAAACTGTCCAGAGTTTATTGTACAAACGTATATGCGGGGGTGCCATAAGAATGAGAGTGGACATCCATTAGGCAGTTGAGGCTTATATGCCGTTATGGACAAAGGAGGAAGCAGGGCAGGAGTCTGCAGATCTGAAGGGGAAATAGACAATTTCCAGGTGTTCAAGACAGAGCCGATGTGTGGTACACAAATTTCTGCTGGCAACACAGGAACAGTGGGACGCACGGGGGAGGGGTGCAGCCAACAGCCCCCTGCTTGGATCTTTCTTACCTAATGCTGAGGGGGTACCTAAGACGCTCTTCCAGGAGGTCTTTTCATCTGAATCTCTTAGGCAGTAAGGGGGGGGGGTCAAAAGTTCTTTCTGAGTCTTTTGTTTCCCAATAACCAGCTTAAAATCACTATCCCAAAAGGCACATTTGGGGGAGGTAAAACTATGGTCCCCTTTAGGTGCATAACACCAAGATAATTCCTGGCCTTTGATGCTGTGTTAAAGATTTAGGATTTTGAGTGTGCACCAGGGAGCTGTGGCAGAGGGTTTTAAGCAGGGAAGTGACAAGACAAAATTTACATTTAAAAATATCTCTTTGGCTGATGGAGTAGAGTGAGAAGAGGACCGGAGTAGGCTCTGTGAGTGCCAACATTTGGAGACTGAGAAGGAGCAGTCACAGAAGTTGGAGGAAAACCAGGGAGAGGGTGACTCTGAGGTTAAGATAAGATCACTTTCAATAAAGAGCAAGTGAGTGATGGACAGTGCCAAGTGCGGCCTGCAGTCAGGTAGGTGGGGATCGGAAAGTGGCCAGTGGACTTGGCAAACAGGGGTGATTGGTGGCCTTATACACAAAGGAATATTACTTGGCCATAAAAAGAATGAAATCTTCTTAACCATTTGTGACAGCGTGGATGGATCTAGAAGGTATTATTATTATTTTTTAAATTATTGTACAAGTACATTTTTCTGTCTTTTACTCCCATCCCACCCCCGAAAGGTATTATTATGCTCAGTGAAATAAGTCAGTCAGAGAAAGACAAGTATTAATTACGTGATTTCACTCATGTGTGGAATCTAAAGAAGAAAATAAATGAACAAACAAAATTGAAACAGACTCATAGATACAGATAAAACTGGTGGCTGCCAGAGGGGAGGGTTTGGGAGACTGGGTGAAAAAGGTGAAGGGATTAAGAAGTGCAGATTGGCAGGTACAGGATAGTCACGGGTTTGTAAGTAAAGCATAGGGGATATAGTCAATGATATTGTAATAGCTATGGGTATCTAGGTTGTGTAGCCTAGATATTTTCAAATAATTGATCATTGAACAAAATAAGGTTGTATTTCTTTAAAAATATTTACCAATTCTGACTTTATAGTGCTGGTCAGTTGGGGTCCTGGAAATGCCGAGGGGAGTGCCATGTCAGTACATGGCTGTCTGACCACTGAGCTTACACCAAACCAGTACAAAAACAATTAAAAGAAAAAAGTGTTGGAAGAGCTCATGAAAGGGTGAGAGGGAAAGAAGACACAAGCCTGGCTGGCCTCATCATTTGAATGACCACAGGTGATCAGTGGGAGGACAGATGTCAGCACGAACCGCTTCCTATTGTGGGGCCGTTTATGGAAGTTCAGGCTTTAAACTTGTCATTCTGTGGAGAAATATTTTCGGATGATTCCTGAGCCATTGTTTTTCTTCTGTGTAACCAGGTACTTGCTAACTTGAAAGGACTACCTTTTTTCTTCTTTCTTTGGCATTGCCTTGCAGACAGTGGAAGATGGGAAGGGTGGTGGGAGGGCTCTTACCATGGAAGGAGGGAAGTGGGAAAGGGAACCCTGTGTATTCAGGACCGCCACAAGTCCCTGTCTCTACATCATTAGCTGACTATTTGGCTTTTATTGGTTCACTGGTAAATGAAGTGGTTGGATCAGGTGTTGTTCAAGGTCGTTTCAACTGTGAAAGTGTGACTGTGTGCTGCTGTGTTAGTGAATGCCAGTCTTCTCTTTTCTGGATGCATGTGGAAACCTGGAGTCCTGAAGATCCTGGGGTTGGGTTTAACAAAGGCTAATTTTAGTCTTTCATAGCACCTAGTTCTTGGTCATCATTTTAGCCTTTTGACATTATCCACGTCTCCCCTGTATTATAGGTATGTGAGAGGAGGAAATTATGTGACTAATATTAAATAATTGATACCTGATTAGCCATGAGTGCATTAACTATGTGGTGTATTATCTGTCGATAGTGACTAAAAACTGTTCTTATCGATCAGCCAGCACTTAGGCCAATGCTAAAATGAAGCCATAACAGAGCTGGAGACGGACAATGTGGTTAGGATGAGAATGTGAATGTGCGCATTTCTGTGTCTCTAAGCTGCTTCTCTGGCTGCAATTGCAAATCCAATTATCAATGACCATTGGATTAGCCATTGTTTTCTCTCTTCCAGCTCTGCTTCCCATTCAGTTGTGCAAATGGTGACCACAAGAGAAATCATGGAAACTGTCAGTTCTCTGTGCTTGGCTCACAGGCAGACTTGGTCTGACTGCATATGTACCTGCATATTAAAATCCACCTGTTCTTTTGGGGCCTTGGGGTGTCAGGATGCGTGGGGGTTCCTGTCTTCCTGTTGGGTGGTCTGTCTTTGCCTTAGCACTGCCCTGCCTGGCATTGGCTTTCCTAGGCCTTTTGGCTCCACTCTACTCTGTTTAGTCAGGTACAAGGACCAACAGACCTGATTCCTCGGGGTTGGCTCTCACCGTGTGGAAGCTCCAGGGGACACTTTACCCAGGGATGGTGAAGATTGCCAGGTGGGCAAAAGGAGGGAAGATTGAGTTTATGGAAGGTGTCGCTTCTGTTGAACAGTTAGACTGTGTATAATGAGTAAACTTGCTGAGGGAGAGATGGGTTAGACTTAGCCTAAAGTTGTCCGTTCTGTCCTGCTCTTAGTGAATGCCCTGGAGTGCCTTTGCTTGAGAACAGGAGTTCACAAGCTATTATCAGGGCGGGGCGGGGGTGGGAGTCAGGAGAAAGAGTACTTTATTTTTCCCCTTTAGGAAGGGGAGAAAGAAACAGGACCAGCACCTACGGGGCACCTTTGCGTAGTAGACACAGCATGAGACACTTTGTCAAATAATTTGATTTCGATCGTCCATTACAATCTCTCTCTTTCTCTCTCTTACTATATATACATACATATCACTGTTAAAGAAATTATACAGGTTTTATATGTATATGAAGAGAAAGAGAAATATAGAGCTATAAATACATATTATATTTTATGTCTATAGATTCGACTATAAAAGAAATTTTGCTAGAGCAAAATTAAAATATTTTGGAGAATCCACATTAGAGGTTGTGAAGCACTTCAGAGCTGCAGTTTATAAAAGATAAGGTGATTTTTAGTCCTGTTTATTTATTGAGGTAGGTTCCTGTAGTGTCTTTAAGGGGTTGTGTAGCCTAGATATTTTCAAATAATTGATCATTAAACAAAATAAGGTTGTATTTCTTTAAAAATATTTACCAATTCTGACTTTATAGTGCTGGTCAGTTTTGCCTCTATTATAAACTATTAGTGTTGGAAATTATATTGAAGGCGTAAGTTCAGTGTGTAGTTTTAGGGTTTGCACATTTATCTAAAGACCTTAGGACTATTTTGCTTAAAAATGAGCACTTAAAAGTCAGGTGCAGGAGTCTCCTGATCTAAAGGACAGGTGTCCCCTCCCCTTGGAGGCCTTTTCTTCTGTAGCCGTTTGCTTCCCTAGAGATTACCATCATCATTAAATATTAAATATTAAAAGCGCTATGCTCAGTAAACACCAGGTAACAGCTGAGATTTCTCATCAGCCTTGCTTGGGGACCTCAGGTCACCTGAAGGATTTCTGAGAGGCTTTCAGTGCATCCGATTCCCATGCAGTTCAGTGGGAAGAAAAGGGTTTCCCTGTTTTTCATAGCTTTCAGTATTTATTTTCTTGCATGCTTGATCATAGTGTAATTAGTAGCATTAATATTAAAATAGACTACTCATCAGCATTCAAAACGATCTGTAAATAAATCACACGTAATTATCTATTAATAAACATAAGCATTATTTTTTCCTATGTGAAAAATTACCTTCACCCAAAATATGAACATAGAAATCATCTCTTGCCCTGACTACTGATATCTGTTCAGTGTGTAGACCCTCATCCAAACGTTCCATCAGGGGCTGACTTACCCTGTGGTAGCCGCAAAGTTACATTGTGTGTCCGAAGGGGGTTTTCTTTTCACAAGCTGGTATTTTTGCCCAAGTGAATTAGCAGTGTTGCTTTGATTATAGCTTATTAGAGCTGCTTATGGGCATTCTGATAGATTTGTGAGTAACAGCAAGTTATTTGTATTTCATTTATTAAAGTGGTTAGGATTCTATGTGCTGATCTATTTTATAAACTGCCAAACACACAATCTCTGTGGCATCTGGACTTACACTGAGATTCTGTTTAAGGATTTTTAGGCATGTACTTCTAAAAAAAACTTTTTTTTAAGAGTATAATTTTTTTGGCCAAGAAATAAAGTTTCTTTTAAAAGAAATGTTGTTTATTGATTTTTAGGCAAGGGGGGGGGAGAGAGAGAGAGAGAGAGAGAGAGAGAGAGAGAGAGAGAGAGAGAGAGAGAGAGAGATGGTGATTTGTTTTTCCACATATCTATGCATTTATTGGTTGTTCCTTGTATGTGCCCTGACCAGGGATTGAACCTGCAACCTTGGTGTATTGGGATGATGCTCTAACCTAACTAAGGTTACCTAGCCAGGGCTTAAGAAATAAAGTTTTTTTTCCAAAATATTTTATTTACTTATTTATTTAGAGAGAGGGGAAGGGAAGGAGAAAGAGTGGGAGAGAAACATCAATGCGTGGTTGCCTCTCACATGTCCCCCACAGAGGACCTGGCCTGCAACCCAGGCATGGGCCCCGACTGGGAATCGAACTGGCAACCCTTTGCTTCACAGACCCATGCTCAATCCACTGAGCTACACCAGCCAGGGCAAGAAATAAAGTTTTTATAGCATCTTTTATAATCTATACTCATCCAGGGTCTTTGCCTCTTCTATGCATTTTTACAATTAAAAAGAAATAATAACTATCTCTTAATTTTGCTTTCCTCTCCTACATCCCTCTTGGCAACAGCCATAACAAGGTTCAGGCATTTGGTGTAAGACCAGGTTACTTTAGATAAGCCAGGGAAGGTAGTATTTAAGTTATACTTTGGGAATGTTGCTGATGATTTCTAAAAAGAATGATGTAAAATGTCAAGTGCTATGGAGTCTTTGCTTTAAACTAGAGAGAAAAGAAATTCGGTTGACTATAGAAAGAGCAGTGAGGTGGATAAGAATCAAATTTGGAACAGCTCTCTGTGTTTAGAGGTGCCTGTAGCAGGCTGAGGGCAGGGGACGGGGATGGCTGGTGGTGCCCGGGGGTGTCCAGTCCAGGTCTGAATCTCTGCCCAGACATCTGCCTCCCACCGTAGTCACCCTCAGCCGCCCCCTCCACTACCCCCGATACAGAAATCCGAGGTCGTAAGAATTATTCATGTACCGCTTTATGCCAAACAGGCGAGTGTGAAGGGAAAATGATGCTTGGCAATTTAGAAGAGTGAGGTTTGTATGTAAAATGCCTGTCGCCAGCCACTCTGCCTGCCCACCGCAGGGTGGCCCAGGATTTGTCCCTTCTGCTTCTAGCAGTCAGCATGACGAAGGGCACACACTAAATTGTAAGACTGATAGTGTTACAAAACAAAGGGAAAACACCACCCAAGCCATGATGAAGTGCTCGCTAGTTTTGAGATTGACACCTGACAGAGTTCAGTGGGATTTTATGAGTTAGCTCGTGACTATATCCTGGACTTCCCTGACCCTTGGCTTCTTTGCTTGTGTGGTGTGGATAATAGCATATTTAAGTTGTGCAGTTGTGAGGATTGCATGAAGTCATAGCTATCAGAGACCTAGCCAGGACCGGGCACACTTTTAAGTACTCAGTCAGTGGTTTCTGTTATCCATATGTCCTGGAAACACAGCGACCTGCTTCCTAAAGGAGTTCACAGACCTATCTTGCATATAGAGGTGTATGTCGTCAACAACCCAGTCCTCCAGAGAATGTTTGGCTGGTGGGATTAATTCTGGTTTGATGGGTTTGATTCTGCAGAGTCTTAAATCATCCTTGGTAGCAAGGTGGGTATCTGTGGAAGCCGCTCTCACTTGCATGACTCCAGAGTTGCTCAGTGGAAGGCTTCTCCACTGGCCTGCAAGTGTGATAGCAACTATCAGTGACGTTAGTTTAGAAATAGCCTAGGAATTTGGAGAACTGGACAGGATAGCTTCACAGCACTTCATCTTTCAACTGAGGTGGCCCAGGTGAGGGTGGGAAGAGACAAGGAGCAGCTGGTGATAGTGTCTGACCTTCAGAGATAACCCAGAAAGCCGTGTTTTCCTCCTAGGAGTACTGGCCGTGGGGTGGACTGTCAGGTACTCCCAAGACATTCAGAGTTTCTGGGGAGCTTGCACCATCTGTCAGAGAAAGGTATGCAGGGTATTTATTTGAGCACATGATGCTGGGGCCACTGCCAAGTCAAGGGGGAGTACCCAGACTCACACCTAAATGGATAGTCACATGTAAGTTCTAGTAGTTTTACTCGACCAAATTTTGAGTAGCAAGGGTAGAACCTTTATTTTAATAACATTTTAAACAATCACATTTTCCTTATGAGTTATTGTTATTGAAAATTTTCTTGCTTTTTATATTATCTTCAGAAACAGTTTTACTGGCATTGCTAGTTCTTGAGAAGTTCTTTTTTTCCTTTTTTTAAGCTTAAAATTCCTTTGTAAGTGAAGCAGGTAACTCTCCCTGCTTCTTTGAGCACCTTCCTGTTTTGCAGATCCTTGCTGGACTGAAACACTTGTCTGTCAAGTTTCTCCTTTTCATTTCACACAGAGTACAATTTCATACCCTCAGCCTAAGAGCTGGCTGTCCCTTTGTGCATTGTGATTTTAAAAATAGCCCCCAGTCTTCCTGCTGTATCTCTGAGACAGGTACAGATATTTTATGAAGACAAATATTGAGATCCAGCTATGATAGTCTTATCAACAGTAGCCTGTTTTCGTCAGCAGTGCTGCTCCTGTTGATCCTGAAGACAGGTATTGTGTAGGGGTGGTGAGAATGCTTATGTTCCGGCTCATTTTCCTGCTGGTATTTTTGCCACTTAGCACATACAGCTTACAAAGTATGTGGTTCCCCCTTGGGAAAGCACGTCTAACCCCACTCAGCAAAGCAAGGCCGTCCTTACCGTCTTCTCACGGGCAAAGAAGTCGAGGTGGAGAGAGGTCGAGAAGTAATTGATGAAACGCAGGCGCTGTCCCCGAGTTCCTAAGGGTTTGCTTAACCCCAGGACCCTGTTCCTTTTCCTTGTCTGAACACCAGACAGAAAAGGAAATTTTAGATACCAGTGATGTGTGAGAGGAGAAGGAAGGTGCTTTGAATTTTGGATCGCTCGGCTCAGGGCCATTTCCTCTGGCTGCTCTTGAAAGGCAGCATCTTCCTCACTCAGGGAATGTTGTTACTTACTGTGCTGTAAGGATGCCTCTAGAAGCTCATAGCCATGCGGGTGCCAGAGAACCGGGGCCTCCCCGAGACCATCACAGAGAGTAGCAAAAATGCCTCAGGGTGGTTGTACGGGATGGGAGCGAGAACTGCAGATGGATGTGAAGGGTCTTTTTGTGAATTGGTGGAAATGTTCTAAAACTGGATCATGGCCCTGGCCGCACAGCTCTCTCTATATATACTAAAAGTCACTGAATTGTATATCCTTAAAATGTGCAAGTTTTATGTTGTGTAAATTATACTTCAGTAAAACTGATTTAAAATGCCCCAAATTTGGACCCTCTTGAAGGGAACCACATTTTGTAGCCCTGCGCCGTATCTGAGCGCTCCCCCAGCTGCCTGAAAGTGCGTGGCAGGGTGAGTGGGGAGGCATCTGAGGCAGGAGCCGGGGGAAATGGGGACACGCAGAATCTTACTCCTAAGGCAGAGAAGAGGCCTGGGATCAAAATGGGGATGAAATGGCACCGTTTTTTGTGCTGATGACAACTCAGATTAGGTTCCAGAAGGTGAGTGCATTGCTCTCCATGGACGAGAGCCTTCTTTCCGAATAGCTCACATCCTTCATTTGGTGAATGACACTCTGTGGCCAGAGATCTTACCTTAAAATCCCATCAGCCCATACAGACTGTCCCGTAAAATGATTTTTGTCAGTTGTCCTCTGCAGACTTGGGTAAATATATTACAAAATGATTCTGAATGACCTCAGTGCCACTAGTGCAGCTTAACTGCTGTTTTTCTTATTTACCATTATTTGTAAGATGTAGAAAATATTTAATGTGGCAGATTTTTTAAAAAATTTCTCACTTAAATTTTTTAATGATTTTTTAAAATTCCAGAATGAAGGCAACTAAGCTTTCTGTGTTTCCTTTACTAAAGAAAGTGGTTGGCTTTGCTTACATGTATTGTGTGAAACAAGATAAAGCTGCAGGACTCCCTCAGTAACTGGAGCGCAGGAAACAATTGACACTGTTACTTAATTCACATTGTTTCTGAGACATTTCCTACTTGCTAGTGTAATATAACTTTCCCATGAGAACAATCTGCTCGCAAATGGCTAGACATGAGGCACTTCTTGCCGGTACAGCTTCTGTGAGAATTTCATGGTACTTAGTTGAGTTGGCGTGTGTGTCTGTATGTTTGTATGTGTTGTTTGGGGGGAGGTTTCTCTAGATGCTTCCAAATTCATTCCAAGTATCAAATGTTTTCTTTTGAATGCTAACCCATTTACTCCAGGTTCTGCATTCCTGAGTTGGAACCTCTTTCTTGAAGAAGCATATAATTGTTTTAATCCTTCCAGTGGAAGGAAACACCCTGGTGAATTATGGTGTTTTTAGATATGCCGAATGAGTTACTGTTCAAAGCAGTTCACAGCCCTTTACTTTGGACCTACTGCATGTTCGAGCATTACGTGCAGGCGTGTGAGGTTGTCTGGGGCACTAAAGGGGCCGTCAAGGAGTCATTCCAGAATGGGAGAGGAAACCCACACATGAGATTCTCTGATTTGCAGTTCAGAAAAAAAGAGAAAAAAAGAAGTTTTTACATTACTTTCGAAGTGGTGGTTCTCACATTCAGAAGTTAATATATATAATATATATTAACATTTTATATGTGTGTGTGTGTGTATAAAGTAAAAGTTTCCCAATTAAAAAAAAAGATGTGGAACTTCCAGTCCCTTTTTTTCTGTCGTATCAGATTTTGTTAAAATAACACCACTTGTCAGTTTTGTGGCTCCTTCCACCCAGAGAACTAAACGCACTTCACCATCTTTTTTCCTCTTCCCCTTCTTTTGAAGGCAGTTTTTGCTGGGCTGGGTTTATTTTTATCAATGCAACAACCAGTTTTTAGAAACTTTTGGAAATGAAAAAATAAAAGTGGGAATGGCACTCTAGCTGACATTCATTTTAGCTGCTTCCTCGTGTGAACATTTGAGTTTTTCTGGAGTCTCTCTCCAAGTGTGCCGTAACTTTTTCCCGGTTTGTCCCGTTCTGAGTCTCTCTTCTACTGAATGGGCAAAAAAGGAAAACAAATGAAAGTTTTTGTGTTAAACTTTATCCCCAGCAAAGTGACTTCTTGAATTCTGAATTAGATCTTCATTTTTTTGTTGCTCCAAGACCTCCTTTTCCAGCACCCTGTTGAGTGGAATCACAGACTCATGGAAGCTTAGAATTCAAAGGGCCTCTGGGGTTGTCCAAGATAAGTCTGTCATTACACAGATGATGAGATTGAGGCCCAGATTCAAGGTCATGCAGCTGATTGATAGCAGCGGTCTGACCAGAATGAAGGGTATCTGATTTCTGATGCAATATTCTTTGGTTTTCCTAAAGAAAATTAGTCAATCTGGATAGAAACTAGAGGACACTCTTACAGAATCTTAGTGCCAACCAACGGTTTGAATTACACTCTAGCTAACTGAAAATTGGGAGATTGCATTTTTCTAGTTTGAGTTTATCAAATATAGAATGGTATTGTTGAATTCTTAGACATTTTCCTCTGACCCGTGGATCTTGTGCAGTTTATATGCATTAGAGAATGTGATTTGAATGATTGGTCATTTGTGTACCTTCCCTTAGGCCACCACACCATCTACATTGGGGTCCACGTGCCGAAGAGTTACAGGAGAAGGAGACGTCACAAGAGAAAGGCAGGGCACAAAGACAAGAAGGAAAAGGAGAGAATCTCTGAGAACTACTCCGACAAGTCAGATGTGGAAAACGCCGATGAGTCCGGCAGCAGCATCCTGAAACCGCTCAGTGAGTACTCCATGGGCATCGGCGCCTCTTTCTGCCTCACTCCTCTGTCCTTGGGAAGGACACCTTTTAGGATCTTGTGGCTAATGGGGAGGGTCACAATGATAAGAAGGCGGTCTCCTCTAAAGGGCAATGTCTGTGGAGATGCTTTTTTTACACCAACAGGTTGGTCTAAGAGGAGATTTGGTCTGAATTGGTCAGAAAAGATGTGATAAAGTATAGGCATGGTGTTGTATTCTACATTTTGACTAGTGAAATAGGGCAGGATATTATAGATGTACTTAAGTGTAGTCACCAATAGTAACTGAAAGATTCTTAAAGAAATTTTTGGATTGTTTCTTCTTAGAGATAGGTTCTGTTGAGACAGTAGGTCAAGATGATATATGTATATAAATGAATGATACTTATAGGCTGATAGGGGACATTTAACCCCGTCATGAGCCAGGTCAGTAATTTAAAAGGAGTAGCGGAGAAGCATCCTGTAAGTCACAAAAGACTGTAGAGTGGAGTGGTGTAGCTCTTGAAATGTTGAACGTATTAGATATCATAAGAACAGAATAACAGGTGGTCAGAAAACACTCTTAGATTTCAGGGATGTGGGGGACTGTGTGTTTAGATGCATGTGTACATTGCTTTTGTTTCTTTCAATATGGACAGTATTTGGCTATCTGCGTAACTGTGTCTGAAATGAGAATGAGTACGTGCAGCAGAAGCGAGCAAGCGAGTGAGAAGCAGTGGAAGCGCATGTCAGTTTTGGGAGATTCCCCAAAGGGGTTGCGTGGTGACAGCTTCTTCTCTTGGCAGAGCTCTGTATATTCTTCATCTCTTTGCTGCAGTTGAAGAAATATGGAGCCTGTGATAAAATGCATTAAGCACAGATGAAGGTCTAGTGCAGTCATGGCTGGCGATGAGAGGCCAAACTAGAATGAGCAGCTCAGGAGTGTTGGAGAGTGAGTTTGTAGAGTTAAATGAAAGAGGATGTGAAGTGCAGTGACGTGCATCTGCATGTCTCTCATGGCTCACTATTGGAACTTAGAAACTAGATGTACCACACTGAGAGGAGCAGTGTGATGGACCGCCAAACTGGAGATAAACATTTGAGGAGAGTTTGGAGATGGACTATGAAGTTAAAATGTAAAGGTGTTGAGACTTAGAAGGGGCCAGAGGGCAGGAGACAAAAGTTATGTCCTTTTCATTGGAATATTGGGAATCTAGAGGGAATTCTTCATATATTGATTGAAAAAAACAAAACAAAAACAAAAGAATGGGGTCCGTTTCAAGTAAAGTTCTTGAAATGCAGGGAAAAAAAAGGTCACAGTTAATAGTGTGAAGGAACAAAAGATAACATTTCTTTCTAAATAAATTACTGTTGTCTACCTTCGTTTGCTATCTGTTTTGGCAAGGCCTGAGCCGGAGTTAGAGGTGCTCTCCCAATGTGAATGTGTGATCACTTTCTCTCTCTCTCTCTCGTTTTTGCTCTCTCTTTGTCTCTCTCAGAGTTGTCTCCCATTCTGCAATTTAATAACAAGAGTGCATCATCACTATAAATATTAAAAAGGGAGAGACACTCTCCTAGACAAATGGGCCAAGGGATTATGAAATGATAAGCATCTACTCACTTTGCAGGAAAGGTAATGGAACAATGCCAGTAATATTCGAGTCAGTAACAGGGAATGAACTGATCAGAAGGAGTGTGAGAACGAATGTATCTACCACGGGAGTTGTTTTCTGTGGCATTTAGGGACTATTTTGAGTACAGCATGTACAACAAACAAAGTATTTCTTTCTCTTTGCCCTCAGAGGTCTCCTTCCAGGGGAGTATTGCATTGTGTTGTATGCCCAGTTTCTGAAAGGATCATACAGAGACCATTGTTAAGGACCAAATGTTCAGTGATCACAAGAAAGCTATTTATAAATTTGCATTATATAGTTAGTTATTTTCCTGCTAGTTAATAAGTTATGCATCATCTAATTTGACATGAAGGCTGTCTTAGAAATGATTGTATATTCTCTCCACTGATTATCATGGAGAGTAGATGAATTGGTAGCTGGTTTATCTGATGCATTTCTATGTACAACGTTGCACTTGTTACAGTCACGTGTGGAAGGACATTTAACCCAATGATTTGGGGGAAGCTACAGTTCTCTGGCCCCAACATGACAATAAAATTACTTTGCAGGAAAACTATTTACTGAAATATCTGCCTAGTAGTATGCCATTATTGTTTCTGAAGGAGAGCCACACACAGTTTCTGTTATTGTTGGATCTAGGTTTTGGAGACACTTATGTCTGTAGATATACTACAGTCCTCAGATGAGATTCTTGCATGGGCCTGACATTGGATCAGGTGAGGTATTTTCAATAGGTGATGGTATTTCAATGGTATTTTCAATACCATTCTCCTATTGAAAATACCCCACATATAAATAGTCAGTTGGTGAGAGTCATCTCTGATTCTGTCCTTGTTGTCACCCACATATACAGTCCATCAGTGACTTTTGTTGCTTCTACTTCTAAAATCGGTCCGGATCTGTCTACTGCTGACAAGTTTGGCTGCCGCGTTCTGGTCCAGCGAATTGTCATCTCTTGTGGAGACAACGGCAACAGGCTCCACTTTTCAAGTGTTTTTCCACAGAGGCCGCAGAGATCGTCATACAGTGTACATCAGGCCATGCTGTTCCCCTGCCGAGAATGTCCTCTGTCCTTGGAGCAAGATCTCGATTGCGCATCACGGCACGTAGTCTCTCAGCAGCCATGCTCTGTGTCCTTCTCTCCTTGCTTACGTTTCTTCAGCCACACTGATTTTCCAGCTCCTTGTTGCCAAAACGTTTTCTTGCTTCAGGGCCTTTGCGCATGTAATCCTGTCTTTTTGGAATAGTCATTCCATCTTTGTCCTAGTTAGCTTTTCTTTCCTTTTACATTGCAGCTCTAAATTTTTGTGTTATCCCAGAGGCCTTTCCTTAGAGCCAAAGTAGGTTTACAGTTGTGAGTACACAAAACTACAGTTTATTCCTGTATAATTATTCATTAATTATTGTGTTATTTTCCCTATGAACAACTGTAAACCTGCTTTTGTTCCACCCTGTATGATACATGTTTTCCAGTGTTATTCTTTCTCAGCCCTTTGTTCCCTTCATAATATATGTTTTAACTTACAGTTCTGTGAGCCTACAGTTTTCTCTTGTGCTGATCCTAGGCTATAAGCTCCATGAGAGCTAGGATCAGAGTCTGCTTGTCCATTGTTTTCTCTGGCACCTCTCACAGTATCTGGCATGTAGTATATGCTTAATAAATGCTTATTGCAGAGTAATTGAGTAGATGGACAACTAGAGGTAAATACATAAGCATTGCTTTTATTTATCTAAATATTTTCTACCATATAGCTAAAGGTTCAGCCGAATTTCTTGTTTTTAATGCCTTCAAATCATCTTTATATTTCCCTGCACTGCCTTCCTCCCTTGCCATACAAATGTGGTCCTAACTTTTAATTATTCTGTGTTTGGAGGTGTCTTGTTATTTTAACTATTGCTAAGAAGGCATTTTGGCCTGTGTAGGTGGCTCCAGAGTGTTGAGTTGCTTATCACACGCAGGGGATAGAAGAAACTGATCCGGAGGGCACATGGATTTATCATGTACACTTAGAAGCGCTCAGTACTCTGCACGTGGGCAGCTCAGCTTCAGAAGTCACATTAAAGAGGCATGGAATGGAACAGTGAGGCATTTAAAAGAAGAAAGAAGTCAAATATTTTCCAGTATTTAGGCACGTAAGGAAGATGACATAATTAACGGGTTCACTTAACTTATGACACAGGTGCTTTTTCTTTTCTCCATGACTTTGGTGTCAAGACAGGGCTGCTAGCAGGTTCTGCGTACCATGCTGGGTGCTATGGAGTGAAAGCTGGAGTTCAAATACCCATTCTGCCCCTCTGCAGCTGGGTGAACTTAGGAAGTTAAGCCTTTTCTTTCTTTATCTGCCAAGTGGGTTGATAACACTTTTCTCACAGTGGCGCTCAAAGGATTAAATGAGGTAATTTATGGGATGCTATTAGCATCAAACCCAGGATGTAATAATAATTATTATCACCATCACTATTATTACCACTAGCACCTCACTAGTTTGTCGAGAAAACCCAGTGACCGGTGTACGTATGTAGATGCATTGCCCATGGTAGGTTCTCTGCAGATGCCGGCTTTTTTCCTCCCATTACTACTTTCTCCCCCTGCAAACTCTTACATGTTCTGCAGGGCCTAGTGCACGTCTTCCTGTCGCTCCCCCGCCACCCTGGGCANGATGCTATTAGCATCAAACCCAGGATGTAATAATAATTATTATCACCATTACTATTATTACCACTAGCACCTCACTAGTTTGTCGAGAAAACCCAGTGACCAGTGTACGTATGTAGATGCATTGCCCATGGTAGGTTCTCTGCAGATGCCGGCTTTTTTCCTCCCATTACTACTTTCTCCCCCTGCAAACTCTTACATGTTCTGCAGGGCCTAGTGCACGTCTTCCTGTCGCTCCCCCGCCACCCTGGGCAGAGTGATTTTCTTGCTCATTTGTTCCTCACACCTCAGAGTGATGGCACACGGGGGGGGAAAGACAGGGTTTCTAAAAAGTGTATGCATGATTCTCACACATTTGGAGCTTTAAGGAGGGAAGCTAGCTGGCTTATTTCTCCTCTGAACTCAGCAGCAGCTCCAAGTCCTTGTACAGCTGCTCTTCCCAGGATGGTGCCGAGAAGTGTGGTACCCGAGCTACTACAGGGAGAGAGGCTGAAGAAGAGAAGTGAGATGGAGGAGAAGCAGGAGGAGAGACAAGGGAGTGAGGAGGTGGTGAGGAGTGGGTGGTGGAGAGAAAAGTGAGATTGTGCTCTTTCTTAAAAATAATTCTTTTGCCTCCTCCACGGTGCACTTGTTTCTTCTGAGTTAACAGCTGCCATCCTTGAGGGTTGCCCAGAAAGTAGGTGGGAAGGTGGTCCCCGGTGCCATAGGCTCTGGAAATACAGCCCAAATTCCCACCATAGGTGGTTTTGATCTCTGAACTTCTCACTTTGCTAGTGTTCTGGGATATGTATGGGGGAATCACATGCCACTTTGTGACTGCAGAGTCTCTGAAAATGTGCAAAATGTTGGGAAACAGCTACAGACAGAACATCCTGTTCGGCATATCAGTCTGATGTGTGACGTGTTTCTGGACGAGCCTGAGCAGGCATCGGCGCCCGGAGCTGCGGCCTGCCTCGCACACATATGTCCTGCCCTTGTGGAATCGGCTCGCCACGTCTGTGCACACAGTCATTCAGTCTTTCTGGGCTCTTTGGATGTGTGCCAGAACTGGTGGGTCTGTGCTCGTGAACATGGCTCTGTGAGCCACGGTTCTGGAGCAATGGATGCCACTGGGCACTCCTGTTATATTCAGGAAACTGAAACTGAGAAGTGGGCAGCTGCTTTTGTTTAGTGCTTCCGGGTAAGTGGACGGAGTAGCTTTGCATAAGAGCCAAGATTATTAAGGTTTTGTTGTTTGACTTCCCCTTTTCCCAGTGCATACCCCTGTGCCCTCCACTGACCTGACTTTATTCTTCTTGGTGGGTTTCTACTTTTTCTTGATTTTTAAATGTTTTCAGCTAAGGTCCTTATTTCTGATATCAAAAAGTTAGATTTCTTTTTGAAGGGAGGGAGGGAGGGAGAGAGAGAAACATCAATGTGTGGTTGCCTTTTGTGCACCCCCTACTGGGGACCTGGCCTGCAACCCCAGCATGTGCCTTGACTGGGAATTGAACCTGGCAACCTTCTGGTTTGCAGGCCGGCACTCAGTCTACTGTGCCTCACCAGCCAGTGCAGATTTCTTTAATGTTCTATGTGCTATTTGCATATCCCCAAAATGAATCCATATGCAAGACTGAAGGTCTTTGGAATGTGTGTGAAATGTGGTAGATTCTTTCCCTGTTAAGGAACAAAACAACACAAACGCAAAAAATATACTCTTTCGTCCTCTTCTGTTTTTTTCATCTTATGTAAGTAAAAGGAATTACTTTATCTTTAGGAAGCACTTTAGTATAAAAAACAAAAGCTTTTTATATTAAATAACTGAAAACTTTAAATGTGCCTTTTCAGGAGGGGCCCTTGTGATGTAACGTGACTGAAAAGGCAGCGTCTCACAGCTGTCCAGAGCATGGATTTGGGCCGGGCTGGATTTGATGCCCGGGTCATACCAGCAGTGTGACCTTGGCAAGATACTCAGCCTCTCTGTGCTTCAGTTTCCTCATCTGTAAAAAGGGACAGTGATAGAACTTAATTCATACTGTTCCGGGT
Source organism: Sturnira hondurensis (assembly GCF_014824575.4). Classification (NCBI taxonomy): domain Eukaryota; kingdom Metazoa; phylum Chordata; class Mammalia; order Chiroptera; family Phyllostomidae; genus Sturnira; species Sturnira hondurensis. The sequence continues at coordinate 1,976,648 of NW_028087215.1, read as the reverse complement.
ATTAAATGGGCAGTGCATCTAGTTAGCAATAATCATCAGCAGTTATTATCGTGAGTGACTCGGAACACATTCTTCACACTCAGGTTTCCCCTGCAGGGCGCACAGGTCAGGCTGAAAGCTTCAGACTAGAACTCTGCAGGGACCAGCTCCACAGGAAGGCTAGTCATGATTCCTGAGGCTCTGGCCTATTCCACTACAAATACCCTCTAGGTATTCCTTTGTTTAGCTGTTGCCTTGGCTCCCAATGGCATCTTTGGAAGAACTAACCTAAATTCAGTCTCCCAGCTTGCCAGTGGATATCAGCTGAAATGCTGGTTGGCAGGAATAGGGACCAAGGAAATAAGGGACAGAGGAGATTTCTAATATTACACTGCTCTTTTGTGTAGAACGCTGCCACTGGCCAGTGACTTTGCGTACCAAGTGTGTCCTTGAGTTTAGTCAGCAGTTGGAATTCCCAGTTCTGGGGCGCTGAAAGCAAGTGGGCCATTCACTTCTTCTTGAGAAGGATCTCTTTCTGGCTCTGTGTGTGTGTATGTGTCTCTCAGTGAAATTAATCTGAGTAGAAGGGCTTTGCGGTGGGACAGGTCAGCAACTTGAAGGCAGTGCTGGGCAGAAAGGAAAATGTGTTTGGCATACTTGTGTTTTGGTGGCACTGGTTTGGCTCAATGATAGTGTGTTTTGTGTGGTACAAACAATTGCTGTTTGTTCCCCCGTGACGCTGGTGAATGCAGGAGCTCTGTGTCATGGTGCCTCAACCTCCTCTAGCCAGTTAACTATATAAACCTCTGGGAGCCTTGGATTTCTGGAGTGTCGCTCTCTTGAAGTCACTTAGAAGTGCCCTCCAAGGAGAAGTTCTTACACTATAAAAGGTGTCGCTTTTTTGTTGCCTCTGACTGTTCCATTACAATAGTGATTCCATTTTGTCATGCCATGAGATGTTATGAATAGTGTGTTTATGTGTGTCATGGGAGAGTTGATGTTGCTGCTATTTATAGTGACTCATGAGCTAAGGAGGCCTCAGAGGGTTCTACTGTGCTCCAGGTGCTGGGTCCTCGGGGCTAAAAAGAGACTGTGACTCTGGGTGGAAAATGGGGGAAAACAGAGCAGTATGTGTTTAAAATGTGAAATAAACTTTACTGAAGTGAATGGGGTGTAAATGACTGTCTGCCACAGGCATTAGCACCCAAGTAGGAAGCAGGACGCACGCTGTGGTTTGGGTTCAAGTTTATAAGAAAGGAAGCAAGAGTGGTGAGTGTGTGTGTAAGTATGTATGTGATTGAAATGTGCTAAAAGAATGAAAGGTATTGGTAGGGATCTCCTTGAAGTTGTATGCTATTTAGGAAGTTTCCCACACTGCAGGAAAGGATTCTTAAAGGGCCGTATCGGTTTTTTTTTTTTTATTTGACATGCTCATTTATTTTGTTATTTAAATATCCCAAATGATTTTAGTTTTTCTTTTTAACATTGATAATTTTCATCAATATATACAATTTTTTAAATATAATTTTTTAATTTAATTCTTGTTCAAGTACAAGTTTCTGTCTTATATTCCCAACCCTGCCCGCCCCCCCACCCCATGCTCCCCACCTCCCTCCCCTTTCTGCCCCCCACCCTTAGTTATTGTCCATGTGTCCTTTATACTTGTTCATGTGAGTCCATTCCCATTTCCCCTATGATTCGGTTGTTGATACTGGGGATTTAGAGTCAGGGCTTGGTGAGTGTGAACCATTGATGCAGAAGTAGCTGGGGCGAGGGGCTGGGGGAGGCCGTAGGTGTACTCATACTCTATTCATACCTTCTCCAGAATTCTTCCCTGATCACAGTGTCGAAGTAGGAGCCTTGGGTCCTTTTAATAACTTCCCCATGGATGGGGACTCTTACTTGACTTTTCATCATATTTTTATAGAGGTGTTGTGAGCATTGAGTCCCCATTACCCTGGTTACTTATATAATAAAAATCCCAATTATCCTTGGTTACTCCGTTCTTTTCCTTCCATAGCCAGCTGCTCACTCAGTCCTATTGGTATTTCCTTCAAAGTGTCTCTTGTGTCTGCCCTCCTCTTCCAATTTCTAAGGTAACATCTTCTTATTTGGGTTTTCAGCCTTTAGATTCTTACTTGAAATAGAAGGGAGTTATTTCATACCAGCTGCCAGACATCTAAAATATCACTCCCGTCTTGTCTCTTTTTAATTGAGAAATAGACAATAATAAATATGCAAAAACTCATAACGTTCCTCATTACTTAAAGCAGGTGCCTACTTTGGGACCCTTAGACATGCAGGAGTGAACTCCAGACCATGGAATGGAGTTGCCTCTACCATTTGCTATATTTTTCAGTAGTTCAGCAAAAATGATAGGTTTACTTTCCTTCAGCAAGGCTTTAAAAGAGTACTAGCTCATAATGGCTTTCCCAGTTTTTGAACTCCTGTGGCAGATATTACCCCATATTCTGGTACTCAGCCCTGTAACGCCGTAAGCGGTGACGTGTGGCTTTCATTCAGGTGTGTGCCACCTCCCCAACAGTGCCGTTATAGCCTCAAGGGCATGGGCAGTATCTCATGCTCACTTTGAGTCATGTTCTGAAATACCCTTTGAATGATGCAAAAGTAAAATGGCCAGAAATTACCAATTAGGTTAAAATATTCTGGCCTGTGTGAGAAAATAAAAACTGAAAAGGAAAGGTAATGTAGATATTCAGTGTTAACAACTACTTTAGTTAAAAAAAAATGCTACCCTCTTAACTCAATCTTTTTGAAATGTGATTAAAATAGAAATCACCTGAGTTGTACAGTACGGCGAGTTGAATAATGGTGAGATAAGAGCCCGGAAAAAGAATTCTTTTCTCATGCTTTTATTACTGAACAAGGGGCCAAGGGGTTGCAGCATTTGGCCCACCCAGGGCCACCAAAAACTGTTACAGAACAAAGGCTATACACAGACCAAGGCGGGGTCATGATATACTGTTACTGAAAGGACCCCCTACAGGTTCGTTATGTCCGCTGCCTGATAGGAAAGACACTCTCAATGCCAGAGATTTATGAAAAGGAAAGGAAATGTTTATTTAATGCTATACAGACTTGAAGTAGTGATAATGTCTTCATTAAAATATCAAAGTCCTTTAGGATACCCACAGATGCCCACAGTACTTCCTTCTCCCCCTGCCCTAATTTGGGGTACTGTAACTATGGAAAAGAAGCACAGGTCTGTGTTTCAGGTTGCTGGCACCGTCAGCTGTGTCGCCATCTAGGCAGGATCTCTAATTAATCCAAAGCCATGTGGCACCTTCTCAGGGGCCACTGGCAAGAGTTCTTTCCCCCTTCTTCCAGGCAAAGTCTCTCCTCCTTCCCAGACCATGTGTGTGGCCCAGGGAAGCACCCCAAAGCCGTGTGGGCCTCTTCTACCAAAGCTGCGGGGTGGGGGGGCACTCTGGCCAAAACCATGTGGTTCTCTTCTCTCCACCAAAGCTGTGGGTGGGGGCAGGGTCACCACTCTGCCAAAGCCGAGTGGCGGTTGTTCTCTGCTAAAGCCACAAGGTGATTCTCTCTACCCCAGCTGTGGGGGTCCCCACTCTGGCCAAAAGCACAGTGGCTTGCCTCTTCAAAGCTGGGTGTGGGTCTCTCTCCTAAGCTGCCCAGTCTGGGTTTAAATCCCCACGCCAATCCTTCTCTGTACCCCATTTCTGACTCCTCCCACAATTGGCTCCACCCACCAGGACTCCCATATCCTCCCAGCTTTACTGGGCTGCCAAAGTGAGTCTGGGCAGGTGTGGCCCCATGGCATGGAGCCAATCATCTCCAAGCTCTCACACAGGTGCTGTCACCTGGGGGGACCTGCCCCAGTTGCATCTTACAGGGGAAGTCCCTTTCCATCCCCCTGGCGCAGAGCATGGCCACAGCTATTTAACATATCTATGCAGCCAGTTAAAGGTTATAGATATGTTAAATGACCATGCCAGAGGTTAGTTGCAAAGCTGTGGCTGTACAAAACAACTCTGCGTGTTTCTGCTCCATGTATCCCTTGCTCCAACTCATACCTGTGGGGGAAGGAGTAAAGACATCCTAATATTTCCTGGACACCTTGAGTTCTAGACCCCATTCCAAATCCCTTTTTGAGGCCCCCCTCTTGGCTGCACCATTACACTGTTATAGTTCTACAACTTTATCTTACCATGATTAGTTAGCACGTAAATAAAACAGAAATTATCCATGTTTTCAAAACAGAAATAAAAGTGATGTCCTACATGTGCTTTTTCTCATAGGGAAATATTAAAATGTATGCAAATATGCAGGTGAATGTAAGAGTACAAAATGTTATTTCAGATGGCGTTTTTCTGAAGAACCATATAGCATGTTGAGTAGGAACAAGCCTTCCAGTTTATGACTATTTTTTGTAGGATTTGTATGCTCCCATGGTGAGGATTGTATATAAAATAGGCTACTTGTGATAGTCAGATTTGCTAATTACTGAGCATGTCACCAAAGCTGTCTGTGGAGTGTCTTACATGGAGAAATTAAGAATTGTTTGTGCACATGTATTGTGGATAACGAGATTAGTCCATGTTGCTGCAAGGATGAACTAAGATGAACTATGTACATTCTTTTCAGAATTATGATCTAATGGTTTTTGAATTTCTTTATTCTATTGTTGTTTGCCAATTAAGCAGAATTTCATTTTTTTTAAAAAAGCAGGTTGCACTCGATACCTTTCGAAGCCATTTCTGGTAGTGGTGTTATTTTGATCCAGCAACCCGTATTGAAATAATCCTTTGTCTGTTACCAAAATGTTACCACCAAGACCACAAGAGAAAGCAATTGTATTGGCTTGGTTCTGCTTCGTTTATGAGACTTTGGGAAGGACTAATTTAGATGTCATGGAAAATGTGACTTCTGAATAAAAATTTACAATAAACATGCAGACCATATAACTAGCTATGTTTGCTCCAAACTGAAGTTGTTTCCAACAGAAAATTGGGTGATTTCTGTAATCAAAGGCACAAAATAACAATTTCTATAACAAGAAATTCACTGCCACTTCATCCAATATCCAGGACACATGCATGAGCAACCATAAAATTCTGAATCAATTATTGGTCTGACTTTGTTACTTCTTGTTAAAATTCTGCATGCCCCAAACCAATAAACAAACACCAAGGCAACAAACAAGCAAAAAAAAAAAAACCACCTCAAAAAGATTTATGGAGTATTTGTTATTGATGTCCATGCCCAGAAACAGCTAATCTCTCCCTTGTTCCTCCAGTTCTTAAATAGATGTTTGGACTCACTCAAGATGCTCTGGGTCAGAAGCACTGCGGCAGATAACTGGTGTTTCACTGGCCACCTCATTTAGACCCAATGCTAATCAAAGGTTTTGAAAGTGTATTTGGAAAGTTTGTTGAGGAAACTTTTCTGAGCTATGATTTGCATGCTCAAACCAAACTTGGAAGGTTTATAGGTTTTTTCCCCTCACAACACTCACTGGAAATCTGTGTATGCTACATTCTCTTTAAGATCCTTTTATTCTATTATTATATGATTCTTCCTGACATTTGCATAAACACTTAAGAGGTGAATATAGTGAGGTAAATTTGAGGATCTTCTTCGCATATTTTTGTATGCAGGCGGAATGGCAGAGACATTTTTCTTATTTGGCAGGTGGGGAGAATATATTGACTTTAAGAGTGGGAGTGGGGAATCTTTATTTTAATAGAAGGCTCATCATAGTTCAGATGAAAAAGAAATCAGTCAAGGGCAAAGTATAAGAAAAACCAACATGGAGAATGCGTTTATTTTTAAATAACAATTGATTATTTTTTTTTATTTTTTTAATATATTTTATTGATTATACCATTAGTTATTCTATTCCCCCCCTTCAATCCCCTCCACCCACACCCTCCCTCCCCCACCATTCTCCCCCCCTTAGTTTATAACCATGTGTCTCAAGTTCTTTGGATTCTATATTTCCCCCACTATTCTCGCCCTCCCCCCTATCTATTTTCTGCCTACCATCTATGCTATTTTCTGTGCCTTCTCCCCTCTTCTCCCCCTCCCACCCCGTTGTTTCTAACCCTCCATGTGTTCTTCATTTCTATGGTTCCACTCCTGATCTAGCTGTCTTCTTGGTTTGCTTTTGTTTTAGGTGTGGTTGTTAATAACTGTGTGTTTGCTGTCCTTTCACTGTTCATCTTTTTCATCTTCTTTTTCTTATATAAGTCCCTTTAGCATTTCATATAATAAGGGCTTGGTGATGATGAACTCCTTGAACTTGACCTTATCTGAGAAGCACTTTATCTGTCCTTCCATTCTAAATGAAAGTTTTGCTGGATAAAGCAATCTTGGCTGTAGGTCTTTGGATTTCATGACTTGGAATACTTCTTTCCAGCCCCTTCTTGCCTGTAAGGTCTCTTTTGAGAAATCCGCTGACAGTCTGATGGGTACTCCTTTGTAGGTGACTGTCCCCTTATCCCTTGCTGCTTCTAGGATTCTCTCCTTCATTTTGGTCTTGGCTAATGTAATTATGATGTGCCTTGGTGTGTTCCTTCTTGGGTCCAACTTCTTTGGCACTCTCTGAGCTTCCTGGATTTCCTGGAAGTCTATTTCCTTTGCCAGACTGGGGAAGTTCTCCTTTATTATTTGTTCAAATACGTTTTCCACTCGTGGCTGTTTCTTTCCCCCTTCTGGTACCCCTATAATCCGGATGTTGGAACGTTTAAAGATGTCCTGGAGGTTCCTAAGCCTCTCCTCATTTTTTTGAATTCTCATTTCTTCATTCCTTTCTGGTGGGATGTTTTGTTCTTCCTTCTGGTCCATTCCATTGATTTGAGTCCCAGTTTCCTTTCCATCACTATTGGTTTCCTGTGCATCTCCCTTCATTTCAATTAGTTTAGCCTTCATATGTTCCTCTAATTTGTGACTATGTTCCTCTAATTTGTGACTATAATCTACCAGTTCTGTGAGCATCCTGATAAATAGTGTCTTGAATTGTGCTTCTGAGAGGCTGGCAATTTCTTGGTCGCTTAGAGTTATTGGCTCTGGGACTTTGAGTTCTTCTTGCGCCATCTTTTGGGCTGTTCGTGCCTGTTCCGTAGCAGGATCAGAGCCCTAAAGTGTTCACTAGAACAGGGCAACTAAGTCGCTGGGTTGTGACGTTGTATGTGGGGGCGGGGTCAAAGAGGGACTATGGCGTCCTGTCCGCCGCCTGCCGCCACGGCCCTCACCGGTGCCGCAGTTGCTGCCGTCACCGGGCCCACGCGTTTCGTCCCACTGCACGCGAGTGTGCCACCGCCGTCAGCCCTCGCCCCCTGGGGCCTGCGTGGTCTGTCTCACTGTGCGCGAATATGCGCCCGCGGTCTGCCCCGCACCCCAACTGGTTCCCGTCTGCCTGCGCGCCTGGGTCGGGGGCCCTGTCCTGCCCGACCCTGCTCGCTGCTGGCTCCGCCCCTCTTACCGTCCCCGTTGAACGGTTAGATGTAGTCGGACTTCCGTATAATTCAATTTTCTGTCCTTTGGTTGTGTCTTTGTTTCTCCAAACCTTTGTTGTATTCAAACTTGGTTGTGGGAGAAGGCACAGTGTTTCCACCTATGCCTCCATCTTGGCGGAAGTCAACAATTGATTTTTAAAGGTGTCATTGAGTTCCACATTTTGGCCGTGAATGACACCAGTGGTAAAAGGGAAGAGAGGAGACACCAATTCTGAGAAAGAGGGAAGTTGAGGGACCCCGTCTGGGAAGAAAGACAATTAGACCAAAGAACGGTACAAGCCCTGGGAGAATGGGAAAGGCTCACGTGAAGCCTCTTAAAATAGAGCCCCGTTCCTTGGCAGGCCCCATTTCAAGTGTCCTCTTCCTGCCTGACTTTAATTCCCTAGGGATAGTTTTCATCCTGATTTGAGAATGATTGCAGTGGTTCTCTTACTAGCTCCCTTCCATTCGTGCATTGGCATTGCCTCTTTGTACTGGTTGTAGAGTCATGTCTGCAAGGTGATTCGCCTGTAAGGAACTTGGGCCTGTCTTACCACTGTCCTAGTCCTTCCCTTAATGCTTGTGGATTTTTTTTGTTTTGATGCCAGAATAACATAGTATAAATAATTTTAGCATTCCTAAAAATGCTTTAAAATATTCTCTAGCCTTCTAGCAGGTCATTTAATATAATTGTAATTCAATGTCTACCTCTCATAGGAGAATGTTCCCAAGATGTGCTCAGCCACAGAACAAAGCTGGAGAAGGGTACTTGCTTTCTACAGAGGCTGCCCTGAGTGTCCACCCAAATTCAAGACCGTTCCCTTAGAAATCTGCATGATGACAGTGGAAATTTAGAGTGAGGCAATGGGACTTTTTAGGAAGACGATTTCGTCTAGGGGGATTTTTGTAAGCAACGAACCATTCTTTATTGAAACCACTGGATGTGGTTAGTAGTTTATTTTAAAAACACCATATACTGTTCATTTCCATATACTGTGACAATCATAGCTTAATCAAAAGCTGCTTGTGACATTTCTGTTTAGTGCTCATGAAAGAGTGAGTGGCTTGCTTCCTTGGAATCCTGAACTGAGTGCCAAATGCCAACATAGTCACAATTAGAGTTGGGCTTTTAGGCAATTGTGTAACTTTTTGAGGATGTGGTAGGTTTTTATTTATTTTTGTCACTTTCACTAATTTGTCATATTCATAAATGGATACAAATGTTTTCTCAGCTTTCGTTTGGGAAAGTGACTTTTACTCCTTTCTCCCTGGTTCCCCTGGGAGGAAATAAGTTAATGGGACTGCTTCTTTTGCCTCCTTTTTGGCCACAAAGGCAGCTCCTGATGTCATTGATATGGGATCTATCTGTATGAATCATGAGTTTGCCAGCTTGCCATCCTCCTTCGTGGTAAGGGGTCAGGCACCACAGCAGGGCGAGAAAAGACATGCAGCCAGATCCTTGGGCCTTCAGGGTAGTGCAAGTCAGCTCAGTTCATTTCAGTTCAATCCATTTCGATCCAACCCAAGAAATGCTTATGGAGCACTTCTTCTTTTCAGGCATAGATAGTCCTGGGCACTGGGCCTGCAGAAACAAAAAATTCATAAAAAATGGCCAGTTCAGTGGGGAAAATGACACAAATTTCAGAGAATGTGATGATTGCTTCTATCAGATTTCTACACCAGGTGGTACGAGAACATAGAGGAAAGCAACTGCCTGAATTTGGCCTGGGCAATACAGGGCCTTGAACTGGGCCTCAGAGCAGCAGGAGGATGTGAGGAGGTGGGGGTGGGAGGGCCAGCAACTGTCAGGTGTCATTGCTCTTTCCCAGGATGGACAAACACAAAGGGTAAGTGAGATGAGGCACTTCTACCAAAACATTTCTTTCCCCTTTAGAAGAAAAAATATGGTTGTTATGTTTCTGTACATAAACTACCAATGAGAGTCTATTTTAGGAGACTCTACTTAGTAATCTGCCCAATATCCATTCCCTTCTTCTTTATCCTCAGAAGCCCATTTTTGTTTGTGACAGGAATGTAGCAGCTAAAACACCTTGATTTCCTAGGTTCCCTTGTGGCTAGGGCTGGCCATGTGACTTAGTCCTGACCAATGAGATGCAAGCTTAAGTGTGCAGGATGGGCCTTGGGAGAAACATATTGTTTCCTGATGGAACAAGGTAGGTGTTGACACACATTTTGATGGGTATTGGTGAGTGAATATTTTAGTTCCACTGTTTGCTCCATAAACAGTAAAAAATTTACATATGTTTTTGTGTCCAGGAAGACCTGGCCCCTCTTACCTTTGTCATTAGTGCTGGTGAGCCTGAGTAGTCCCTTATATTTTTTAGGTTGGTCTGTTTATGTCTAGCCTCTCTCTCCTTACAGAAGAGGGTTATAAGAAGTGGTAAGAATGAATCTGTGGATAAGGTTGATAATTGTGAATTTCATTGATAAGATGATGATGATGATAAAAACAAAATATTTATTGAACACAAAATCTGACCTAGGTATTCTGCAGGTACCTAAAAAATATAACCTTAGCTTTGCTCATCAAAGCCCTTAGAGGTTAATACCCTCTTTTTTGGAGGACAGGACACTGAAGCTTGCAGAGGTGAGTGACTCACCTGATACTACATGGCTGACAAGTGGCGTTGCTAGGGTACCGGGTCTCTCTGACTCCTAGCAAAGCCTCTGAACTGCTGCACTAGAGTGATGATGAAAAGGTGGGATCACGCTATTTCACAGCTTCCCACTAGGGTACATGAAATTTGAAATATGTATGCATTCAAATTCGATTTGTATTGTCAAAATTGATTATATTGCACTGCAGATAAAGAATGTAAGCAAAATGGATGAAGAAGCTTTTCCTCTTCTCCCTTGAAATCCAATGTGTCTGATCCAGAAGTCTTAGCTTAGGATCAGAAGTCATGTTGTGCATCTCTCATTGGCGATTTTTAAAGTAATTACACTTATTACCCGAGGAGGTACAAAAAACGAACTGTAACTAAAGTAGCTAACACTGACCAGCTGAAGTGGGTGGTGTGACTAGATTTTGCTGTGGACAGATAGTTTTTCTTTCTGGGTAAAATATTAGTAACCTGTTTATCTTATGTTAAAACCTGTCATTTGTTGATTGGTTCATTTGTTAATCAGTCATAGGCTATTTGATTGTTCTTTATTTTTAATTTTAAAGTTTGGAAAGTTGGTCAGCTCTTTTGGTGGCGTGTTTTGGAAATATTTCCATCTCAAGTGAGTTTATTATAAAATGTCGCTCAGCTTCCTTGCTGCAGGAGGCCTTAGCCCTCTAATTGGTTCTTTCTGAATAAATTAAGTCAGCTGAAAGGTATTTGGTACTGAGAACTCTGGGGAGAATCTCTCAATAAACCCTGAGATCACATCAGTATTGGGAAGGAAGAAATGCTTCATTCATCCATTTATCCCTTTGTTCAGAATATTTATTGAAAGTCTACTGTGTGAAAAGTGGTGCGAGATGCTGGGGATATGATGGTGAGCAAACTTAAAGACTTCTACCCTCAGGGAGTTTATAGTCTATTGGGAGAGCACTTACTGGTCAGATGCCATACAAAAAATGTTAAATTGCACCTATAGTGATATGATGGAGTGTGGCCTGTGGTGCTATAAAATCTGGTAATAGTAAGAATTGACCAAATTAGCAAGATTAGGGAATGACTTTTCTGAGAGAGTCCTAGCTGAGATCTGGAAGATGACAAATAAGAAATTTGGTGAAGGTTAAAAAGAACACTGCAGGTAAAAAGAAGAGCAGAGAACAAGTGAGTCTCTTTGCCAGGAAGCAGCATGCAGAGGATAAAGAACTCTTTTTTTCATAAAAAGTTTTATTTATTATGCGATTATAGTTGTCCCAGTTTTTCCCTTTTGCCTCCCTCCACCCAGGACCCCCATTCCCTCCGGCACCCCCTCCTTAATTCATGTCCATGGGTTGTGCATGTAAGTTCTTTGGCTTCATTTCCTATACTATTGATAACATCCTCCTGTCTATTCTGTACCTTTCAATTTGTATTTCTAATCCCTGCACCTTTTCCCCGATCCTCCCCTTCTCCCTCCCAACTGATAACTTTCCAAATGATCTCCATATCTGTGATGCTGTTTCTGTTCTGCTCATTTGAAGCTTGTTTTTCAGATTCAGTTGTTGATAATTGTGAATTTACCATTTTAATATTCGTAGTTTTGATCTTCTTCTTTTTCTTAAATAAGTCCTTTTAACATTTCATAAAATAATGGCTTGGTGATGATGAACTACTTTAGTTTTTCTTGTCTGGGAAGCACTTTGTCTGCCCTTCCATTCTAAATGATAGCTTTGCTGGATCAAGAAATCTAGGTTGTAGGTCCTTGCTTTTTCATCACTTTGAATACTTCTTGCCAGTTCCTTCTTGCCTGCAAGGTTTCTTTTGAGAAATCAGCTGACAGTCTTATGGGAATTCTTTTGTAGGTAACTCTCTGCTTTTCTCTTGTCACTTTTAAGATTCTCTTTTTATCTTTAACCTTTGGAATTTTAATTATGATGTGTCTTGGTGTGGTCCTCTGCATCAATCTTGTTTGTGCCTTTCTGTGTTTCCTGGACTTATGTGTCTATTTCCATCATCAAATTAAGAAAGTTTTCCTTCATTCTTTTTTCAAATAAGTGTTCAATTTTTTGCTCTTCCTCTTCTCCCTCTGGCACCTTTGTGATTTGAATGTTGGTGTGTTTGAAGTTGTCCCAGAGACTCCTTACCCTATCCTCATTTTTTTTGGATTGTTTTATTCTTGCTGTTCTGATTGAATGTTTTTTTCTTACTTGTGTTCCAAATCATTGATTTGATTCTTGACTTCATCTACTCCACTGTAGTTGATTCACCATAATTTTTCTTTATTTCACTTAACATAACCTTTATTTCTGCTTGTTTTTTTGTGTGCTGTTGAAGTATCCACTGAATTCTCTGAGCATCCTAATAACTAGTGTTTTGAACTCTGCCTCTGGTATATTGCTTATCTCCATTTTGTTCAGTTCTTTTCCTGGAGTTTTGTTCTATTCTTTGATTCGGGTGATATTTCTTTGTCTCCTCACTTTGGCAGCCTCCCTGTGTTTGTTTCTGTGTATTAGGTAGAGCTGCTTTGACCCCTTGTTTCAGTGGTCTGGCCTAAAGTAGAAAAGTGCATCCTGTAAGTTGAATGGGGTGGAGCCTTATGTATCACCAGGTGGGACAACCGTGTGAAATAGGTCAATGGAGTCTCAGATATGGTGTGGCTGCTCTATGGCTCTGTGTGCAGGAGGGCTCAGAAGATGGACAGTGGCCACTCCCTGGCATCTGGAGTTTTGTCCTGGAGGAAGCTGCCCTCCTGCATTTGCCCTGATGACAGACACTTCAGTTTCTCCCCATATGCCACTGGTGGGTATCCTTCCAGCTGTCGGGAGCCTAGAGGGAGCGAGTCTGTAAGTCCTAAGTCTGTTGTGGGTCCTTTAAGAGGAGATGCCTGAGAATACTGCAGTTTCTTCCTCTATCCCAACCCCACTGGTTTTTACAGCCAAAAGTTATGGGGACTTACCTTCCTGGCACTGGAACCCTGGATTGGGTGATCTGGTGTGGGTCTGAGATATGCCTCCCAATTTTTATCCACCACACTTGGGTGTGGGACCATCTGTTCCATGTCTCCATCCCTCATACTCCTCTGAATGAATGTGACTTCTTTAATTCCTTTGTTGTTGGACTTTCATACAGCTCAATTTTCTGACAATTCTGGGTGACAGTTATTTTGTAGTTTAGTTGTCATTTTTGCTGTAGTTGTGGGAGTAGGCAAGCCATGTTTACCTATGCCTCCAGCTTGACCAGAAGTGTGGAAAACACTCTTGTTAAGACACGCCACCAATGCTGCCTGAGTATGGAGAGGTCTCATTGAAAAAACTTCTATCTAAAAAATAGTTTCACTTTCATTGACTCATATTTGAGAAAACAAAAATTATCAATTTCAGGTTAATACTTAGACAGATAGTATGTTAAATGCACATGGTAAGTTAAAGCGTCCATTTTTTCTGTAAGTTTTAATAGGACTTTTAACTTTCCAACTTCATATTTTTTCTCTCATGCTGTTTTATCTACTGAATCACCTCCAACTTTTGCTTGCATGTCATTACCTTTTTTCCTTGCAGTATTCTTTTTACTATAGCCATGCATCAAACAAAGGATTTGCTTTTGAATCACTGATGAGTCTCAGCAAAGGCTTCTGGTGTTGGCAAGAGAGATGCATTTCTAACTTCTCTAGTGGCTCTGTGGTTGTCGATTTGATGTAATACTCTACAGGCAGCCAAGATCCTCTCCTGGGGATACCAGTTCTGCAGTTTGGAGTAAGAAAGGGTGGAGAGCATGCCATTCTGGGTGAGTGCATTAGGAGCATTGACTTTGAACCATGCACATGCCTTTTCTGTCTGTGACTCACATGGTGTAAGGAAGAGAAGGAGATCGTATGACAGGGTGGAGAGGATACAAAACCTCAGCCCTGCTTCTGCTCACTCAGTGACTTCCTCCCTGAATGACTGTATGGGCATCACTAGAGTATGGAATGGCATCTTACTCTGACGATTTTGTGGTTTTGGTTTGTTATCTTACTCTGTCACAGATAGGCCAAGAAGAGAAATTTTCTGATGCAAAGGGAGGTTTTTGCTTCTCCCTTTGGCCAGAAAATGGCCAGAGGAATTTTGAAACCCTTTTGTACTACGTAGTTCGGGGTATTTTTTTCACTGTACTTTTTGAAGTCTGTGAGCAGAAAATGTGTGTTTTCTCTAAAAAAGAAATCAGAAAAGGCCCCAGGAGGGCTTCATTGATTGTAGTGAAATATATTTTTTATAGCTCTTTTCATGTTTTCACACATTGCTTTTTCCTCCTTTGCTCCAAGTTGCATTTTCCCATCGAAGTTATTTTGGATGGCATTGAAAATTTCCCTAGGCTTTTTTGTGCTCTGTTCAAAGGACATTCAGAGAGCTCAACTGAGTTAACTGTATGTTGCAAAACATTTTATTTTTGTGTAGTGTCATATAACTTATGGAGGCTTTTATACACAGTATCCAGTTGTTCCATAACCCTTGCTGCAGTTAGAGCAAGTATTATTCCTGTTTTAGAACTACAAATCAGAGGTTCCCACGGGCTAACGACCTCCTGAAGTCACGCATTCTGTATTGGCAGAATCAGGCTCCAGACAAGGCCTTTGGGCTCCTGGTCTGGCTTTCGTATAGTATATCACGAAGCTGTATTAGTGGATGGTTGGGCTGGAAATGAGGAGCATTTGATGAGTGCAATCAAGACCTGGAGGAGCCCATGATTCATTGCTCCAAAGCTTGGTGTTTTCAAAATTAGAAAATTACAGCTATGAATAGTTTTTTCCACTTGATTGGTCTAAAGTCAATTGAATCCTGTAGAAAAGTCCTTTGAAAGTGGGTTGCCTTGGCAATGGAAGTATATAGCAGTGTAATAGCTTCTACTGTATTTGAAATTCCAGCAGCTTTGGTGACAGTCATGTCTTTCTGAAGGGCATGGGCTGAGCCTGAGTGGACTTTTCCAGTTGCTCATCAGCTTGGCTGACATTGCCTTTTTTCCAGCAGTCACTTGTGTCCACAGATGTCTTTAAAAAATCTTTTCTTGTTTACTATCTGAGCTCCTGCTATGTAGAAGTATCTTCTTTGTGGCATATCACATCACTTGTTATTGCCAGCAAGTATTTGGTGTTAGGAAATGCGTGCTAACTTGAATAGGAACACGTCTCATTTGTGACTTGACTTTATACTTAGTAAGGGCTGCCTCCTCCAGGGTTATGTTGGATCTTCACAGCAACCTTGTGAGAAAACTAATGTTCATTTTATCATTCCCTTATTTCACAGGTGAATAAAAGCAAGATTGACCAATATCACACAGTGGTTAAGACCACAGCCTTGAAATTATACTTGGCGTTCAGATCCTAGTATGTCTTGCTCACCATATTTTTGGTGGGGGATGTCACATGACTGTTGTAAGCCTCAGTTCTTGTAATCCGTAAAATAAGGTGCAAAAGATAATCTACCTCACTGGGCTACTGTGAGGCCTTCAAGTGCCACTGGTAAATAATAAGGCTCACTGTATACTGAAGATTGTTAAGTGACATGATTACCTTCACACATTAGCAAGGAGTGGAGTTGAGACTTGAACCTGAGACTTTCAGCTCTATCTCCTACATCATCGTCTTTTCAACATACCATTCCACAGCAATTTTTTCTTTTTCTCATCCACGAACAGGCAGCTGCTGCACTGTTATTAGTGAGAGAGATGGGTTTTTGGAATAAAAAACTTAGAGATGCTGCAAGAACATTTGAACTCCTGGAATAAAGTCGGCAAATTATTCTAAAAATGAAGAAACACCTACCCTCCCTATTATTAAGAGCTGTTTGGTTCTAACCCAAATTTAGCTTTTTAAAAATTCCCCCTCTCTGAATTCCATTAATAGTATATGAGTACTTTTGGATGGACCAGCTGGTGTGACGTATCTGCTGTCACTGGTTGGGGGTTAAAGAGAGATGCCACATTTCCACATTACAAGCCCCTGACCCACAATCTGTCCCTGTGATGGGTCAGGTGAGGGAAAGGGGCGCAGCCTACAGACTCATAGGGAACACACTGTGGTCTCCTTTTCACTGTTCTCTAAGCAAATCCGTTTAGATTGGTAGGCAAACAAAAAATTGGGTTGAGATGTTACTGAATTGGGATTGTCCCTTGAGGTGTTTACACCATTTGCGTCATGGCTTTTTGTTCCTTCCAGGGAGTCCTTCTAGAACTTTCTAAGGGGGTCTAGCATACTGGTTGCTTTGGGCCCCCGTCAGTACACATCTGTCAGGTCTGCCTGCAGGGGTCCTCAGTGCTTCACCACAGTCTTCATATGTGCACGTCTTTGCTTAGGTGAGCCTTCGCCTCTTCTCTGAGTGTACAAATAATAATACCTTGCTTCACAGAGCACTTGACAGGTTACAAAGTGCATTTGTATACATAAATTCTGATAGGTGTTTAGGGATTATTGTTCCTACTTGACATGAGAAACTCTAGATCGAAAGGTTAGGTGAATGCCCCAAGGAAAAGGGTAAGTGGGCAATTGTGAGAAATAGTTAGGACTTGGCGCACCCCAAATCTGCTGCTGCTTTTCATATTGGCTTTCAAAATCAGTATGTTTTCTTTGACTGAATCAATTAATTGGTTAGTTAATAGCTTCTCAAATGTATACAGCAGAGTTAGGTGTCTTGTAACAATTGAATATGGGTGAAAATAGATATCAGAACCAGGGAGAAGACATAATAATATGCAGAACCACTAGGGCCAGTGTTGTTACTAGAGGTGAATTTAATTTGTCTCTGAGCTTCCTGGCAGCCAGGATAAAAAGAAAGACACAATCAAGTGCATGGTTTTTAATCAAGAAAGGAAAAGCTAGCAAGCTGAAGGGAAGTAAAAGTTTTACTAAGGTTGTATTCTAAAAGTAATGTTTTGCTTGAGGCTGTAGATAAGGGACGATAAGAATAATAGAAATTAATACTCTCAATGAAATTATATAACTGCAATACAGTAGTCCTCCCTTATTTATGGGGAACATGTTCCATGGCCCTGAGTGGAATTCTGAAACTGTGGAATGTACCAAATTTTATATATACTGTATTTTTTCCTATACATACACACCTATGCTAAAATTTAATTTATGAATTAGGCACAGTAAGATAATAACAACAATAAGTAACAGTATATTAGAACAGGTATTGTTATCAATATGCTGTCATAAGAGTTATATAAATGTGGTCTCTCTCTCTCTCTCTCTCTCTAAGTATCATACTGTACTGTACTGACACTTCTTGTGGTGAAGTCAGATGATACGATGCCCACATGAGGCGATGGAGTGAGGCGAGTAACACACGCATTGCAGTGTGGCGTTAGGCTACTACAGAGGTCACTGGAACACGAGCGCTGCCACCTCACAGGGGTCAGTCTGAGAATCCAAAAGGCTGCTAACGGACCAAGAGGCAGGGAGCATACACGGCGTGGATACACTGGACAGAGGGATGATTCATGTCCTGGGCAGGCGGGAGCGGGACAGCATGAGATTTCATCGTGCTACCCTAGTGGTACACAGTTTAAAACTTATGAACTGCTTATTTCTGGAGCTTTCCATGTAATATTTTTGTGCTTTGGTTGACCGTGGGTAACTGAAGCTGTGGAAAGTGAAACTGTGGATAAGTGGGCATTACTGTCACATAAAAATGCGTGGAAGGGGGCTAACATTTATTGGGTGTCATTGGGTGTCAGGCACTGTACTGGGGACTTTTCTTGCCTTATTTTATTCAACCCCACAAATTTTTAATGATTACATCTGCCTTTCGAAGTCATCATTATGCCCGCTTGATGATGAGGGAACTCAGCCTCGAAGACTTCTTCAAGATCTGTAGTAGGAGGAAGCCTGTAACTGAGAGCCAGACGTTGCCTCATTCTAGAGTTCAGGCTGCCCCCACTCTAGCACGCTGTTACGGTGCTTCAAAGCCAACTAGAAGCCAGGAAAAGCCAGGATATCTAGTGCTTCTGTGTCTTCCAGGGATGTGTTTTTAGAGGACCAGGTTAGACGATATCTTGTGGAAATGCCACTTCTCTCATTCAGGCCCTGGTAGGAGGTGGGTAGTAGAAATCTTTTGTTCTGGTGCTACTTAAGAGTGTTTCCTTAAAATAGGGATACTAGTTGTTTGTTTTGTTGTTGTTGTTGAGTACCACGCACTCGGCATTCATTGTCTTCTTTAGTTCTCCCAAAGCCCATTTTGGAGATGAGAAAGAGAGGTTGCTGAGGTTAGATGACTCGAAAGGGTTGTACAGCAGCTCGGTCACAGGCCTGAAACAGATCTCTCAGGGTTGGATGAGCACGTGCTTCACTACTGTGCTAGTGGGCCTCTTGTTAAGCAAGTGGTGAAGTGGTTAATCGCTTGAAAAAACCAACCAACCAACCAACCAGCCTAGATTCTATTCTAGACTCTTTTCTGGACTATAGCTCATCTTAGCACTGAGATAGACTGTGAGCTAGTCTGAATGTCCCTTGGCAGGCACTGGGTCAGCTTCAGCATGTATTCAAGCTTCAGTATACAGAGTTTCACATCATTTGTCATGAACGATACGGCATTGACGTGCTGATAACTTTCATAACCATAGGAAAACCTTAAAGGGTTCCAGTGGATTTTGTTTTGCTTTATGTGGTCTCTGAGGAAGCTCCCAGGGTGAATTAACAACTAGATATAGGGTGTCAAGAGTGGACATGGACACATTTAATTTCGGGGAATGCAGCCACATGTAATGATTTTAGTTTAGAAGAGTTAATACAGAACTGTGCTTTTGGGCAGTTTTTCAATACTGTGATCAATTACGTGAGTGAAATCACTCCCGTTTTGTGATTATTCTGACAGAGTGGTAATCACTACCTCCACCATCATTGTAGTAGGTCATGTTCACTAAGTATTCTTCTGAGTGCTTGACAAGTAGTAGCTCATTTAATCCTCATAACAAGCCTATGAGGGGGATATAATTATTTATTTCACTTTTTATTTTTATTATTATTTTTTTAATGTTATTTATTTTTAGAGGAGAAGGGAAGGAGAGAGGGAGAGAAATATCAGTGTATGGTTACCTCTGCCGGGGACACACAATGTATCGTGTGTCCCGTGCCAGGAACTGGCCTGCAACCCAGGCATGTGCCCTGACTGGGAATCGAACTGCAATCCTCTGGTTTGCAGGCCCGCTATTTATTTCACTTTTTTAGATGCAGAAATACCAAGAGGTGAGTAACCTACCCAAGGCGCATGCATAGCTGGTAAATGGTTTGTTCCCTGTATTTGTCTCCTCTTTATATATGATGGGTCAAAAAATATACATTATAGATCCCTCTTCTTTTTTTTTAAAGTTACAATGCAACCAGCTGATATGCAAGTGTTTTCAACTCCTTAAACACAGAAGTTAAAAATAATGGGGGCAGGGATGCAGAAAACACCTTAAGAACGCCAGGCCCAGTGGAGGAGACCATGCCTGCGCAGCCTAATTATTGCGGTGGGGCAGGTGCCAAATGACTGGGAATCTCTACTGAGCTCACACAGTTTGGTTCACAGTTGGTTTCAGTGTACAGATTCAAAAGCTGATTAGACGTCCAGGAAACCCTCAGTCTTATGACACTGTTCTTGACAGGTTTCCTCACAAGGTAATGTATCTTGTGTCAATCATTGATCATAGCATACTGTTGCCTAAAGTCCACTTGCTCCATGAGCTGAATATTGGATTGAGAATTCTAGATGTATACATTGATAAAGAACAAATTGGTAGAAAGTTCTGAAAGAATGGCAGAGTGATCAAGCAGTTTATAGCTCTCGGTAGCACATTGGTTACGGCTGAAACCAGCCTGACCTGGGTTAGTACACGTGGCCTTGAGCCAATTTATTAACTTCTCTGAGTCTCAGTTTCCTCACCTGTAAAAATGGGGATAGTTCTACCCTAACTCGTAACGTTGTGATGATGACATGAGATAATCTTGTAAAGTGCTTAGTCTAGTGCCTGGCATAAGCTTTCTTTTCTTTTTTTTAAAAAATTATATATTTATTGATTTTTAATAAATTACATATTTAATGATTTGGGAGAGAAACATCAATTTATTGTTCCACTTATGTATGCATTCATTGATTTATTCTTGTATGTGCCCTGACCAGGGGTCACACCCACACCTTGGAATATTGGGAAGACACTCTAATCAACTGAGCTACCTGGCCACAGCCTGGCTGGCATAACTTTTCAGTAAATATGTGCCATATCAGGTTGCCCATTAAAAATGGGTAAGTGATGCTCTCAGTCCACTCAGATAGCATTATACATGAAGAATTAGAGCAAACTGTTTGACCAGGATTGGGAGTGACCAAAAAGAATATTCCTGAGAAAATTTAGGTCACAGTATTTCAGTTTGCACATGCAGTTGGTATTATTGGAAGAACAAAGCTCCTATTAGCGAACTCTGTAGGAGTTATTTTCTGATCTGGAAGGAATGATGGTGGTCCTGTGGTAGAGCAGAGAGAGCCCTGAGCTGGTGCGCATTCGGAAGGTGGAGTTCTAGGCTAGCTGTGTGCCTTTTCCAGCTCCTTGGCATTGGGTACAAATTCGGCTTCAGTTTACTATAAAATGAGGTGCAGAATGAGCAGTGGGTGTAGGTAATCTCTAAATTTTCTTCTGGCTTTCATATTCTACCGTAAATTAGTTTAGGTTATATGAAACTAGACAAACTAATCAGTAAAAAAATAGTTGCCATAAAGGGCTTTTTATAGGTAGTCCCAAATAAAACAGAAGGGAAATAACTGAAAATAAAACAAAAACTCCAAAGTAGGTTGCTGGTGATTGTCTTTTATTCCAAAATGTTTCTTAGGGCCAAATGACCCTTTACTGTCTTTCAGTGATTTCTTTGGAGAAATGTCCTCAGCTCATTCATAGGCCGAGGATCTTTTGCTTCCTTCCTTGACTGAAAAAAATGCCCTTTCAGTTCTTTTCACTGCAACAGCAGGAGCGGCCCAAAGGATGTGGCCACAGGAAGTGTCTTTACTTCGACTGTTGCCAGTGGCAGTACAACCCTTTTCAGAGTTGCCCTGGGCTGTCACCAGAGTGAACGTGTGAATGAATCAGATGAATAGGGAATATAAGTCCAAATAACAGAACACAGTTTTATTTTTCTCCCAAATAACAGTTTTGCCTTGAGCACAGGGTCATTTAAACTGGAGCTATAGTTGGCACGGTGCCCTGGAAAGGCTTGTCACTTTCTTCCTACAATACTTCCTGCAAAGTTTTCCTTTTGTTTGGGCCTTGTTCAAAGTGGCTGTCATAATTTTTCTTAAAATAATGGTGAATTTTTGTTAAAGTAAGGGAGTGATGATTAAATGTGAAGTACCTTCTAGAACTGGTCTTTGCCTTTCAAAGTTTCAAGGTAATGAGATTTTTCTCAGAAATTTAGCTCTTCTTTCTCTGGTAGTGCTTTGAGAGTAGTAGTAATATATAGCGGGGTGACAACATCACAAACTAGTTAAACCTCCACATTGAATATTTGAGACAGCCGAGGAAGAGTGACTTGGCCGACGTGGCCCAAAGAGTTAACCAAGGCCCCTAATACACAAGCAAGTATTTTCTTTACCACGCCACCATTCCTTCCTCTACTGGACCGTGGCTTCCTAATTCTTACAAAACTTGAATTCATCACAGCAATAACTGTCTTCTGCCAACCCTGGAACTTCAGAAGAGTGGGAAGATTTCCCTTCTTTCTGAAGTCATGCTTCTAAATGAGGCTGAGGGTCAAATCCACGAGGACGCGGCTGCCAAACTCCCCTGAAGCCGAGCGACTCTAGAAGAGCAGAGTGAAAGCATTCGTGGGGGAACTAAAGCTCCCAAGGCAATTAGTGAACAAGTGGGCCCTCAGTTCAGACAGGGGACCTTTCCAGGGGTTGAGACTGTCGCCATCAGCCTGGAGTAGGCTTGGGCAGTGCGAAGTAGAATATTATAGGTAAAAACATATTTTATTTTGGAAAAAATAGATTTACAGAAAGTTGCAAGAGATAATACAGAGGTCCCATGTACCCTTCACCCCATTTCTCCCAATGGTTACATCTTATGTCATTAGAGTGTAATATCAAAACCAGGAGATGGACGCTGGTACAGTGTGTGTGTAGAGTTCTCTGTCATTTTCTCACCTCTGTATAGATGTGTGTAGACACAGCTGCAGCCAACATGCAGAAGGGTTCCATTTCCACAAATGCCGTCCTGGGGCCGTCTCTTGATCGTTTCACTCTCTCCTTTCACACCATCTCTAGCCCTCGGTACCTGCTCATCTGTTTTCAATCTCTGTAACGTTGTCATTTCATGAATCTTATATTAATAATTCATACAGTATGCAAACGTTTTTGACTGGCCTTTTACCAATCTGTGTAATGCCCTTGGGATCCATTCAAATTGTTGCAAATAGTTTTTTTTTTAATTTTTAAGTAGAAATCTGTGCCATGGGTACCTTACAGTTTGTTTAACTGTTTACCTAGTAAGAGATACATTGGTTGTTTCCAGTTTCAGGTTATTCCAAATAAAGTTGCTACGAACCTTTCTGTACAGGCCTTGAATGGACATCACTTCATATCTCTGAGATAGATGCTGAGGTGTACAGTTTGCTCAGCTTTATGGGAAATGTATGTTTACTTTTTAAAGAAACTTTCCAACTATTTCTCAGAGTGACTTTTATGATTTTACCTTCCTGCCAGCAATATACGCGCAGTCTACTTTCTTTGTATTCTCACCGGCATTTGGTGGTTTCATCATTTATTATTTTATCTGTTCTGATAGGTGTGGAGTAATAACCTTGTTCTGGTCCTAACTTGCATTGTTGTAATGGCTAATGGCATTGAATATCTTTCCATGCTCTTATTTTCCATGTGTATACTCTCTATAGTGGAATGTCTATTTGTATGTTTTGTCAATAGTGGGATTGTTTATTTATTTATTTCTACTGCTGAGTTTTGAGAGTTCTTTATATATTCCAGATAGAGTCCTTTGTCGGATATGCGATTTGCAAATATTTTCTCCCAGTCTATAGCTGGACTTCTCATTCCCACAGTGGGATTTTTCACAGAGCAAAAGTTTTAAGTTGTGATGAAGTCCAACTCATTGACTGTTTTTTTCTTTAATGGGTCATACTTTCTATGTCATGCCTAAAAACTCTTCAGTAAACCATAGGCCTGGTTTCCCCCTTTGTTGTCATCTAACATTTTACATTTAAATAGATGGCCTATTTTGAGTCAATTATTGTACAAGGTATGAAATTTAGGTCAAGGTTTATTTTTAAAATTTATTTTTTGCTTTAAATAAAGAGATATCTATATGAAAATGCACATGCAATAAGTCTATGTGAAGCTGTTATGTTGCCCACTATTTATATTTAGACAATATCTCCTAAGAGAAATGGTCACTGCAAAGAAATAAAAAAGAAAAGAATAACCTAAATTTGATAGTTTTGGGGTTGCCGAGTTAGCAGATTTAGGAGTCAGCAGATTTCGGGCAGAGCAGGAATCTAGAGGAGTGCATCTGCATCCCTGATTTTATTTCCTGAGTACCATTTGCACGCGTTGCGCTTGGTTTGAGTTGGACAGTAGACCTAACTACAGAGAAGACCCTGGAGCTGATAGTTGTCACTGGAGACCCCACAGTGGACCTGGAGTTGCCATTCAAGGCTCTCCTTAAGGGGCGCAAAATGGGGTCTGGGTCCAACTTTGTGTTTTCTCTTGATTAGAATTTAAAGCCTTGATACGAAAAAATGGTAATTGATATTTAATAATGAACTCGTTGAATAAAATGTGTTTTGGAAAAGTCCTCTTTGATATAAAAATGTATTTTGTTTATATGTGTATAATGCTACAGTAGGTTAATTGATGAGCAGGTTTTCTTCAAAAACTATGTGTGGGTTTGTAATGCCATGTTATAAATATTGTGTGGCCTCTTGGAATTGACAACCAATTAGCAATATCACAGTAATGCCAATGAAATATAAACTGTCTTGAACATTACACATCAGTGACTGATGGCAAGGGGCATTCAGCTTATTTTCTCTCTTTTTTGTTTCTCTTTAATTTTTTGAATGAGATAACTACATGATGCATGTTATTTCATTCTCATATTTCTTATTTACATGCCCTCAGTTCTTGCTCCCTGGTACATGTTCTGAAAAAAGAGCAACTTTTGCCCTGGCTGCGGTGGCTTAGTGGATTGAGTGGCAGCCCGAGAACCAAAGGGTTGCTGGTTCGATTCCCTGTCAGAGCACAGGCCTGGGTTGAGGGCCAGTTCCTCAGTGGAGTGCGCACAAGAGGCAACCACACACTGATGTTTCTCTCCCTTTCTTTCTCCTTCCCTTCCTCTCTCTCTAAAAATAAATAAAAATATTTTTAAAAAGGAAAAAGCAACTTTTTAATGAACTTTGTTAAGAGACCTTGTGAAGTTAGGTTTGGGATTTGAACAGAAAAGAAACAGAAAAATAATCTGAGTTTTTAGGGAAGAAAAAACAGGATGGCTTGATAGTTGTGAGTGGGAAAGCCAGAAAATAACCTCTTTGGCCCATGGATTAGGAACAAGGGCAACCCTAACACTGATTTTAACTGGACCAAAACCATGTTGGTTGTCATCAATGAGTAGAACACCCATGTCTGTGACGGGATCTTTTTCAAATGGGTAAAGAAACAGGGTCCATCGCATTTAAAGCTGAGGTATGGCAATACCACATAGATTGGTTTGTACATCTTATGAGCCAGATTTTGTTACGAAAATACCTATCAAGTGTCCTGTCAGGCATTTTGGAAAAAGCACGTTTGTCTGTGTCTTTTATGAAAACCTAAAGCTGCTGACCCGCCTCAATGCAGCAACAGGGACCGTAGCTCTGCTGATGTGTTTTATATTTCTTTAACATCATAATCTTCATTCCTCTGTCTCCCTCCTCCCCTGCCCTCATTTTCCCTTCATTGACTTAGGAAGCCTTTTCATGGAGGCCTCACCTCTGTCTTTGATCTTTGTGTGTTCTTTTATGGCGATGTCACCTGGAACAAGAGGACGATTTAGGTACACAGTGTCTATGGTTGCTGAAATGTGTGCAGTCTTGACATCTGACTCCTAGAGGGAGCCTCTCCTGTCATCAGAGTCACAGAGGGCTGAACTGTTCTGCCTCAGTGGTGTTGACCATCTTGGCCTTCGTGCGTGGGAAGCCAGCAGAATCTTGGCAGGATCAGCTGTGAAGGCTGCTCTTGCCTCATATGCACAAGTTCAGAGCCTCATTACTTTAATTTGCAAGGAAGGAAATGTGAGGCTGTTGGGCAAGTGCCTGCTGAGTCAACATTATTGCTGTATGATCCCCACTTTTCTCCCAGGATTCGTGGCTCGAGATCACCAAATTGTGCTCATTAAGGATTTATAGCTATTTATAGGAATGAGATTAGTATGAAACTTTGATTACCCTTTTTCCCCCTGTAAAATTTGTGTGGTTTTGCATCCGTTCCAGGTCGGAGGGCACTTCCCTGCAGAGTTTGGTGTAAGCTGATCCCAGGCTGGTCCAGGGTGTCATCCTTCCAGACCCAAGTGAGCTTTTTATAGTCCCGTTGCAGCAGATTCCTTCTCCTTTTGCTTCTTTATGCTAAATTTAGGAGAATGAACAATCATCCTAGAGAATTTTCTCAGTAGTCAGCTTTCAGGAATAGATCTTTTTTTCTTTGTCTTAACTTACAAAGTCTATAACCTTCTGTTGGAAACTTAACCCATGGTGATAAGGGTAACAGGAGCAATACTAGGAGTAGTATGATGTCATAGGTAAAAATAAACCTCTATCAGTTATATTTCCCAGAATGGCAATAAAGGGATTTTCTTCGTAATTTACTCTGGGATCGTTTTAGCTGTTACACTCTTTGCCAGATTCATTACTACTCCTTTAATGGTAAAATTCGGTTTCTGCTTGAAGTATTTTTCATAGAATTTGAGCACAAAGGGAATTTTAGGGCCAGCTATGCTATCTTTCACCAAAGTAAAAGTCTTTGCTACAACTTTTCTGACTGATCATACATAGTTCACACTCCTAGGGCAAGGGACTCTTGCTTGCATTGTGGTCCATTCCGTTTGTGGGTAATTTTAATCACTAAAATGCCTTTCATTACATTGGAGCAAAGTCAGACTTCTCATGATTTTTGACCTTTTGGTCTTAATAGTGCTCTTGATAATACAATTAATCATTTTCCTTTTTTCACTTAACAGCCCTTGAAAATAAGGAAGAATTGTGACATCTCTCAGCTTTGCATAACTTGATGTTTTTATGTTGATTTTATATTTTGTTTACCTTCTTCCAAGTCATTGCTAAGAGTGTCAAATAGAACAATGTGTTACTTCTCCGAACTGATCTTGGTTCACCAGTCAATTCTCTTTGTACTTGTGTCTTTCTGCACCTTTGCATTGAAACTAGAATGTTGACTCACTTGTGTTTCCTGCTCCTCGAACACCTTAGCTCCCACCTAGTGCGTTTACTCCCTGTTCTTTTTTTGTATCTTTCTGTATTGTTATACTTTGTGTTTTTTTAATTTTTATTTTTATTTAATTCTTGTTCAAGTACAGTTTTTTTGTCTTATATTCTCAGCCCTGCCCCGCCCAGTGCTCCCCACCTCCCTCCCATTTCCACCCCCACCTTAATTATTGTCCATGTGTCCTTTATACTTGTTCCTGTAAATCCTTCCCCTTTTCCCCTGTGATTCTCTCCCCTCTCCCCTCTGGACCCTGTCAGCCTGTTCCGTATTTGAGTGTTATTGGTCATATTTTGCTTGCTTGTTTGTTTTGTTGTTTAGATTCCTGTTAATGGTGATATCATACAGTATTTGTCTTTCACCGCCTGGCTTATTTCACTCAGCATAATGCTTTCTAGTTCCATCTATGATGTTGCAAAGGGTAGTAGTTCCTTCTTCCTTTCCACAGCATAGAATTCCATTGTGTAAATGTACCATAGTTTTTTGATCCAGTCATTGACCGATGGGCATCTAGGTTGCTTCCAACTCTTGGCTGTCGTAAATTGTGCTGCTATACTTTGTGTTTTGTTTCTTGTTTCCAGTTTTACATTGTATCTTACTCATGTCTAGTTTTCTGGTATTTCCTGCTTAAGTCACTTTGGGTAACTGTTGGGTTGGCCAAAAAGTCTGTTTAGTTTTTTTCCATAAAATAAAAGAACACATTTTTCTTTTTTTTAAATATAATTTTTATTTAATTCTTGTTCAAGTACAGGTTTCTGTCTTATATTCCCAACCCTGCCCGCCCCCCACCCCATGCTCCCCGCCTCCCTCCCCTTTCCACCCCCCACCCTTAGTTATTGTCCATGTGTTAAAGAACACATTTTTCATTTTCACCAATAACTTTATTGATTTGGACATTTTGAGTATGTCTGCTCTCTCCTGCTATTGGCTTCAAGTAGGTAGAGGCCAGGGGTGCTGCTAACCATCTTCTAATGCATAAGACAGCTGCACAGCATATAATTATTTGGCTAAAATATCAATAGTACTTATTCCTACTTCACAAAGTAGAAACTCTGCCCACCACTTTTGACACTTTTGATTGGTCATAGCACCTTCTCCATATACTGCATAAATTGTTTTCTGCATTTCAGTTGTGTTTTTACCTTTCTTGAAAGAATGCAGCCTAATGTGCTGGAAATCTTCTTCTATCTTCAATGGCTGCACAAAAACTCACCAATTTTGAGAAGTTTTTTAAATGCCCACTGATGTGATAGCTGTCACAACAAAATCTAACAAAATTGTTTTAAATGACTTTTAAGACAACTAAGCACTGCTAGAGCCATCGTACGGAAAAAACCAAACACCCTCTTCGGCCAGCCCCCTACCTGCGAGCCCACTTCTTTCATGAATAGCTGTCAGAGCCTTCACAGGGAGTGTGATCAGACCATCGTTTCGTCAGTCACACAGTGATATTCTTTAGAGTGTGCTTCCTGAGTGTCCTACAGCAGTGGATTACAGATGTGCTGAGAAATTCATTTCCACAGACCTTGGAGAGCTGGCCAGGGCCCCAGTGGACATAGGTGTCAAGTAGCCTCTACATACTTCAGTGTGACATGCACCATTTTCTATGTGCTTCGTGTGGCCCACAGCCTTCAGCACTGCCTTAGGGAACCATGGACTGCTGCTAAGTTGTGGTATAGGGTTATTTTATTTTCTTTTATTTATTTGTTATTTTTTAATCCTCATCCAAGGATATGTCCATTGATTCCAGACAGAGGAAGGAGGAGAGAGAGGGAGAGAGAAACAGAGAAACATTGATGTGAGAGAAACAGCGAAACACAGATGTGAGAGATCAGTTGCCTCCCTAATGCCCCCCAGCAGGGGACTGAACGTGCAACTCAGGCATGTGCTGTGACTGGGAAAGGAACCGGTGACCTTGTGGTTTACAGGACGGTGCTTCAACCAACTGAGCCACACCAGCCAGGGCGGGATTAGATATTTTGCTTAACTCAAGATAAATGATGCGGTCGTGTAATCACAGAAGGAAATGAGGCTTTCTTGGTGTAACACAGTCTTTATGAACCCATCATGGCTCCTGGTAAGCTTTCAGGTTAAAACGAGTGGTATGAATGGGGCCGGGTGCTGTTGGCAGTGCTCTGTGTGGGGATCCCCACTGTGGGCTCACCTGGGTAGTGTGAAGGCAGGTCGCCTGTGTTGATTGCAGTCCTCTCATTAGATGTGTCTAACCTCAAAAGATGGCTGGTGGTGTTTCAGGCAAGTTCTGTGAAGGCTGAGGCTTGATGAAACAATGGAACTTGGAAGTACGCTGATTTTCAGCCCCTGCTTTTATATGGCTGGCACAGGCAAGTGGGCAAGTGCTAAGGGAAGTGGAGTCCACTGTCTGGAGCACTAAAGAAACCGGAGTGCCTGATAATGACCAGTTGTAAAACAACTCTTTTATTATGCTATGAGAGGTCATTAAAAGGATATATTTAAAGGAAAAGTTAAGTCTTGATTTTTTTTGAACTTTTTTCTACCGTGTCTATTTCAAAATATGAACTCAGGTCAAAATTTTGTGGAAAAATCTACATTTTCCTTTTTTTTCGGTAATTAATATTCCAGAGTGACAAGTGTTAGCTGCATTGATTTTATGATTTTTTTTTTACAACAAATCTTTGAAGCTGCAGTACTTAGACTTGAGCAGATATCAGAACCACTTGAAGGTCTCGCTAAAAAATCAGAGTTTTGGCCTCACTCCAAGAGATTTTGACTAAGTAAGGGTGTTGCTAAGGAATGTTTTATAAAGCATGCCGTGTGGATTCTCTTGTAACTGGTCAGAAGGCCAAACTCTGAAAAATATTGGGTGTAAAAGACGGTGCTTTCCTACTCACCAGCTGGTGGAGGCTTCACACCGTATTGTCAAAGGATCATTTGCCCCGGAGACTTGCGTTTTGCCCCTGGCACGTGTCTCTTGTGTTGTATGGAATTCCAAACTGTCCAGCCAAACTGAAATCATCACCAGCAGTTTGTATGACTTCATGCAAAGTCCGGTCAAACGTCATATGTTGTCTTTGGTTATGACATTCAGAAAACACTCAAATTATTTAGATGGACAGATAACTATTGCCTTACATTTGTGTATAGTGATACTATTAAGCAGTATTTTCTCTGGCATTGTCACAATTGATCTTTTCTTACATTAAAAAACTATAGTAAGATGTCGAACTTTATTGTGAACTCAGTTGCACTTTATAAAAACCTTTTGCAGTTGGTAATCTTATTTTCATTCTATGAAGTAAGAAGCTTAAGGTTGCGAGTAAATGGTAGCAGTGGTACTTGAACCCATACTGTTTATACTTCAAAATTAGGCAGCGTTTATTATGTGCTAGGGACTGGGACGTACATATGGTTTATTCCCTTTCAATCTCCGTAAGTACACTGTGAGGTAAGTATTATTATTATCTTAATTATCATCATAACTTTTTTAAAAGTTGGCACTTGATAAGGTTAAGTAACAGTAACTTCTTAAGGTCACGCCTTTAGGAAATGTCAGAAGGAGGTTTGAGCTGGGTTTGTCTGACACCAGAGTTCATGCTCTTGCTGTGGGCAGTGTGAGGGCAGATTGCCTGGATAGATTACGGTGCTCTGCTTCGATGTCTGTTTTCCCAGAAGGATGGGCGGTAGTGTTTCCAGGCAAGTTACCAGTACACATTCCGGCTGGTTGGCCATACATGTTGTACAAAGCTGTGCTGCAACTCACTCTAGAGAGAAAAGAAAGGAGCAGAAGGATCTAACCAGGAGGGAAGTGCATATTCATAGTGGGAAAGCAGATAAAACCAAATTAGATTATACATTTTTAGAAAACTTGATAACAATATCATTTACACTCTCCATTCACCAGGAGTACAAGAAGTGGAAAAGGTGTTGTGGTGTACAGACATCCTGATAATTTTAGCTGTTTTTCTTGAAGCGGGAGTTGTGTTATGTTTTACAGGCTTTTGAGTGTTGTTCCATCTTTCATTTATGGGACTATATTTCCATTACTAATCCCAGCTGGCTTTTGGCCTCCCGTGCTTATGTCCTTGGCAGTGATTGTCTGTACATCTCCAGCGTACGGTGTGGCCTTTGAAATGTTTGAAACCAGAAGTTTGCTTTCTTTAGGTACATCTTGTGTTCTTGTGTTTTCTCCCCATTGACAGAAAAGTCTCACTGATGCTGTATTTATCCTGGGTTTCTGTAAGAAAGTTTGAAATTCAAAGTTTTCATTTTGGTCGTTTTGATCATAAGACAATGATCACTTTTAATACAGAAGAAATGAAAAAATGTTAAATATTTTTTCTTCTGAATCTTACTTTGAACTGTGGGTCATAAAGTATTTTCTATTTTGAATTTCACTAAGATTTAGGGTAAATAAATGATTTGAACCATCTTTTCTTTTGTCTTAAGTCAAGCTTTATCATGACCTTGTATCATTTATTAGTAATGGCAATGAAAATGTTCAGGATCTAATACGTTGCCCTAACATCTATTAATCTCTCTCTACCAATGTACACGTAGCAACTGTCTGCATCCACCTGACTTTTGATACTTACCGATTGCCTATTAGTGTCTCCTGACTCTGATAGTCCGGGGTCCTGTTCAGAGAGGAGCAGCATTCAGGGTGATGTCTCATGTGAATTCATTCTGTCTTGTGTGGTGGCCTGCTTGAAAGCCATGAGAGGAAGATCTGGGATAATCAGTCAGACTATCTTTTCTAAATGCTTTTGTTTCTGGGAGAGAGGCTGCAAATGTCAGAGGCCCTGCATTCTGACGGAGGCAGTGAGTCCTTGCAGTTCTTGATGGTTTGGTGTGATAACAGGGCTGGGTGGGGCCTCTGCAGAGAGTTCAAGGGCATCTGGAGCCTTTAGGCCAGCATCCTCGCCTGAGACGTCTGCAGAGTTGTGTATCCAGTTAAACACACTTCGTGGAAATGCTATCCCGAGCACCCTTCCTTTCCTCTCACTCCATCCTGTGAGTAGGGGGAGTCCATTGTAATTCTCTCTGTTTTTCCTCCTTTGTGGGACTGGCATCAAAACATGGCATGACCTTTGTGTCCTTCAGTGACATGCTAGAAGCTTCTTGATTTTTAAGGTGGCTGGTGGAATTATATTCTATGTTCTCAGACTTGAGGGACTTAATGCAGAGGCCGAGGCTGACCCTGGGAATGTGCTTCTTTATGCCTTTGAGAATAGCGCTGAGTGAAGCTGGTCAGGGAGCCAGGATTCCGATACGGGCAGGAGTAAATAATTAGGTTAGGTTGGAAGTTATTCCTTTTCCTTCTAGTAGGTGGACAAGCTGAAGAGGAAAGCACGAGAAAGGGCATAAAGCTCATTTGAAGAGGGAATGTGTCTGTAATGGAATACTTTAAGACTGTTTTTGAAGGAAATTATATCTCTTTGGACTACTGGTTGAAATGTGTATTGGATGTATAACATTTCTTATAGTTTTAGGGCTTGGGTATGCGATTATGGCATTGGCCAACCATGACAACTAGTTTAGTAATTAACAATTAGTTAGTGGATACCTGCTGGAATTGGAGTAACAAAATGTTCTAAATTCAGGGTGTCAAACTCATTTTCACCAGGTGTCACATCAGCCTTGTGGTTGGCTTCAAAGGGCGGAATGTAATTTCAACTCCTTAACGGTTAAGGAGTGGTTATATTTACTCAGTCCTAAAATTGTTTTGGCCTTTTGGAGGCAACTTTGAGGCTGATGTGGCCCCCAGTGAAAATGAGTTTGATGCCCCTGTTTTAAATGTTTTTTATGTAAGAACTAAAATGTTGTAAGTGATAGACATTCCCTGCTTCTAAGGTATTTTATAATCCAGGAGGGATAAAGATAATATATATGTATAATTAGTTGACAGCACTTGCCAAGTAACATACCAATAAGGGAAACAAACAAAAAACCTGTAAATTGTATATTTAAGTATTGGCCAATTAAGGGAGTGGTGAACTGGATTGAGGAAGGAAGAGAGAAACATAAATTGGCAGACAGAAGCAGGGATGGCATTTGGAGTGGGAAGGAAGATAAGTGAGAGGACACAGGCTCAATCCAGATGAAACTTCCACGGCCATGGATAATTTGTGATGAATTTGATTATTTATTTGATGTGACAGACAGGAAAAATGTGCCATAGGTTCTCGAAAACAGTATGTCCTCAAATAATTTAATTTCGTTAAACATTTTGTTATAACATTGATGAGCTGTCAAAGGAACTCAGTTTCTATGTATATCAATTTGCTTGTGGTAAAGCTGTTACTTTCTACTTCACTTAATGTTACAGAACCCGTGGCCAATGTTAAGTGAGGACTTACTATACATACAACGTGCTGAAAATGATAGATATGATAATTATTTAGGCAGTAATATCTAAGATAGATTGGAGTGGTAGAGCTAGAGGTGGGGCGAGTGTTAGGGGGATGTTTCATAATCCAGGTGTAAAACCATGAGGCTTTAATGTGGGTGTTGGGAAAGTCTGCTGGCCTAGAAAAAAAATGAGCTCAGTTTTTGCGATGTTCCGTTTCAGACGTCAGGGGTCATAGCCTGAGATGACCAGTCAGGAGCTGGAGCAGGGATCACAGGGGAGGTCAAGCGGTAATTGCTGATTCTTGAGGCACCTGTAATGCATGTGGTGCATGCTTCCCGGTGGTGAATACTGAGGGAGAGAAGCAGAAAGCTGAATTCTGAACCTCAGGAGCTTTTGCCAGCCAAGGGGGAGGAGGCAAACAAAAAGAACAGTCAGCAAACGAGGCACAGAGAACATGCAGAGAAACCATGCGAGGAGAGAATTTCAACAGTGCTAAATGAAGCATAGAGGTCAAGGGGATTGAAAACTTGAGAAAGGCCTGTTGGATTTGTTAAGGGAAAGGTCTTTGGAGACTTAGATAAATGTGTTTCCAGTGGCGCCGTTTCAGTGCAAAAGTGCACCAGGGATTTCCTAGGTGCTCTGCATGACAAGGGGATTAACGTTTCACAAATAAATCCCTTCTGTAATTGCTTTAGCACATATGACTGGGGAGCTGGGTCTTCAGGGTTTCAAAGGAAATTGTGAGGCCACCTCCGGAAGGAATCGAGGTTAGCTATCGCCCATTGTGCAAACCAGTCAGGTGATTTGGTGTGTTATGTGAGAGAGAATCTCACAAAGCTGAACTGTTGGGCTGACTTGGATTCACAAGATCATACTGGCTCTGGGGAAAATCTTTGGGAACATGTAAAACCCAAGCAGTGTTCAAAAGCCTCTTCCTGGGTATTGTTAGTTGGTATATGCTAATGGGTGAGCCTGATGTGTTTGTCACAAATGTTGAATTGTATAAAATAATAAGAATCAAATTTGTTTATGAAAATAATTAACATTAATTTACATGGAAGCGGAAGCAGCAAAGAAATTCTGGTCAGGGTTGAATCAAAGCTCTGAATTTAATGGTCTCTTATTAATGTGATGCCAGAAAAACACATCAGTCAGGTTGAAAAAATGGAGATGAAAGCCTAGATATGGTGATGAACTCGACATTTAGAAGTCAGCAGATACATCTTCATGATTCAAAGGGAGAAATTTATAGAAAGTGAAACTTTTCAATTTGTTTCCTTTTCAACTAATTAGAGGTAGTTTAATTAATTATAAAACCTAAATTAGATGTTAGATGAAAATGTAGTGATTTCTGGTGAGTCATATGTGTGATTTTGGATTTATAATCACATCACAACAAACTAGTTGAGAAGGGATAAAGGTAAAAATGGGCCTAAGTTTTTCTTTTTGCCTTTAGCTCCTGTTTCTTTAATGTTCATGTGGTAGTTGTCCAGAATTCATTAAGGGCTAAATAGAGTTTTGTTGTAATTGAGGATGTGTCTTTAATGCCTCTACAGATTTCCATGCCTTTACAGCAGAACATGAATTGCTTGTGCTGTCTCTTTTATATAAAATGGAGAGTTTCCCAGCACTTTATAAAATGTAACTTATGTGAACTTGGAACTATGCTTACACTTGGATTGCATGGGAATCTGAAACTTTCCTGGTAATCTGTTTAAGTTGATACTTGACCATGACTGTGTTTCTTCTTGGTTTTCCAGAAGCTGCTATACAGTATAGGATATATGTTGAATTAAGCCAATACTTTTCAAAAGGTCTAGAAATATTATAAACTTACTTACTTGAACTCTTCCTTGTTACCAAAGTGTCAGGATGACATATGGCTATTACAGAGACTAAAAACATACAAAATAAATTATAAATAAAGGAGAAAATGAAAGGAAAGAAAGAGATTTAACTGAAATAAAGAAAAAAATCGAGTGGTCATAGTTATGTGGTTTTTGTGAACCTCCCTTTTTTTTTTAAGTTCTTTATCAGCCAGGGCAAAATATGAAACTTGAGTACTCAGTTTACAGAGACCATGAGTTAAAAACAAGTCACTTGCTTAGGAGAACCGCAAGTAATCACCAATACAGAACCTGGATGGAAATAAAGAGGACTTTGTATGATGCAGTGAACACTGTCATTAACAAGGTCTTGCCTGGAGACCAGTCAGGTTCCCCAGGATCCCCTGAGTCGGCTCCGTGAGGCCATAGATGGCCGTTGTCACAGGAAAACATCTTTCTGCAAAATCCATTCAGCAGTGAGTCCTCAGGGTCAGTTAGGTAATTCTCTTAGTGCTTATATTTGGGGTAACACTTTTTCTTTTCACCTCATGTGTGTTCGAACTTTCAGGGCATCTATTACAGTGCAGGACAGACCCATGCCACTGTGAGGTCAGAGCATTCGCTTAGAAAGCATTCGCTGTGGGAGCTCCCCTCCACTGGGGGCAGCAGGAAGGGTGACGTCATTATCGCATGATTGGTTTTGGAGTACATGATAAAGAAGTTGCAAGGAAAAAGTGAGGGTCTTCAGACCCAGAGGAGAATTGAAGCTGGCAAAAATTTCCAGAAATAGTTTCACAAGCAAGAGTGTATTAGTTAATGACTACAATCTTTTTTTCTGGAATGAAGAGGAACATTTGGAAAATAAACTAAATAAAAATAGCAGTGAGATTGCTGTGAGTTTAAGTAAGGGAGAAGCAAGTTCTCAGTCAGGCAAGTTTTCCTCTGCGTACCTCTCTTGTGCCGCCGTGTAACTGACTCCCTGACATGTATGAACCATGTCTTTACCCTCCGTGGACTGTTCTTTGTATTTCCCTTGGCACGTGATTCAGGCTGTTGGAGAGCTTGGTAAACTCATCACATTAGATCATGGGTTGATGTAAGTTCATGTTGGATGTTTTTAAAATTAGTTGAGACCTGCGTAAGGGAAGAATGTATGTCCACAGCTGCCCTGAAAGAGATTAAATGCATTTGAAATGTTTTTTTTTTTTTTATGACAGCAGAGTGGGTAGTAATATTCCTTCTGCAGTGAGCTAGCAAGCATGGCTGTTGGGAGAGCCTTCCTGAGCACGTGATAAATCAGAGACTGATTTGCTACAGGTTAGGTAAGGCACCTGGAAACTGCTTATGAAGGGGATTTTGTCATTAATTATAAGAGATATATATGCCACCGATTTAAGGACTGAAGGCAGTAAAGCCAAAATGATTTCTAGGAGTAAAACCAAACCAATTTCTATCTCATTATATGTTTTCTTTTAACTTAAACGTCAGGACTTGCTACTCTTAACAAAAATGTCATTGTTACTGTAAATATTATCTTCTCAACCTGTGATTTTCTCCTGACAGTATCTCATAAGCATCTTGCTAGGTTCATAATTCAGTATAATTTTAATGGTTCTTATACAGGTATACCTGGTTTATTTAGTCATTCCCTATTTTGGGGTGTTAGGTTCTTCTTTATTTTGGTTACCATAAGCCATACTTTAATGAACATCCTTATAGTTAAATCTTTGACCTCACCCATGATTATTTCCCCAGAATAAAGTCCAGAAAGTGGAATTTCTGGATCAAAGCATAAACAAAAACTAAACGCTTTTGCCACACAGCATCATAATTGTCCTCCACAAAGGCTGTGCTAACTTACCGTAAGATCAGTGGTTTATGGGGAGGTGTATTGAGATGGCATCCTCTCTAGAGTTAATAGCTGAAGTTTTGCTGTCATAATGTAACTTGGGGGTGATTGACAGTTTGGCTTAGTACCTGGGACCTCATCCTCAGGGGTTACAGCTTTCTTTAGCTCCTGCACTACTATGTCTGGTAATATTTTAGGCTAGCTCCTCTATGAGCCAGCCCCCTCCTTACCATTTAAAACCACCTTGCTGGGTCAGTCATGGCCTGTGGCAAAGGGAAAAGCTGCTCCTCTTAAACCTGCCCTTCAAGATACTCTTGTCTTGCTTAGAGTTCAAGTCCGTTGCCATTGGATTCTAGCACACTGAAACCAAGGACTGTTTCTCTACTTCAACACTGAGAGTTGGAGGTGGATTTTCTCTTGATGCCGTGTGACAGGTTAGACCTCGGAGCTGCGAACTCTAGGCATTTATATAGCACCTCTGGACGGGTTTACCTCCAGTTTGGAATAACACACATCCCCTTTTACACCCCTGTAGGAGATCTGCAGGGGCTTTACCTTCTTTTTCATAAGAGAGGAGGCAATCATAGAACCAAATCTCTTTCATAACTCTTCAACAGTGACTGCAGAAGAAAACGTTTGTAGTCCTTCCTGCCTTTTTATTTTGAGGAAGTCTTAATAACATCACTTATTTTACGTCGAAGTGTGCTCGTCTTTGGCAGCAGCTGCTTGCCCCTTCGTTTTTAAAGCTGTGTATCATTCAGCGCTTTTTTCCCCCAGGTTTTTTAGGGCCCTGCCTTGAACCAAATCTTTTAAGTTTGTTCATTTAAATTTTATTCTTTATTTCCTACACATAAAAATTTGAATGTATTTTTTATTTCCACAGTTAAGACACTATGGAGAAAAAAAGCAATAAAATAGAGAATAAATAATGAAGCATGAAGTCAGAGCCTCTTTTCATTTCTTTGCTCTTGAGCCCTCTCCAGGATTGGCTTTCTACTTCTTTCTCTTTGGGTTTATACGAGTTTAAAAGTGCATGTAGGAAGGTATCAACTTGTGTTTTTCAATAGAATTAGAAACTTACCTATCTCATGTGTAATGATTGATGAACTATGAGCCTAAAATTCCAATTAGTACCTTTTAGTAGTGTCTAGCATTTCTGTGTTTTAAGAAGTGTCTTGACAAATGGCAAAGCTCGAGGCTCCTTGAATTTATTTTTATTCAGAGTTGGATGTATTTTCTGTTTCAGGGCCATTAATGACTTTGAGACATATTAGACTAAACCATAATGTTTTAAACATGAAAAAGGACTTGGGGAGACTCAAATATGAATTGATAATTTGCACAGTTATATGTGCTGTCTCCTTAATATTTTCCTAATTAAAAATCTTCCTACTTGAAAACCTGTTTTCTCAGGTTAAAAGGGAGAAGTATTCTGCCCTTACTGATAGGCCATTTCACAGACGTATCAGTTTGCCTTATTGGCTGGGTGATAGAAAATAAAGGGCAGAAAGTAAGAAATTATCCTCCATTGGATATTACCTGTTCTCTCATATTATCTGGATTTGAAAGTATTCTTAGGAAAAAATAGGCCCTAATCTTTCATTAAAGATAAAAGACAAGCTCTTACAAAGTATAGGTTGTTTGCAGGACTGGGAAATATTGGAAATATGTCTTGGCTCAACTAGCTGGCCACTTTTGAGAGCCAGTAATACTAAGTGGCTCAGCTTAGTTGCACTCAGTGGCAAGAGATGTTCTGAGGTTTCCCATGTGTTGGGAGGGGGCCCAAGACAAAGAGGTTCTTGTAAGACTCAGCTAGAGACTTGGCTGTGGAACAGAGTCCTTGACAAATGTGCATTAACTGTGCCCTGCCCAGTGGCGTGCTGCTACAGCCCCTGTCCTGGGAGCCATCGCCAGCACCATGGAGTGAGCCTGCGTCTCTAGGTAGACACGTTGAGCTTCTTCAGCTTAATGACCTCATTATTGCCCCTGAACACGGGAGCTGCCCTTGTGGCATCATATGCCCTCTCTGCAAAATCATATCACGTAGTCACTTTTGAAAACTGTTTACTCTTTGTTTTCTCACATGTGGTTTTTTCTGTAGAAGATAATTGCTTGTGCTTATATCTACCTTTCTGGTTTGCTGTGTGTGTGCACATGTGTATATACATAAATACATGTATACATGTATTTGTGAACATACATATTTATAAATGTAAATATGTAAGTATTTACATATAAGTAAGTTTTTAAATTCACCAATGCATTAGTTTCTTTTGCCACAATGTAAAGAGCATAGTATTTACATATAAATAAAATTTTTAAATTCACCAATGCATTAGTTTCTTTTGCCACAATGTGAAGAGCATAGTATTTGAACTCAGAAGACCTGAGTTCAAGTTCTGCTTCTGCCACTTAATAGCTCTCTGACCTTTTGAAGCTCTGTTTCCGTTAGCCGTTCCCATATTGGTTGGAACTTGTGAGCCTCAGATGAAGTACTGTATGTAACAACATTTTGTGAACTATAAACTGGCACACAAGTGTTAATTACTTTTATTATTTTAAATTTACTCTCTCCAGTAAAATCAAACATTAGTAATGAATTCCTCAGGAGTTCTTTTAATCCCAGAAGAGACGTATAAACTTAATATATCCTGCTTTGGTGGTCAAAAGGCAAGGTCATGTAAGGCTGCTGGTAAGGAGTGAAAATTACAGGTATGCTAATTTCATAACGGGGTTCTGCAAGCAGCCTGGAGTGGAGAGGAGAGGAGGCAGAAAACAAAGATCAATAAACACTTTATAGTTTATATATGGCCTGGTGAAAGACTGCATTTTGAAGGATTGAGTTTAATTGTTAAGGTTGATGTTTTACACTTTACATTAATGCTTAAAGAGTAGCATTCATCAACTTTCAAAACAATAGTTTTTTGAGTCACCAAAGACACAAATATGGTCAAAACATATTACTGTTTTCAGAGAAATCATCTAGCTGTCTGGGTAGTAAGCATCCTTTGACAGCATAGTAAACGGCATAGGCAGCATAGGTAAGAAGATTTAGTATTTTCTAAGGTGAGCTTTACATCCTGGAAAATGTGTTTCCTAAGTGGGATGCTGGGGCCATCTTCAGGTTAGAAGGTGTCAACAGGAACTAGTTCAGGTTCAGGTGTGGGCGGCTTTGAGCTTCCCAGTTCATAAAAGGGCATCTGATTATCAACCGTGACTTGGTCTTCATCTACCCAGCTTTGCAGGTGAGTGGCCAGTTTCATTTCATTCTTTGGTTTCATCTTCAATTTATTTGCTTTTACTTTCATTGGAAGTTCTTAAATATCCTGAGAAAATATTCTCTGGAATTCAACCTCAGTCAAATCTTACCACGTTTTTTTTTTGTCTAGCTATTGTTTATTCTTATAACATCTCTTTTGAAGCAGAACATCACACACATATAGATGTTCATAATGTGAACATCATTTATATTTCCCCCCAAATTCCGTTAATCTGGGTTTGAGTGAACTGTTGAATTAGCTGAGTGCAGAGGTTCAGTTTTGCTGTCCTGGAGGCAGAAAAGCGGTGGAAGGATATGTGACTTCAGCCAACGGGCCAGGGGCCAGCCTCCCTGTTGTCTAGGCCATAGGAAGCCGGGGACTGGGAGACAGGTGCTGAGGAAATGAGTAACACTTACTATGATAAGTCTGACACATTCCCAGTTTTGTTCTCCTATTTGGTGTTTGGTGCTTTTGTTGTCTTGCAAAAGATGGGATAGCTTAGTACAATGTTATTTTATTTCACTGTCTATGGATGAATGACTGAGATGTAGGGAGGAGAGGCACGTTTGGGTTTGGACCTCTGACTTAGTCTTGAGGGCTTGCGAGTAGTGGTGTAATTTTTTTTCAGTCTTAGCAAAAGAAATATTAAAAAACTGCTGAAACAACAGCTTATTGAGAGCCAGGTTATAGGAAGAGAAATGTGCTGGGAGTGATGAATAAGAACCAAAATCTTGGCTCTGCTAATAGCTTGCTGAACATGGATAGTTTCCTTAATGCCTCTGAACCTCTGTTTTCTTGTTTATAAAATGATATTACTATGTAATTTCTTATGCTCCCTTTACACTTAAAATTCCGTGGTTCTGATTTTTCTCTATGATTTTTGTCAGTGACAGTTTGATCCTTTCCACAGAGTGTGAAGGTCACAGATACTCCTTATCAACAAAAATTACCTTAAAAGATATCAGATGGCAAGTTTTGTTGCCAAGGCCATGTGTGGAAATGACCCTGTGGGTTTTGAACCTAACCTGGTGGCTGTAGCTCACTCTCTACCTGTGTTGTTGGCTCCTGGCTGCTTCTTTCTCCGCTTTCGGTGTGCTGAGATTCTGGAGGGAAGGCACCCTGTCTTGAATGCTCGGTTTCTGGCCACCCTTTTAGAGACAGGACACGTGGATTTCCATGGTGACCTTCAGTGGCAGCGATGCCTCAGCCTTTTTCGTGGGATCCATAGG
Organism: Sturnira hondurensis; assembly: GCF_014824575.4. NCBI lineage: Eukaryota > Metazoa > Chordata > Mammalia > Chiroptera > Phyllostomidae > Sturnira > Sturnira hondurensis. The sequence goes on along the minus strand of NW_028087215.1, from coordinate 1,935,609 downwards.
TAACACTAAGATTGGGACTTCGCAGCGTTGTGGGAAAGGAGGGCAGTGCTGAGTTAGGATCGAATGGAGTATTTCGAGATGCAAAATGCCATAGAGTCCTCCTAAGCATAGATTTTGGTAAATGGATTTTAGTTAGATTGTTTTCCAAACTCCATCATGTTTCCTTTAACTTTTTCACTTACTGTAGTAATCATTTTTCTGTTGTTTGCAATACGTTCTGTTATAAATGAGGTCTGCCATCTGCCAGGAAGAAAAGTATAAAAATCAGGCTGTGCTCATCTTTTCTTCTTTCTAAAGTAATTTCTGTCAGGTCTCATTTTCCTTTGCTTTAATCTTGCCTATGAATATTGTAGTGATCTTGAGTGGTGTACCTCACAAACTTGAGGCACATTGCAGATATAAATCTGAGGATTTAGCAGAGAAAGGGAGGGTAAGATAAATGCTAAAATGGGATGGGGGAGTGGATTGATTATTCATGTAACACTTCTTTAGGAGTAAAGAAAAGCAGATTGGTTGTTTACAGTAAAATTTAGCCCAAATGGCATTCGCACCATTGTAAAGATTCATCTCAATGCAATGTGCTTGTGCCTATTAGTGTTTTGTATCTCTCTCTGTTGCTCTGTCAGAATGTTTCCACATGACTTTTTTGCTCATATTAAAAGTGCTTTTCGTTTTCTGGCATCTCTCCCATGGACCATCGCTTGATAAACAACTTTTCTTGGGTACATGGATGAAACATATCTATTTATGACCCATCCCATTCTTTGATCATGAACCACAATTTCTATTACTATTAGCAGAAAGAATAAAACATGTTGCCCTAATTTTTAAAAGGATTTTATTTATTTATTTTAGAGAGAGGGGAAGGGAGGGAGAAAGCAAGGGAGAGAAACATCAATGTGTGAGAGATACATCGACTGGTTGCCTCTCTCATGCCCCCAACTGGGGATCAGGCCTGCAACCCAGGCATGTGCCCTGACTGGGAAATGAACCAATGACCTTTTGGTCCACAGGCCAGCACCTAATCCATTGAACCTCACCAGCCAGGGCAGGAAGCCCTAATTTAACATTGTAATCCAGAATCGAAATCACAAGACTGTGTGTAACTTCGAACTTTGCCTGCTTTTTTTCAAGGGAGTTGCAGCTATAACATCCTAAATAGGTAGATCTATCTTCTTTTCTCTCCTTCCCTTTCTTTCATTTCCCTTTCCTGTCCATCCTCTTTTTCTCCCTTCTTTCTCCCTCCTCACTTCCTACCTTCTTTTCTTCCTTACTGTATTTAAATACCAGCAGGAAACAGGGCACCGCCACTTTGTATGGCTACATCTTGTGATCTCCAGATTCTGTTCCAACAATATCTGTTCAGTGCCAGTGGTATTCTAGACTTGATGCTAGGCTCATTCCTGTGCATTGTCTCATTCAAACCCCATAGCAGTCCTTTGTAAAGTTGTTTCATTTCCCTTCTGTCAATAAGGAAGCTTTGGCCTGATTCACAGAGCTGGTATAGGGCAGAGCCTGAAACTGAAATGAGGTCTCCTAAATCCTTTTTTTACCAGGTAGAAACTCCGTGTTTCACTTTGATAGTTCTTTTAGAAAAAGAGCCACACCTTGGTATGGGAACAAGGCAGTTGTGATCAAATGATAAAAACAGAAGGCAAGATTCTGGTTCCGGACTCCCCAATTACTGAGTTGGCCTTGGGCAAGTTTTTTATGTTTGTCCATTAGAGTCCCTACTTATTAAATGAGGATAGTAAAACAGTGTCCTAAAAGAATGTTAATGTATAAGTGTCTCTTACTCACTGTAGAATCTTACTTTCATTTAATTTTAATTTAATTTTATAAACATATCCCTAGAATATGTTTATTGATTTTAGAGAGAGAGGAAGGTGGGGAGGGGTAGAGGGAGAGAAGTGTTAAGGCAAGAGAGAAACACTGATTGGCTGCCTCCTGTTTGGGTCCTGACTGGGGATTGAACCCGCAATATGTTGGCACATAGGATGATGCTCCAACCAACTTAGCTACCTGGTCAGGGCCACACCTTGATCTTACACAGTGTTATATGTCAGTTGTATCTCAATAAAGCTGGGGGGAAATGGGGCTCAGAGAAGTTAAATAATTTACCCAAGGTCACATAACTAGTATGTGATGGAGCTGGAATTTGGATCTCTGAGAGCATAGAAAGAGTACAGTGGTCAGTAGTATGGGATTCAGAGTTAGATTTAAGTTCCACTTGTATCCCTGACTAGCTGTATAACCTTGGGCAAGTGACTTGACCTCTCTAAACCTTTAGAATGAGCTACTTCAGAGGACTCTTCTGAAAATTAAATTGCAAATATGCATGCGTTTAACATGGTCTGGCATAGTAGATATGCAATAACCCCTGTCTACAAGGGTTTTACTATGTTAAATGAGAAATGAGGCATAAGGGTAAAATGTGAACAAAATTTTACATGTTGTAATATATGATAACATGTGGACTTATGCAGTTTTAGCAAAGGAGAAGACTACTGTGGTGCCTGTGACGTGCTAGACAGAACGTCGCATTGGGGCTAGTATGTACCAGCTCTTTTCTCACCTTTGCCAGTAGCATCCTGTGAATCTTAGTGCAAGTAAGTTATCTCACCTGTTTTCCTCTTTCTGCGCTTCATTTGTTCATTCACTAATGAAGAACCCACTGAGAGACAGCAGTGTGTCCCAGCACACTGTACTGGGGTCTAGCTAGTAGAGAAGGACCTAACACATGGTCCCTGTTCCCAAATGGGCCATGAACTTACAACCTAATGGGAGGAGAGGCATTTTGAAATGAGAACTTAATTATAATGCAGCAAGAAAAGTGACATAATAGTACTTGAGAAACACATACACACAGTACTGATTAATTCTGTCTGGAGTCTGGGGCAGTTTATGAAAGAGTTGACAATTGAATTAAGTAGTGAAGATGAGAAAGGACCAAGTCTTGTTCATCTTTGTATTACTAATTACCAAAGCACTGAGTGCAGAGCCGAGCACATAGTAAGTCCGCAATAGTGGATTAGATACTGATTCACAAGACTGACCTGTTCTGAAGATCTGTTTCTTCCTACGTGTTCTGTAACAGCTCCTCTGACTCTGTCAAACACAGTTTAAGCCCATAATCTACTCTCACTGTCAGTATATGAGGTGGTTCGGAGCAGAGGTTCTGAAGTTAGTCTTCCTGGTTTCAGCTCCTTCCTCTACCGCTTACTGGGACCTCATCTGTCCCTTCCTCCTTCCTCTACCGCTTACTTCCTCTACCCCTTTGACCTTGGCCAGGTTACTTAACTTCTCCTTGCTTCTGCCTCCTCATCTATAAAAGGAGAATAATAATGGTACCCAGTATTATTAAATGGAAAAAATGAGCTGCAAAGAACTTAGATTGGGGACTAAGTATTAAGTATAGCAGTCATCTTCTATTAGCAATTTTCATTTTATTTGCATATATATTTGCCCTAAGTTCATTTATCTGGTGCCTCCTCACAAATACTGGTACTTGCAAAAATAATATTTTTTTCTGTATATTTTCTGATTGACAGGGGACAAAAAGGGAAGGTGACTTATTTTAGGAGCAAGTTGCTTATTCATGGCTTGCTCTTGCTTTGAAGTACTGATCCTAAGATCCTGGCTAATGCCACAGGAATTCACAGGGGTTTGCTAATTGCAAATCATGCTTCTTGGTGACCCCTTTAACTGTTAAAATGACCTCCAGATTCTGATTTTTCTTCATCCTTTATTAATAGTTAACAAACTGCTTAATATATAGTAGGAAAGACAAGTAAGCCTGAAGTGTTTAGAAAATAGCATGTGAATTAGTTGTAAACTGTTTTAGTAAACATTAAACAGGTGGAAATTACTTAAAGTGATTGCCTATGTTTTATTAAAATATTTAGAAGAAAAATATGTGCTTAATTCTATTTTAATTATAAGGAATTTATTGGGATAGCTGTAATCTAGGGTTTGCCAAGCCAGTCTAATTCATAACCTCACCTAAGTTATCTTTTAAAGACACAGATTCCTAACTCATCCCACACCACTCAGACCTACTGAGATGAAGGAACCTGATCTTGTGTTTTTTAATGGCCTCAGGCGAATCTGATGGTCAGGTAATACTGTTTAGTTTAGGAGCCTGCTTTAGATTTTGCCGTCAACAATTGGAAAGACACTGGTTACCAGGGGTTAATAGGGGCAAATGTGGAATGGGAGTAGCTGAGAGAATGGAAGTCTGTGACGTTTGGGTTCCCTTCCTAAACTATCAGCATCAGCAGCAACACCATTTGCTGGGCTCCAGCGGAAAATGCTACAGATAGATCTGCCACAGACTTCTTTTTTTAGGGAGGTGAGGAGTGTGGATGAAAATAAGGTAGTCTCATCAGAGGTTGTCTGATAAATGTGATAAGTGGAAGCGGTACATTTGTGAAGAATGTGTGCTGGGCTCATTGGGAAGAAAAAATCCCAAGTACACTTTTAAAGCAAGGTAGCCTAGCCACAGATTATTGGAACCAAATAGAAGCAGGCAGCTACATTCTCAAGGTGTGTGCAGCCCAGAAAACAGATGCGGAGGTGCCAGGAACAGTCAGCTTGAGTAGGTGTCCGTAATGGGTGTGCCGGCCGTACAGATGTATTCATTGTTGTAAGACCCGCTGAATACTCTCCCTCCTTTCTCCCTCCCCGACCCCCACCAACTGTGGCACGACCTAAACGTCTTCCAAAACACACACCTGGTTTTCCCACTTCCTGCTTGAAGCCCTCAAAGCTTCCCTATTGGTACTATAGGATTAACGTCTAAATGCCTTATCAAAGGGCCATTCACGATGATTTATCTCCTATATGTTTTTATAGTCTTCTCTTCCTTCTCTTATCACAGTTTCATGCTTTGTGCTCCTGGCACACTGAAGTGTGCAGGCTTCCAACCTATGTTAAGGAAAAAACATTGTTCTGTGATAGCCCCTGGCATATTGCCTAGTAGGGGTTCAGCACTCAGTAGGTGTTCAATAAATGTCTTCGATGAATGAATAAATCAATATTACTTAACTCAGTTACTGTGATTATCTGTTTACATGTGAGTTTTTCCCTGTGGTATGTGAGCTGATGCTGAACTGTGAAGTGTGTGCATAGTTTCTGGCACATCATAGATAACTTATTATAAATTTATGAGTGAATTAATAGCTGGATTTGGTCACAGGCTATAGATCTTTGTCTATTTATTGTCAACCTTTAGTTATCCATGCTACTGAAGAGAGATTGGATAAGATAAACATATTAAATAGTACTGTGTTTGACTTTCCTGGAATGTATAAAATTATCAGGCCAAACTGACTATCTGAATCTTGAGAGAGTGGAAATTTGGCTGACTTTCTAGGTTCCTCCCTTCTCCATGGAATTTCTTACTTTACTCTGTATTCCATGTCCAACAGCATGAAATCTAAGACTCAGGCAAATATCACAGGTTTAGTCAGAGCTGACCTGTCCCAAATCACTGTCTCAATGGTTCACACCTCACCAAGGTGGGGAAGGCCAGTAAGGGATTTGAACTCTGCAATGACGTTGGCATAGTTGGGTTTACCGGGAAGACAAAAATAGACAAGAAGTATTGAATAGTCATTAAATTACTTTTTCACAGTCAGTTTAGTCAGGGTGGGGAACTAAAAGGAATGGACGAGAGTAGCTCATAGTCACCTGGGTGAGTGCTGAGCTGGGCAAAGCCGTGGTATGGATGCTGATTTAGTTTCTTCCTCAGAAGCCAAGAAAACTTCCTTCTCACACTGGGCTCAAGACTCCCCCAGGGTTAGGGGCTATAAAGTACAGGATAAATCTGTTTACCCAAAAGCATCACTTTTACTTGGCTATTTGAAAAGAAATATTTTTACGATAAAAGAAACATAGAAGTATGAATTTGAAATGCAAAATCCATTAGTTTTTAAAGATTCAGGACAAATTATGGAGATATACAGAGATATTTTGAGGCTGGGTGAATGCCTTGACTATCCCCTGCGATTCAAATTTTGAAGAATGTGCATATGGAAGATTTAATGGCTATGGCATAGAAAATTTTAATTGTAGTACATATTTAAAGGGCAAAGCCCTTTAAATTCCTGGCTTTTAACTTCATCCCTGTGGATGCTGATGTTCTCTCTCTCCACGTCTTGGGCACAAGAGACCGTGGTATCACACTCAGCGTCCTTTGTTGCATGAGAAACCAGTCGGGACCCAAAGCTTCAGAGAGAGAGAGAGAGAAAGAGAGATGCCTTCCTGCTTTTGAGAACAAGTTAAATCAGGAACTGCTTTGGAGACAGTTGGAGGTAGCATACTGCTGGCAATTCCAAAGCATTTAAAAAACAAAAGTTATGGTCATTAATTTTTGAAGTCACACAGGCATGAATCAACATTACAGCAGTGTCAGTATCTCAGTAGGAACTGGTTTCAACTGAACTGTGGCAGCAAAATAAATGTTTGCAGATTGTTTTGACAGAATGTCTTCCACTGGGCTTCAGTGTATTCGCCAGCAGCCTTTACTTTTGAGACAGAGTTGCTTAACTTGAAGTAGAGAAGAAAATCCTTCTGCTGAACATTTCTGGACCCCAGCAAATAACTCTTATTTGCAGGCATTTGAAATGTAGGCTTGCAAATGTTTTCAGTAAGAACTGAATGTGTTGCTAAGGGTCGTGCCCCTAAACAACTATTTGACATGTTTCACTGTGGTGCAGATTAGGAAAATGGGTCCATAAAGCAAAGTGATCAGCTGGTCCCCATGGTGGTACAGGCCTTTTTGAAACACAGATGACATCTGTTTTGAAAGCTCTCTAGACAGGGCTGTGAAAGGGAGAGGTGCTTCTTCAGCTAAGCTACTGGATTATTGTTAGCACTTATTGTCCCTTGACAGTTAGACAGTCTTAACTGTTACAATTAAAATTGTAACACTCCTTGGATGATTTTTATGGAATATATATATTTTTAACTTTCAAGGGTTTATGGGAGTGTATGGATGCACTGTTAGTGGATTTTATTCTTATTTTCCAGTGTACATACAATCCTAGTTTATTCCCTGAAATGACATCTTTTTTATGTTTTGAAAGTTATCCGACGAGTTTGAAGAGAATAATTTTCCGAAGCAATAACATTCATTTTATACAAAACGGTACTTGTATGTGTGTGTTTCTGTGCATTTCATCTTACTCTTAAACAAATCTGTAGCCCTCAAAGTTAAAACTGACAAGTTTGTAGACTAAGTTGTTAGAAATCTGAAATGAATCTAGACAGCTCTTAAAGCCACTTGTAATCCAAGGGAAATGAATTTCTGGTGTAGAGTGGATGGCTTGTTGAAAAGAAAAGGAGTAATGGCTTGGTCCCCACCTGAGTGCAGGGAATGTTCAGCTCTCATCGGGGGGCATTTGGTAGTGTATAGTGCTTGGTTCCTTTAAAGAGAAAAATAAATGTTGTTGTTATCAAGATTTTAACATGCCTCACTTTCAAAGAGTTCAAGTCAATGGCCAGATATGCTTTTGAGATATGGAACATGGGCTCTTAAAGGCGCCCTTATTCAGAACTACAGTAGAAACAGAAGTAAAGGGGGAAGCGCACTGTAATAGAAAGAGCATGGCCTTCGTGGTCGGCCACATCTGTGTGACTGGCTGCATTCTGAGTCTAGGGCTCCTCGGGCCCCTCGGTGCTTGATTTGTAATCTAGGTAATGTGTGTGACCCCCTTGAGCATGTTGCATTTGTGAAGGTAGAGATCATAACCCTTCGGTTATAGGAGTGTTTTTTAAAAAGAGGTATGTTCTTAGTAGGTGCTAGTTATTGGTGGATGTTCTTATTAAGTAATATTTCCAATCAAGTCTAAGTCATGCAAATATTACAATTTAGACTGCTTGGCTGTAAAACATAGAAAGCAAGCTGAAGACTGTCTTCAATAAACCCATGTTAGTGATCAACTGACAAAAGAAGAATGTGATCGTGGAAAATGGAAGTATACGTTTTGGAAGAAAATAGTTTGCTTCTGTGTGATTATATCCCCAAAGAGATTATAAATCACATTACTGTACTCAAAGTCTTTGATCATTTTAAATTGTAATAATTCGTGATAGGAGAAAAACACTTCTGAAGTAAATTTGACTTCAATATGTGAAAGAATACATTTTGGGGGGAACTCAGCTCCAGACTCTCAATTTCATAGGCAAATTAGTCAATTGTTATTCATGGCAGGACATAACCATGCAGGCATTTCAGAAAAATTGTAATCATAGTCGATGTTTCTGAAATGACTTCTTGGATGTAGCCCTCTATATAACTTGGATGAATTCGCTCTGTAGGAAAAAAATTTTGTACCAACTGATTCAATGTCCAAATAAAATTTTAATATTTAGGCATATTTTATATTGTTGACCAAAAAAGCATTAGAAGTTGACTTTTAGAATTTTGTTTAGGGGATTTATTTAGCTGAGATCTCAAGTAGATGGCATTTTCAGGTGTGTTTGAAAGTAGGATTGGATGAATATAACATTATAAAAACTGGGCATTGGCCCAGTTTCTCTTTGAGTATGCAAGGCAGAAGTTCAGAGTTTATTTAATACTACAATTTATTTTTACGTAAACCAGCAATGGAATTTGTAAAAATATTTGGGTTCTTGATTTGAAAATGTAAGAGATTTTTTTTTTAGGAACATGGTGGTTAAGAGCTGATTTACACTTTATTTTAAGATGAGTTTTGTTCTACTGTAGTATGGAGTCACACTTCCTAAAATCTCTCCTCGGCAAGAGTAGAAACTGGACGGCCGTATCTTAGGGCATAACAGTTTTGATATGTGTATATTTTGCGTACAGCTCAGGGATAACCAATGTTGTTCAATATTCATTGAGTATCTCTTGTGTTGCTGATTGTATATTAGTTTTAAAACAGAGAGTACTTGAGAAAAAGTAGATGGTTGGCAATAAAACCTGTGGGTGAAAACTTGTGCTCTACATGAAATTTTCATATTTATTGCAGAAAGTCACCCTTGTGCATAACTTAGTTCTTTCACCACATATTCTTATCTGTGAACCATCCTGCCCACCTTTTCCTTTTCTGTCTTTGGAAATTCTCATCCTTAATGACATGCTTTATTCTTCTTTCAGTGAAGTCTCAGATTTTAATCATCTTAAAAACTCAGTGCCTACTCAGTCTCTGGAGTTGGTTATGTGCCTTTACTTCTTAAGGTCACTTTAACTGAATTTATTTTTGGTGCCACAATTGCTAAAATCATTAAAAGGGAAGAGCAAATATCTTGAATCGTTGCGCAACTTCTTTATGTAGTGGTGTGTAAATACTCCTAGTTAGTGCTCACTACCCATCTTTAGCTAAATTGCAGGGTAAATAAAAGATAAGAATATTGCTAAAATTAGATTTCCCTCTAAGAATTTCAGATTTGGTTGTTTCCATACTTGCATTTGAAAATTTGTTTGTATTGCTTCTTAAAGGAAATGTAAGAACAAAAGTGACAGGATGAGTAGTTCATTTGGGTTACCATTTAATATCATAGCACTGTCTTATATTTCTGAGTGGACTTTTGTAAGCCAGAAGAGAACTTAATTTCACCATCCATAGGTGAGCCTTATAATCTCTTCACTCTTCTTATTGTTATTATATGTCAACCAGAAGTGGAAACTGAGTTGGGGTAGAGGGGGATTTGTTCAGTTAGAGCTGGAACTGAGCATAAGATCTAGGTCTTAGAATTCCGACTCCATCTCTCCACCAATGACTACTGTTTACTCAGGGTCGTGTTGTCTCCAGAAGTACAGTCTGTGTGCTATCACTAGATAAGAGAAGATGTGCAGAACGCCCTGCAAACAATGAATGCTCCTTAAGCTATAAAGACCCATTTCCCTTGAGGATGTGAGAATCAGCTGCTGTAAACCATTGATCTCTGGCCAACATATCAGCTAGGTTTGGAGGGAATTTGGTATCTTACACGAGTTTTTCCTAAAATTTTTTGAGAACCACTTTCTCCCATTACAGTTGCAAACAACCGTACTTCTTTAGTCCATTGAAAAAAAATTTTTAAATTTAATTATTGTTCAAGTACAGTTTTCTGTCTTTTACTCCCATCCCAGCCCCCCCACCCCTGTACTCCCAACCTCCCTCCCATTTCTACCCCCCTTAGTTGTTGTCCATGTGTCCTTTATACTAGTTCCTGTAAATCCTTCCCCTTTTTCCCCTGAAATTCCCTCCCCTCTCCCTTCTGGTCATTGTCCCTCTGTTCTCTGTTTCAGTGTCTTTGTTTTTATTTTGCTTGCTTGCTTGTTTTGTTGTTTAGCTTCCTGTTAAAGGTGAGATCGTATGGTATTTGTCTTTCAATACCTGGCTTATTTCACTCAGCATAATTTTATATTATTAGATAACTTGAGTACTTATGTTTTATTTGTTTTGACCTTTAGGTCTACTGACTATCAACATTGTGTTGCCTTTATCTCAATCCTGACTCCTCACTCTTAACCCGGTAACTTGACCTCAATTTTTTACCCTCATCCTTTTAGGTTAGTGGTTGATATTTTCTGGCTTTGGCATCTGTACCTTTCCTTCTTCCCATTGATTTTGGCTTATTTGTTTTTTCAGGCTCTGAGCACCTTCCATTGCCCTAATAGGAGCTCCCTGTCTCATTCTTTGTGTCCCTCTGTGTCTGAGTCCCATCTATCCCACACAGGAAGGTGGCAGGGGGTTTGGACAGTTTTCAAGTGAACACCCAATCTCTGCTTTGTATGGTTACTAAAGCATTTTTACGAACACAGTTCTAGGAAAGATAGATTTGAGCTTATATAGATCTTAAAAAGTGTTGTAAAGAGACAAATGTATTTCTAAACTAGCCCCCATTGATGCATGATGGATCTAAAGAAGGGATTGTCTCAGAAGGCAAAGGAACTTTAAGTTTTATGATTGACATTTAGTTAATTGGAGATTCTGTAGCCAATTAAGGAATAGCCATGCCTTACACATCACCACAAGCCTTAGAAGTGACTAAATATTTTGTCTGTTCTTTCTGAACGGAAGCTATTAATAACGGATCTCTTTTGAAGTGGCATTCATTTACCTCCCCCCCGGTGAACTGAGGTTATCTCCAGATGACTTGAAGTGTTTTACATAGGCTTTTTATATAAGGGATTAAGAAATACTGGCCAGAAAGATTATAGTGAAACATTCTTTTGAAAAGGGTGACTTCTTTACTTTTGTGGGTATTACTCTGTGACATACATGGATTGTTCAGAGCATATTTTAATAAAAAAATCAAAATCCTTGATCAGCCCACATGTATTCTCTGATTTGTGTTTCCCATCAGCTGAATGTGGTTTGGCTACATGGATAATTTAGAAGAAAGTTTATTTCTGTCACAAACCGATGCTCTTCTACTCTAACATGTGGTTCTAAAAACTTAGCAGACCCATTTTGTTGTTTATTGGAAATAATTTAGCAAATCTCTACCGATAACTTGGGAAGATATGTAATGAAATGAAATCAAAGCTTTACTTGTTTCCTTTAATTTGATTCTTGTCATTCATGTGCCGTTTCTCAAGTAGCTGAACTCAGGTTTCACAAGTGGTCTTTTAGATTCTGGCCGGGTTTGGGGCCTTTGCTGGCCAGTGACATGTGTTACTGGTTGGCTTGCCCATTGCAGAATTTTTTTGGTGGATAAAACTAGGCAAATGAAGCAGTCAGCTGTCTGAGAGCAGTGAAACCGTAAATGTCAGGTAGGTAGTGTTGGAGGACCTGTTGTGTATGTTTTTCTTTGCAGAGAATGTAAATTAGCTTCAGAGGGGTGGAGGATTATGGGCACTGGTCTTGGACCCTTTACTCAGAGCAGACGTAGAAAGGCAGAAAAAAAGGTAGAATCTTGTTGCCCTTTTTGTATTATGTTCACAGTTATATCAGAATATTTAGAATGGTGATACATCTTTGGGGAATTTTTTATATTTAAAGAAAGAACTAGCATTTGTAATGTTTCCTGGATGTTTCCAGTCTCCCACCCTCCCCTTTTAATGGGATTATATTTCGAATCACATTTTTCAATATTGCTAACCAGGAAAAGATGGGTAGAGATTGGCAATGTGGAGATGAAGTGAGAAGTGCTAAAGGTTCTTTAAGGGCTGGTGCCTTATATTCAAATCCATTTTGACAAGAGAGTCTACAGGAAGGAGGAAGTTCTTTGTATGCGGAGGCATCTAATGGCCGCATTAGCACAGTAGTTTTGACACTAATATTGCAGCATTAGATTCAGCTACTTTGTATAGCAAACCATTGCACTTGAGAAAAGGCTGTAGAGTTTATTTTTGGAGTCTTGAAGTTTTCCTAATGTTGATGAGAATTGAGTCTGACTTCAGAAACCTCAGGGTATAAATTGTGCTGATAATTGTTCTGAGTTGAACCTGGAGAAAATGCTGATGTGTTCACTCTTAAGCAGAGTGATTCATCATATAAACCTTATCATGGACAGGTCTGGCAGAGCAAAGAGAAGTGAGGTAGAGAGAAATTAAAGGAAAATGGAAATGGAGGTTGTGACATACATTAGGAACTTGTACATCTTTACCATCTTAATTAATGGGTGAATTTCTATTTACAGAAAGCATCTCAGTTTTCCACGCCACACGCATGGAGCCCCTCACCTCACCCCCATTGTTAGATGCTCAGGGGATTATTTTTAGAACCTTGTGGGTGCTCAGTCTCTTTAACTTTCAGAATCAAAGCCAGTCCCATCAGGGGTGTCCAACCTGTGTCCTGCAGGCTACATGCATCCCAGGATGACTATGAATGTGGCCCAACACAAAATCATAAATTTACCGAAAACATTATGAGATTTCTTTGTGATTATGTGTTGCAGTGTGTGTAATGTGTGGCCCAAGACAGTTCTTCTTCCAGTGTGGCCCAGACATGCCAAAAGGTTGGATACCCCTGTATGGTTTTGTAACAGGGTGGTGACACTACCGTGCTGGGCCGGTGTCATTATAACACTTGACAGTGTTACCCTTTCTAGGAGGGTTTGCAGAGACAGGGCATCAACAATGGTATGGGGCCAAAAGGATGGGTATGAGTGAAACATCCGTTGGAGACAAGGAAATACCTGGGAGGTAGATTCACCATCGGTGGGAGGAGATATAGTCATGTGATATACAACTGGGACAGGAATTAGTGAAATTTGGCTATTACTGTTTCTGTGAGTCTATTTCTCCCCCAAAAGCTTGTGAATGCCATGCAAACCTGGATTAAACAAAGTAGGGAAAGTGATATTGTGGAAGGTAAAGTCTAGAAGAAAAGTAAAAAAGTTTATTTTCATCATTAGTTGGCTTAATTACTACATTAGTTCATGCTGCCATAAGAAAATACCATAAACTGGGTGGCTAAACATATAAATTTATATAAGTAAATATAAATTTATTTCTTACTCTTCCAGAGGCTGAGAAGTCCAAGATCAAGGTGCCAGGTAGTTTGGTTCCTTGGTGAGGGCCCACTTCTTGATTTACAAATGGCAGACTTGTCACTGTGTCCTCACACAGTGGAGAGAAGAAGGAAGCAACCTCTGGTGTCTCCTCTTATGAGGGCCCCACCCTCATGGCCTCATCTAAACCTAAGTACCATCCGGGGGCTTCATCTCTAAATCCCATCTCATTTGGGGTTGGGGTTTTTATATATAAATTTTCTGGGGACAGTCCAAATTGTTACTTATAGGTCATCATTGGGGTAGCTAAACCCCCAAATGACTGATGTGGATTTAATGTCTGTCTGATAGAGATTATTGAAATATTTTAAAATATATTTTATTGATTATGCCATTACAGTTGTCCCCTTTCTCCCCTTCATTCCCCGCTACCCTGCATGCCCCCTCCCCCACCATTCCCCCCTTTAGTTTATGTCCATGTGTCACAAGTTCTTTAGATTCTACATTTCCCCTACTATTCTTGCCCTCCCCCCTGTCTATTTTCTACCTATCTTTTCTATTTATTCTCTGTAACTTGCTCCCCTCTGTCCTTCTTCCATTCCCCTGTTGCTAACCAACCCTCCATGTGATCTCCATTTCTGTGGTTCTGTTCTTGTTCTAGCTGTTTGCTTAGTTCGTTTTTGTTTTAGGTGTGGTTGTTAATAACTGTGAGTTTGCTGTCCTTTCACTGTTCATATTTTTAATCTTTTTCTTAGGTAAGTCCCTTTAACATTTCATATAATAAGGGCTTGGTGATGATGAAGTCCTTGAACTTGACCTTATTTGAGAAGCACTTTATCTGCCCTTCCATTCTAAATGAAAGCTTTGCTGGATAGAGCAATCTTGGATGTAGGTCTTTGGATTTCATAACTTGGAATACTTCTTTCCAGCCCCTTCTTACCTGTAAGGTCTCAGCTGGCAGTCTGATGGGAACTCCTTTGTAGGTGACTGTCCCCTTATCTCTTGCTGCTTCTAGGATTCTTTCCTTCATCAACCAGTTCTGTGAGCATCCTGATCACCAGTATTTTGAACTGTGCATCTGTTAGGTCGGCTATCTCTTGGTTGCTTAGAATTATTGGCTCCGGGGCTTTGAGCTGTTCTTGAGCCAAAATGTTTTGGTCTGTTTGTACCTGTTATGATTGAAGTGCGGAGCCTTAGGTGTTCACCAGGGTGGGGCGACCCAGTAGCTGGGTTGTGATGCTGTATGTGGGAGTGGGTTCAAAGAGGGGCAATGCCATTTGTTCTTCTCTTTCTTGGATTTTGGTCCCCTCTGCTGCTTCCTGCAAGCAAATTGGTCCCCCCTGGTGCCAGCTTCCGGGTGTGTGGGCCTGTGCATCCTCCAGGACCCTATGGGTCTCTCCAACAAACTGTGAGCCTGAGAGCTTCTCCCAGTGCCTCGACCTGGAAAGTTTTTCCAATTGATGCTTTTAGGCTTTAATTCCCGTCACTGGGGCCCTAGCCTGTGTGGTCTGTCTCACTGCTTGCTCCTTCGCCTGGTTTATCTATGAGAGAATGTGTGACCACGGTCAGCCAGCTGCCTTGCGCCCTCACTGGGTCCACCTGTTGCCTGGGTCCCATACCTGGGATCTGCCAACTGCTGCCTGCACTCCTGGGTTGGTCCAGCCAATTTTTCCTGCCTGACCAGCTCCACCAGCAGCTGACTCTGCCCCTCTTACCAGTCTGGCTGAATGGTTCATTGTTGTTGGACTTCTGTACAGTTCAAATTTCTGTGTTTTGGTTGTGTTTTTGTTACTAAAACTTTGTTGTATTTAAACTTGGTTGTATGAGGAGGCACAGTGTTTCCACCTATGCCTCCATCTTGGCTGGAAGTCCGATTCATGAAGTATTGAAATAACATTTCTATCAGCTGACCAAAAAGTCTTTGAGCCAATGTCTTCTCAGTATAGCATGCCCTAAAATTATATAGAGAAAATTTAATTGACTGGTAGAACATAACTGGGACTGCTTATTGGTGAATGGCTTAGTAGTATTTTGAAAAAAACACACATTAATGCCGCTGACAGCCTAGTTTTAATTCTTCCACCCCTCTGTATTGGCAGAGATTATGAAGGAATTAGTTGGGGGAATTCAAGGGCTATCTCCTTTTTATTCTAAAGAATTCTGAGAACCTTATAGATATGACTTGAGTCCTGATAACTTCTTTGTAATGTAAACTATAGGTAAAATATTTTTCAGCACTTTGAAGATGAAAGGCTAAGACATAGATATTTCCCAAAAGTGTCTCAGCAAGTTTCAATTTTTATTGCTAGCTGAAGGTGAACTTATTCTGCTCCTAAGTAAGATAGTCTGGTGGTGTTCTGAAATCAAGATCTTAGTTCTGTTGGCTCTTTGGAGCGGAATAATAATGTCATAGCATATTTATGATAATTGTGATAATTGGCAGCTTTTCATGTGTGGGAGCTTATTAGTACATGGATACCTAAGTATTTTTTAAAATTATCTACCTTAATGAATGCTGTTTTGCTATTTTAATGTCTTAGCTAATTTGAAACAGAAAAGGTAACTATCCAATTTACCTGTCTAGAATCTGGCAGCACATAAATCAGTAGTCATTTTCTGGATTTGTTGTGGGAGCAGTAGGTTAAAGTATGGAGAGGGTCTAGATGACTTGTCCAGGTCACTCCAAGGAAACTTGGGTTCTTTATAAACATGTTCTTCAATGCAATTACTTTGAAGATGCCAATGCATAAATGGCCAATACAAGTTACCTTTACTCTAACCAGCTAAAATGGAATCATATACATGTATATCAGGACTCTTTTAGGTGCAAGTGACAAAAAAATCAGCTCACACTAAGTTAAGCTGAAAAGAATCACACATATGTTTGAAAAGTAACTGACTTCAGGCATGGCTGAATCTAAATGCTTACGTGATGGCATTAGGAAACTGCCTCTGTCTTGGCTCTAAGGTCTTCCATGTTTACTTTATTCTGAGGGTTACAGGATGGCCATCTGCACTCAAAGCTTTTATTTCTATTTAGCACCTTAGCATAAAGTGAAAATTTGTTTCAGGGAAGTTCCAACAAAAGGCTGACACTTATTCACTCTGGTTGGCCTGGGTTAGGTAAAGTGTTCATTCAGAAATTAATTGCTGTGGCCAAGAGTTGTGATATTCTTATAGTACAGACCTGTACCGCAGGGGCTGGATTCAGCCTCAGTGAACCTGCAAGTATAAAGATGGGTCTCCAAAGGAAAATGGGATGCTGTTACCAGAAAAGGAGATTAGGTTGCTCAGGGGCAGGAGTACCAGATAGTCATTACAATGTGTATGTGTGTGTGGTTTAAAGGTTTATATGTATGTGTGTGTATATGCATATTTAAATTATATACATGGAATTTTATTGTTTTCATTTCTTACAGTTATGAATGTGAAAATGACTTTTGAGGATTGTATACATATATTTAAGTGTATTTATAGATACTACAGTGGTCTAATAATTAGAGAAACTGTAGGAGCCATAACAACTGTGGCATCAACCTACCAACTGTATCTCAGAATGAAGAAGTGAAATGAATACTGAAAATGATAACTGTACACCAGTTGATGGTAGCACATTAATAACTTAACAAAATAAATAGTTATTTCATTTCACACTTTGGTTTGAGAGCTAAGACTTTACCAGATGGTGGACTTTGTCAGGAGAAAATACCAAATCCAGAATCCTCATTTAACCCGCAATAGTAAATCTGCATATAAACTTATCATGCTCAGTTTGAATTGTTCATTATGATCATTATTTTTATGGAAAACAATTTTGGGGGGCAGCCTGCAGGGAGGCCACAGTGGGGTGCTTCCCAGACCAAAAACAAAAGGGCACTCTCACAAAGTGCCGTTCGGTGGGTAATGGACCAAGCGCTCAGTCATTTAGTGTAGGACTATTTCATATGCCATTGTGATGTCTGCCTCTCCTGGAACCCGTCATGTTTCTTTCTGTACTGTTCATGTGGCAATCTGACCTTTTGCTTTTTGAATGAAATCATTCATCAGAGTGTGGTGGCTAAGAAATGGGCTTGGACATGAATATGGGTAGGTTTGAGGCCATAGGCCTTACTCGTGTGATCTTGGGGAAGTCCTCAGCCTCTTAATATTTAGTAGAGTAATATGAGAGGCGAATAATAGCGGATATTTCATTGCCTTATGATATAATGCATGGAAAGCACTTAACAGTGCAATCATTCAGAAATGTTAGTTATCGCCTATTACATGTTTATTCATGGCACTTTCATATGAGTAAATATTAAGTTACAAAACAAAAGTGCAGGACTGTGCTTGAGTTACTGCTAAGCCTCAGGGTTTCCATTTTGTCGCACCATGTCATCTTCCCACTGTGCCTCTATGCAGGCAGAGGAAAGAAGCAGGAAAAGATTTCTTGTGAGAAACTGGGACAGAATGTATATTACTCAGTTTTTAATTCATTGTCTTACTTTTTTTTTTACCCATTCTTTTTGTGTAACTTTACTGTGCATTAAGTTGGCACTAAAATTGTGGAAGTAAAGAACAAACCAGTTGATCGGCTTCACCAAGGTGCAGAGACAAAAGATAGCAACGAGGACCCCACACAACAGTGGGCATTGAGTGTCTCCGCAGAAGTGCAGATTGAATGTTGTGGCCCCTCAGGAGGAGGGATTGAATCAGCAGAGGAACATAGCTCACCTGAAGTGTTTATTCTTTTATTTGTGGCTTTCTCACCATTGAATAGCAACCGTATTTTTGTCACTGTGCAGCTAAGGCAAAGATGAATAAAGACAGTTTTTAAAATTGAGTTTTCATTTCAGGGTTCTTAATGTAAGCTTCCTTTTGTAAATGGTTATGTTTTTATGTCCTTGAAAATATCCAAGTTTTTTGAGCCGAGTCTGATTCATTATTGTTCAAAGCAACGGTTGGTTGCACGGTACTAGGTGGGTCTTTGAGGGAAGTACACAGAACACCGGCCAGCCCTGCTAGCCAGGACCTTGGTAGTCTGTTTGGAGAGAAAAGCCACATCTACAAAAGTTAGGAAACCGTGAGCAAGCTGTATGTTTGTGGTGCTAAAAGTAAGCAATTCAGACACAAAGTATTGTTATGGTTTAAATAAAGGAGAGACACATTTGTGTGAATAGTTAACATAGGTTATTGGAAAAAATAGAATTTTCATCTGGGCCTTAGCCATTGAGTCAGAGTTATAGAGGAAAGAAAAGAATAATCTAGTCAGGAAAAATGAAGAAAAAAGTTTGAAAATGAGCAAGTATATTCTGTTACAAGACACTCCGAGTTGCTGAGGAAGACAAGGTTGGGCACACAACTGGGAGCCCGAGTGGCATGAAAGGCGAACTGAGAGTCAGCTGTCTCTAACCAGGCATGGCGGAGAGGATTCTTCTCATACTCCATCTCTGACTGGAGGAAGTGGCTGTTCTGAGGCCGAGTTCAGGCTCATCAGGAATGAATGTGATGACGTGTACGTGATGTCTTCCATAGTGCTGGTCGTGGGAGTGGTATGGATCACATTCCTGCCACATACTTGCCTTCCTTGTCGCAGTGGGGACTTTGGAGCTCGGGCCTCTCCAAGCTCTGCAGACCATCACAGCATTACTCTGTAGGTGAACACTGGCCAGGGATGACTGCATCGGGGCAGGGCCCTCCAGGAAATTCTGCAGCTACTCAGAAAGTAAATAAGTAGAAACATGAATAAAAACCAAAACACATTTTAACTCGAGAACATAATTTAAAAAAAATCTAGGCCAATGAGAGGCATTAAGTTGACTTTGATCTACAGGTGTTTTGTACTGACAATTTTGATTGGATGAATTTGAAGGTTTTTCTCTCTCTCCCTCATTTTATCTGTCCCTGTCACCCTCTCATTTTTCTCCAGGGTTTTTTTTTTTTAATGACGAAACTAGGTTAGTTATTACTTAGAATTATGATCTATTCATCATAATGCAAGTTGATTTTCTGATGTTCCCCACTCCCAGGTATTAAAGTGAGGCTATTAAGGGTTTCATTATTTTCCCCTTGTTCTTTTATTGGCTGCTTCCCAGAACTTGGGTAATCTTTGTGTTCTCATTATTGAAGCTACCTAATTCATTGAAGTAACATGTGCAGAGCCGTTGGCTTTTTTCTTCCCTGCCTTATATATTTTCAACATATAGAGGCTCTCAAGGCCAGTATCTGTGAGAGTTTTCTTTCTTAGAAGCTAGGCAGGATTTATTAGTAAGGAACAGCAATTTTCCAACTAATTGAAGCCTTGTATATAACTACTATATAATGATGATTATCATTCCATTTTTCAGGAGGGGAGCTTGAGACACTAAGGTTAATTAACTTGTCTTAGGTCACACTGCAGATAAGTAGCAGAGCTTGGATTTAAATGCTGGCTGTTTGGCTCAATTCTGTCCTTTCACTCTCAATGCATTGCTGTCTTGTGTTTAGCTCATTTAACCTTTTGATCAAAAGGTATGGGAAAAAATGAGTTCTTGATGTACTTCATTAGGGGTGCTCTCACTGTGCTTATCGTTGTGTAAGAATGATAGAAATTGGGAAGGGTATTTTACTGTCCACAGAGGATGCCCCTCCCATAGGTGGATATTTGAAGTACAATTGTTGTGGCCTCTTACGTACTTCTAATTCCTGGGAAAGCTTGGAGAAACAACTTAGGACAGGGATTTACTAGAGTAGTAGACTAATTTATGACATGATTCTGGATTTTGTCCCAAAGGGATTATTATATTGGTTGCTCAGAGGCTATATTTAATAAATAAAACAACTTAAGAAAGGTGCTTAGACAAGGTGCCTGGAGAGGGAGACTTTGAGGCAATGCTTCACCCTTCTTCCATTCCATTTTGCAGATGTCACAGAAGAATTGTTGTCTGATAAGCAGTGAATTGTGTTTTCCTGACTCAAGGACATCAGACTTCAGAGTGATGCTCTGTAGATTAGGGCTGAGCAGAGATACATGCTATCTGTGGAGAAAATTCTGTTATTTCAGCAGGAGAAATATTTATTCTTCTCCGTTAGAGGTGGGGACAAACCCACATCACATCTTTCAAAAATGGACAAAACGTTGAATCTCTAGACACAGACTTTCCCTTTCAAAAGCTAGTTCTAACTAGGGGTCTTTGATGTTGAATGTTGATGAAAAGTTAGTTAAATCTGTGATTGTCAGTTTCAGAACCACTGTGATCAATACCCACTATACTCTTCAGAGGTATTATACAGATTCCAAATTCTGTCATTTTTAGCTCTCCCCTTAATTTTTTTATGCCATCCCTGATCCTCTAAGATAATCACATGTCCTGTTTCTTGACTGCAAGTGTTTTTGCACAAAGTTCTGGAACTTTATTTTAGATATTTTTCTTCCGGAGATGTTGAAAAATTTCAAAGCCCTTTTCCCCCTAATTACATAAGTAAAACATATTGTTTCCTGGAATACTGTGTATTCAATGACCTTATTTCAATGTTGTGCAAACATGGTTCATAGATTTTTTGTATGCTGTTTAATTTAATTAATCAATTAATTAACTGATGCTTGTTTTCCCTCATATAAACTCCATAACAGGGATCTTTTTGTCTAGCTCTTCACTTTATCTTCAGACCCTGAAGCAAAGTCCGCTAGAGCACAGAGTCCTCAGTAACTATTGCTGAGTGAATACATGAATGAACTGTGCCCACTTCAGAACTGATAGGAAAATGAAAGGGAGAAAAATGGAAGCCCTAAAAATAAACATTTGAAAGATATCTACTTGGCCAGGTGGCTCAGTTAGTTAGAGCTTTGTCTCACTATACCAAGGTTGAAGGTTCGATTCTCAGTCAGGGCACCTACAAGTATCAACCAATCAATGTATAAGTAAGTGGAACAACAAATCAGTGCTTCTCTTTCCCTCTACCTCTCTCTCCCTTTATTGCTCTCTCTCCCTCCCTCTCCCTCTCTTCCCCCTCTTTCTCTTCCCTTCTTTTTCTTCCTCTCTTCCTCTCCCCCTTTCCTCTGTCTCAAATCAGTAAATAAATTTAAAAAAAGATATATAGGCAGTTCTTGCTTTTGAAGGGCCATAAAAATGATTATGTAAGCTGAAGTTATGCAATACCTAATACATAATCAATGGGAAAAGTTACTATGTCCTTTGACTTTTAAATCTTTTTACTGAATTATTAAACACTTGCTGTTGGCTATAGGGAAATTTAAAAAGTAGTAAAACTAATGTTTATTTAGTACATGCAATTTTGTAGAATCACAAGGGAAAAGGGGAAGGATTCACATGAACAAGTATAAAGGACACATGGACAATAACTAAGGTGGGGGCCGGAAATGGGAGGGAGGTGGGGAGCACTGGGGGGGGTGGGCAGGGCTGGGAATATAAGACAGAAAACTGTACTTGAACAAGAATTAAGTAAAAAAAAAGAAATACCATGAATACGTCAAGATGGGACTCTCAAAAAATGTTCAAGTGACCGGCAGGAAGGTTAGAAAAGAAAACAAGAAAGAGAAGCAGAGGAAATAAACAAAAAACAAAAGTGAAAATTGTCAGACTTAAGCTCTGACATAGCATTAATTACCTTAAGGGTGAATGTTTAAATATGCCTACTGAAAAAAGAGAAATTGACAGACTGAGTTTTTATAAAAAGATCTAACTACATAACATTTACAAGAAATTTACTTCAAATTCAAAGGCATAGGTAGGTTGAAAGAAAAAGGATGAAATATGTTTATAAAAGGGATTGAGATACATACATAAGCCTGTGTTTATAGAAAATTGTTATAGACAATTATAAGAAAATGTTAACAGTAGTTACTTGTGATGAGGGTAATTGAGGATCTGGTCTGAGAATATTTTTGCAGTATATCCTTCTGTGGTATTTTAAAGTTTTAACCATGTACCGATTACTTCTTTCAGTTTATATAAAAATAAACCGAAGAAAAAAATCTTTGGTCAATAAAAGGTCAGAACTAAAAAAAATTTTTTAATTGTTGTTCGAGTACAGCTTTCTGTCTTTTATTCCCATCCCAGCCCACCCACCCAGCTCTCCCCACTTCTCTCCCATGTCCACCCTGCCCCTAGTATTTATCCCATGTATCTTTTATACTTGTTCCTGTAAACCCTTCCCCTTTTCCCCTGAAATTTCCTCCCTTCTCCCCTCTGGAGACTGTCGGCCTGTTCTCTATTTCAGTGTCTTTGCTTTTATTTTGCTTATTTGTTTGTTTGGTTGTTTAGGTTTCTGTTAAAGGTGAGATTATGTGGTATTTGTCTTTCACCACCTGGCTTATTTCACTCAGCATAATGCTTTCCAGTTCCATCCATGCTGTTGCAAAGGGTAGGAGCTCTTTCTTTCTGCTGCATAGAATTCCATTGTGTAAATGTACCATAGTTTTTGGATCCATTCATTTACTGATGGGCACCTAGGTTGCTTCCAGCACTTGGCTATTGCAAATTGTGCTGCTATGAACATTGGGGTGCATAGGTTCTTTTGGATTGGTGATTCAGGGTTCTGAGGATACAATCCTAGCAGTGGAATTGCTGGGTCAAAAGGCAGGTCCAATTTTAGTTTCCTGAGAAAATTCCATACTGTTTTCTATAATGGTTGTACCAGTCTGCAATCCCATCAACAGTGCAGTACGTGCAATTTTTTAAAAACATTAGAAACATTAGGATTAAAGGGGTTGATTCCTTTGTAAAACCTCCTCAGAAGTAGTTTAAATAGTGTTTGCTTCCTTGCTATCATGCAATGAATGAAATGGAATGAACATCTTTTCTGCTCCCAAATTGTCATATGCCTCTCTAATTTGGAGCAGCCTCTAACATTTTATCCTTTGTGCTCTCTGTGTCAAGACTGAGTTCCTTTAATGTGAAGGTTTTTTTTCCCCAGCCTTACCTCCTCTCTTCTGGGACATCATAATCATTTTCTAACCACCACTTTCCCTGTTTATGTTGACCAGTATGCCTTCACTGAGTTCCTCCACTGTGTATCTAGAGTCTCTCAAGTGGCCAAAGGCATCACTGTCTACGTTTCCATGATCAGCTGGGTCTTCTGTACCTTCATCAACAGTTGACTACAGATTTCGCTACCAGTGTCGTCATGTTTTGTTTCTGTGTTGTGCTTCCATCTTTGTTGGCTCTCTTCCTCTTTTGAGTATCCACGTTGCATGAATTTATCATTGGGCGGTAAGAAGGCAATGAACCCACACACTTCACCGTCTGTACGTGAACTGGATGACAGCTGTGTGGTAACCAATCACTGTCAGACTTTGAAGGATGCTGAAGAGGTAGCAGTGAAGTTTGTATTTTGTACTTCATGCAATTACTCACAGTTCATAAACCATGCTAACTAAAATTTTTACTGTGTTGTTAGGGGACTAGTGTTATTTGACTAAGCTTTGGTGACTAAAATTTATACCCATTGGAACCACACAAAGTGAGGATCTCCATAATTCCAGGCTGTTTTATGTGTATATGTGTATTTTTCTTTCCTAAAGTGGAATCACTTTATGTATATGAATATGCAGCTTTACTTGTTTATTTAAAATTATGTGACAAGGGACTTCCACCAAGATGGAGGCATAGGTGGAAACACTGTGCCTTCTCCCACAACCAAGTTTGAACACAACAAAGGTTTGGAGAACTAGGACACACCCAAAGACCAGAAAACGGAATTATACGGAAGTCCGACAACAACGAACCATTCAACCTGGACGGTAAGAGAGGCGGAGCCAGCAGTGGAGGTGGGTCGGGCAGGACAGATCCCCTGACCTAGGCGCGCGGGCAGCCCGGAACCAGTCGGGGTGTGGGGCAGACTGACCGCGGTTGCACATTCGCGCACAGTGAGACAGACCACACAGGCCCCAGGGGGCCTACCCAGTGGTGGAGGGCTGATGGCGGTGGCACACTCGAGTGCAGTGGAACGAAATGCGTGGGCCTGGTGACAGTGGTGGCTGTGGCGCCAGGGCCGCGGCAGCAGGTGGCAGACGGGAAGCCATTGTCCCTCTTTGACCCCGCCCCCACATACAATGTCACAACCCAGCAACTTAGTTGCCTGGTTCTAGTGAACACTTTAGGGCTCTGATCCTGCTACGGAACAGGCATGAATAGCCCAAAAGATGGTGCAAGAAGAACTCAAAGTCCCAGAGCCAATAACTCTAAGTGACCGAGAAATTGCCAGCCTCTCAGAAGCACAATTCAAGACACTATTTATCAGGATGCTCACAGAACTGGTAGATTATAGTCACAAATTAGAGGAACATAGTCACAAAATAGAGGAACATATGAAGGCTAAACTAATTGAAATGAAGGGAGATGCACAGGAAACCAATAGTGATGGAAAGGAAACTGGGACTCAAATCAATGGAATGGACCAGAAGGAAGAACAAAACATCCCACCAGAAAGGAATGAAGAAATGAGAATTCAAAAAAATGAGGAGAGGCTTAGGAACCTCCAGGACATCTTTAAACGTTCCAACATCCGAATTATAGGGGTACCAGAAGGGGGAAAGAAACAGCCACGAGTGGAAAACATATTTGAACAAATAATAAAGGAGAACTTCCCCAGTCTGGCAAAGGAAATAGACTTCCAGGAAATCCAGGAAGCTCAGAGAGTGCCAAAGAAGTTGGACCCAAGAAGGAACACACCAAGGCACATCATAATTACATTAGCCAAGACCAAAATGAAGGAGAGAATCCTAGAAGCATCAAGGGATAAGGGGACAGTCACCTACAAAGGAGTACCCATCAGACTGTCAGCGGATTTCTCAAAAGAGACCTTACAGGCAAGAAGGGGCTGGAAAGAAGTATTCCAAGTCATGAAATCCAAAGACCTACAGCCAAGATTGCTTTATCCAGCAAAGCTTTCATTTAGAATGGAAGGACAGATAAAGTGCTTCTCAGATAAGGTCAAGTTCAAGGAGTTCATCATTACCAAGCCCTTATTATATGAAATGCTAAAGGGACTTATATAAGAAAAAGAAGATGAAAAATATGAACAGTGAAAGGACAGCAAACACACAGCCATTAACAGCCACACCTAAAACAAAAGCAAACCAAGAGGACAGCTAGATCAGGAGTGGAACCATAGAAATGAAGAACACATGGAGGGTTAGAAACAGGGGGGTGGGAGGGGGAGAAGGGGGAGAAGGCACAGAAAATAGCATAGATGGTAGGTATAAAATAGATAGGGGGGAGGGCGAGAATAGTGGGGGAAATATAGAATCCAAAGAAGTTGAGACACGTGGTTATAAACTAAGGGGGGGAGAATGGTGGGGGAGGGAGCGTGCTGGGGGAAGGGAATGAAAGGGGGGGAATAGAACAACTGTAATGGTATAATCAATGAAATATATTTAAAAAATTATGTGACATATGCAGCAAAAAACAATCTCGACTTCATGTTTTATGACTACATGGTATTTTATTGAATAGTGTACTGTAGTTTATTTAACCAGTCCTTTTTTTCTGGACATTTTGACTTTTTCTATTGTTCTCAGTTATAAACAGTGCTGTAGTAGTCACCTCTGCAGCTGAGCCTTTGAGATAACGACTCTTATTTATTTGAAATGAATGTCTTTATAGTAATAGAGTTACTAGCTCTCTGGACACATACTTTTAAAACAGTTCCGTATCCTTCCAAATTTCCCTTCTATCAATGACAAATTTCCTAAACCATTGCTGATGTTAGGCATTATCATTCTTTTTAATTTTTGCCATTTTAATAGGTAAAACATGTAACATTTTAATGATTACTATTGATTACCAGTTAGGTTGAATATTTGTATGGGTTTGTTTGTAGTAAATATATTTGAGCTATGGAATTTTATTCTTGTCCTATGTGAATAGTTTTCAGGTGGTAGGGACTTTTTCTTTTTTTAGGTTGTTTGAATACGTATATTCCTACATATTTATCTGTATGTAGATACACACATATGTATATATATATCTTTCTACTTGAACTGCGTTCATATGTATATACCATTCTTAGTTTTACCTAGGGATTACAAAAAGTATCTGTAGGCTTTAGTTTTATTACATGACCATTAGTTTACTTTCTTTTTAATTTTAGTTAAGATTTTATGTATTTATTTTTAGAGAGAGGGGAAGGGAAGGAGAAAAAGAGGGAGAGAAACAGTGATGTGTGAGAAGAACATTGATCAGGTGCCTCCAACATGGGCCCCAACCGGGGCCTGGCCTACAACCCAGGCATGTGCCCTGACAGGGAATCGAACTGGCAAACTTTTGCTTTGTGGGACAGTGCCCAACACACTGAATTACATTGATCAGGGTGACCATCAGTTTCTAAATGCTATTCTTTAAAAAAAGAAGAAGAAGAAGAAGAGAAAAGTAATCTATGACTTGGAGGACATGCTAGTTAATTTTTCATTACATTATTTTTTTTTCAGAAGATGGGGTCAAAAGGAGCTAGTAGAGTGTTTAATTATGTGCTTGAGCATGTTGGAATTTTTCCCCCTCAGGTATACAATGTTTTACTTGGGCTTGTTTTTCAAATGCATTGAAGTGTGACTAAACATTTTCGGGTACTGCCATTGTGTAAAGAAGAGGCCCCATCTTGTTAAATATTCATTCATCAGCTTTGCAGTTAGCCAGTTACGAGCAGTGAGGAGCCTTTGAGGGTATAGGTGTTAGACATTGGACAGAGGGAGGGTGGGTAGGAGGCGGGCAGCTGGGAGAAACTCAGGATTGGGGTGCTCTGTCGCCCTTCCCACTGTTGTAGAAAAGATGATTGGATCAAGCTGGTCTCTGTCTAATCGTTTTGGGTGGGCCATAAGTGGGGAAGGAGGGAAGGTCATGAGGTTGGACCTCAGCTCATCTGAGGGCTAAAAAGTTCCTTGTCACACACCACAAAGACATGGAGTGCTGGCCTGCCGGACAGTAGTGGAGAGCTGAGAGACAGTTTAGAACCAAGGGAATAGAGAAGGGCTTTGATTTCTTTTTGTCCTTTGTCTGGGGATAAGCAAGGAAGATGTCCACTGAAAGTGTGGAAGGGAAACCCAACAGCTTTGGGGACAGAGGAAGAGCTCGGAGCTCCACTTTCCTCAGGGACGTGCAGCCAGTGTTTAACCGCAGTATTTTCACTTCTGCAGTCTCTCCGGCCGCAGAACGCATCCGATTCATCTTGGGCGAGGAGGATGACAGCCCGGCCCCTCCTCAGCTCTTCACCGAACTGGATGAGCTGCTGGCTGTGGATGGGCAGGAGATGGAGTGGAAGGAGACAGCGAGGTGAGGAACGGTTGATGTGTGCAGTACCGACTTGGGGGTGCAAGGGTGGGCAAGATAGCAGAGCCCGTGAGTGCGCACCTTTCTCTAAAGTTAGTGCTCTGAATAACCAGTGAGTGTGATGTTGGTTGGGTTAAGGAATAACACAATTCTTTTTCTCCTCTTTCACATTGGCATGGATGCAGGACACCCTGATTTCACTGCTGGAACATTATTTCAGTGATCCGTGTTGTTATCATTTTAACCTTTATAAGGAATTAGGAGTAAATCTGCATCCATATACTACTTAGTGGTGAAATATTTTCACCACTAAGATAAACTCAGGTACCCCAACATGATAACCTAGAGATATGTGTCCACAGTCTCCCCATGTCAAAGTATCTTGTGAGATTATGTTTGATTTATTACCCATTCCTTGCTAGGAGGGAGGTTGCAAAGACAGTAACTGGTGCCCACAAGCTTATTATTATTCCAAGTAGAAACATGTCAACTTTTAAATATCCAGTGAAAGTATGCAGGAGGTTCATCTGAATTTGGAGTTTAGAGACCTGAGTTTAGTTTCAAACTATTACCTCTAGCTGCACTTAGTTTCTCAGAACTTTGATTTAATTATCAATGGAGTAGATAATAATGCCTACTGCATATAATATATGCTTTATAATATATGTAATACATGTAAATGTAATATATGTTTAAATACATTTGTTTAAATGTGTGTATATATGAATACTCTTTGTAAATTGTTAAGCACTACACAGATATCTAAGTTTTCATTAATTTCACAATAGCAGAGCTTTTTTTCTTTCTACATACAGATTTAGTTATATGCTCCACACTGAATCTTTGCTGACCTAAAACAATGATGTAAGATGAAGATTTTTTAAAAAATATATATTTTATTGATTATGCTATTACAGTTATTCATTTTCTATCCTTTATTCCCCTCTGCCCTGCATACCCCTTTCACCTGCATTCCCCCTCCACTTAGTTCATGTCCATGGGTTGTACGTATAAGTTCTTTGCCTTCTACATTTGTTATACTATTCTTAACTTTCCCCTGTCTATTTTGTGCCTACCATTTATGCTACTTATTCTTTGTACCTTTTCCCCCCTCCCCTGATGGTAACCCTCCATGTGATCTCCATTTCTGTGAGTCTGTTCCTGTTTTAGTTGTTTGCTTAGTTTTTTGTTTGTTTGTTTTTTTAGGTTTGGTTGTTAATAGGTGTGAGTTTGTTGTCATTTTACTGTTCATATCTTTTACCTTCTTTTACTTAGATAAGTCCCTTTAATATCTCACGTAATAAGGGCTGGATGATGATGAACTCCTTTAACTTGACCTTATCTGGGAAGCAATTTATCTGCCCTTCCATTCTAAATGAAAGCTTTGCTGGGTAGAGTAATCTCAGCTGTAGGTCCTTGCCTTTCGTGACTTCAAATACTTCTTCCTAGCCCCTCCTTGCATGCAAGATTTCTTTTGAATAAGCAGCTGATAGTCTAATGCGAACTCCTTTGTAGGTAACTGTCTCCCTTTCTCTTGCTGCTTTTAAGATTCTCTATCTTTCATATAAGGTGAAGATTTTGATATAATGCAGTTATTGATCTCTCATTGTCATCATTACATGGAGATTCAATGTATTTCACTTTCATCAATAGAAGAATGTTAAGATATGCCTATTATAGTCTGTAATTTGATTCAAATCAATTAAATTGAACCAGTGTATTTTGAATGCACAGTATATGTCATGTACTGTTTTAGATACTGGGAGTACAGAAGTAAGTATTTTTATTATTTACTCTTCAGGGTCTCTCTTCATGGTGTAGTCATTGTCTCGTATTCCATCTCTATAGCAGTAACCTGGGTATTGGAAGTCCTCCACAGAGTACACTCCTAGCTCATAGAACCTCCTGCAAAAGAAGGCTTTTGAAGTGAAAACTTTTACTAGTACCTTCATTTCATTCTTTCTTTTCTTTCTTTCTAACAGAAAAAGAGAGAGAGAGAGAGAGAGTTGCCCTAGTGCAGTATGAATTAAGTGTTGGGGAGATTTTGGTCAAGTCTTGGCTTTGCTACTAACTAGCTGTTCAACTTCGGGCAAGTGATATGGTCATGTAGTCTTCCTGAGACTGAGTTTTCTCTTCTCTCAAATGAGAGTCATGTTGGGTTGCATCCTAACATGCATATTTTACAGCTCTAAAATTCCATCTCTTTTTGTATAATGGTGTACACTCTGTGTAAGTGTGTTTATGTTTAGGTGTGACTAGAAGACCTATTTTGACTCTCATTTTTATCTTAAAGTGCTGTGCAAGTACCTGTATAGATTAGAATTCAGGTGTAGCATTCAGTTTTTCTTTCAGTCAAGTGAAGAATACACTTTATTTTATATGACCCGTGATCCCTGAAATGTGGAAAGATCATAACAGTTCACTGTTATGGTAATAAACATTGAGAGAGATGGATATAGTATTTTCCTTTAAGGCTGTTAAATATTAAGGTGGTCTTGAATACTTTACTGTCCTTAAAGGCTGGATCTCTCTGTAAGCAACATGTCATTTCGTTGATGCCTTTCGTCCCTGAGAGACTGTGCTTCTGGAGAAGAAGTGTGGTGGGAGTATGCTGTGGGTCAGGGGAAGCTGCCCAGGAGAGGCATGTTTGTACATCGTCTGATCTCTATAGCCTCTCCTGTGTAGGACATGCCACAATGACTACTAATCAGTTAATCAATCATGTAGGTGATAGATATTATTGTTTTGAATTTGTCTCCCTCATTACACCAATTCATCTGAAGGCAGGGAGCGCCATATCTGTCTTTCATTACCGTGTCCCTAGTGCCTGGTGTATAATAGGTGGTCAGTAGTATTTGTTGAGTATTAGTTGAAAACTGATTGCTTTGGAAACAAATGTTCTATATATAATGCTTTCTTAAAAGTATTACTTGACCAGAGTTGGAGTTCTGTGATAATCCATTTCTGATTGATAGACAGCTGAATGACAGACCCACGGTACCCAGCACATCACCAAGAAAGCCCAAAGGAGGACTATGCTTGATGTTTTGAACTAATTCTTCAATATGCTGATGCCATCTGCTTTTGGGTGTCTAGGCCAGACTTCGTGCCTTATTTGATTGAAAACAAGTGATTGCCTGACTAATAAGCATCTCAAAATAACATGTCTAGAATTGATCTTTAAAATTTTTTTTTATTCTTGTTCAAGTACAGCTGTCTCCATTTTCTCCCTACCCCAGCCATCTCCACCTCCCACCCTTGATCCTACCCGCCTTTGGTTTTGTCCATGTGTCCCTTATACATATCCCTTATGCATATTCCTGAAAACCCTTACTCCTCCCCCTGCCATTATCACCCTCCCACCTCCCCTCTGGTTACTGTCAGTTTGTTCTTCATTTCATTTCAATGTCTCTGGTTATATTTTGCTTCCTTGTTTGTTTTTTGATTAGGTTCCACTTATATTTGAGATCATATGGTATTTGTCTTTCACCGCCTTGCTTATTTCACTTAGCATAATTCATCTACTTCAGATAAGCTCCTCCTACAGAGTTTCCCACTATGATGAATAGCCCCATTTCTCTGGTTGCTGAAGCCAGAAACATTGTAGTCTTCCTTGACTCCTGTGTCTTTCTGCACCCCTTGCTTGATCCTTTGGCAAATCCTATCTGTTTACCCTCAAAGATGTTCAGATATTCAGAATCTCACCATATCTTACATGCAGTAAGATACTATATCCATCTCTCTCAATGTTTATTAGCATAACAGTGAACTGTTGTGATCTTTCCACATTTCAGGGATCACGGGTCATATAAAATAAAGTGTATCTTACATGCCATCACCTGGTCCAAGTCACTGCTCTCTGTCACCTAGATTACTGCAAATGCTTCTTAATTAGTCTGCTACCTCCCTGCACCTGTCCGTACCTCTTCATATACTGCCCACCATGATCTTTTTGACCTCACCTGCTACTTCTGTCCCTCTTCATCACTCTGCTTGAGCCTCACTGTCCAGTCATGCTCCTGGGTCAGGGATTTTGCCTTTGCTGTCCCTGTTGCCATTTTCTTACCTTCTTTAATATTATCTTCTCAGTGACTGCCCTTTCTAAAATGAAACCTTCCCCCAACACTCTTTAGCCCCCATCCTCCATAATGTTTGTTTAGTACGTGTCAGGATTCAGCATAGTGCATGTCTTGGTGTTCTATCTTCCAAATAAAGGCAAAGCTCCACAAGGGCAGGAATTGTTGGCTGTTTTGTTTACCACTGCTTGTGCCTACAAGTGCCTGGCACATGGTCTACAATCAAGAAGTATGTGTCAGTAGGATGAATGGAGAAGTAGAACCTTGATTCTTAGTTTGCTGCTGTACCTAAATCCTGTTGGGGGGTTTGGAGGTAATATTGTCTCTAGAAATGATTTAGATTTTCAGTAATTTTTACTTCCTTCAACATACTCTGTTTTGGAATATATTTGTAGCAATTTCCAGCTGCTGTTTATGATGTCTAGTTTCCACACATGATAAGCATATTTTTCCCAATGAAAAGCTCTCAAACCTACCATAGTAATAAAAGTATAGTGCATAGAAAGAATTCATTGTGTATATAAAAATGCAGTGTGCATATTTTTCTGGCTCACCTAAAATTGAGAATTTTTGCCTTTCTGTTAATAACCTGATTGATTGACTATTTTATTCTATAGAGAACTAACCTACCAGACTTCTTCAGCTTAATGTAATTTCCACTGTTTGCACTCCCTACTAATTTTAATACCCTCCCTTTTAATGTTCTATACTTTTTAGTTGACTAGTGATTTGATATCACCAAGAACGCCCTACATTGAGTCTCAGCATTACTGTAGTTTGTGTCCTACTTAAGGGAATTCAAGTTAGCTCTATGTCCCAAAAAGTAAGGAGAATGATTTCATTAGTAGGAAAAATGTCCCCATTAACATGTTAGAAATCACAGTAGTCATGTAAAAGTACAAACAAGGGAAGCTTTTGTTTATATATAATTTGAGGTGCATCCAACTCTACTATCTTCTTTCTCACGTCTTCCCCCTGCTCTTCCCTTTCCTAAGAGTTAGAACCTTGTATTTTCACTGACTCCTCCAACAGAGTACAAGTCGAAGGCTGCCCGGGTAGAACGATCAGACCTGAAATGGGGATGTGGTCAGTGGAATGCAGAGAGCACTTTGTTTTAAAGAGCACTCCTAAGTGTTCGGTCATTAGAATACTGATACTCAGTGGTGTAGCAGTAATTATAGTGGAATATTTGGTGGTAGGGAAGAAGCCCATGTTTCTCATTAAGAATTTCCAGGTGGCTAGGTATTGGCTAATGGATTCACGGAGGAAACTGGTAAAAGAATAAGTCATGGTCCAGCTTAGGTGATGGCCCCAAACCAGGAAGAACAGCTGCCATTACCCGCAACGTCTTTATTTCTTTAGGTCAGTGATGTCTCTGCAAAAATGGTTATTGGCTTTCACTTTTATTTCAGCCACCGTTCAAATGGGTGAATTTGCCAGTGGTGGACGGTTGTAAGAAAACACATTAAAGATCATTCCCGCAATGTGATTCAGATTTTATTGCCACACCTGGGTAAAAAGGAACACAATCACAAGTCTCAACAAATGCAACAGCCAGCCGAGGAAAGGGGTATTGATGCGGTACTCCTGGTGGGACAGCACAGAGGAACACCGCTCGCTCCAGTTGGCCCTGCAGCGGTCAGGACTGACCATCAGACACAGACACGGGCACTTATCCAGGGGGTGTGGAGAGGAACCTCTCCCTCCCCGATCTACGTCGACTTCTCTTTCTCTGAGGGAGCTTCCATTTCAGATCAAGTTTATTTTTTCTGTAAGAAAAAGGCTGAAGGAAAAGGAATTTAATCATTTATGTAATATGTAATTACAACATGCATACAATTTCATATAAGTATGCACATGTATAACTTTATATAACTTTTATATATATATATATAACTTTGATAGCAGCATACATATAACTTTTGCAATAACGTTCACAGTTGACCTAGAAATTTAAGAATTTCCTTAACAATATCATTTATCCCAGATACATGCTAGCACTGGCTTCTTTCATTTGTGATGAAGCAATTACTAGTTAGCAAGAAATTTTATTATCATTTTAATAGTTTTATGAAGTTGGATTATAATCTAGGGCAAAGGCCATGCCTATTTTCTACAGTAAAGCTGTCATATTTTTAAGTTAGAGGTCTTGTCTTTGATGAATTATACTTAATCATATGATTGGAAAATTGCAAAATTCAGTGATTTCCCGTGGGTTTTCTGTTTCTTCAACAAATGAGTCGAAATACTATTGTTTGGCAGTCACTCAAGGTGCATTACTCTGCAGTGTACTTCCTCACTATTCTTCTAAGACCTCGGAATAAGTAAACTTCACCTAATAAACCCCTCTTCCAAGGTTACAACAGTTTTGTAATTGCAAGCAATTAAAAAGCCAACTTCTGAAATTAATTTTCCCATAACATGCCCAGTACCAAGGAGAAGGAAAAGGGGTATTTTTGCAAAAGGAAAAACTTATTGCAAATACACAGTTATTCTCAGTTATTAGGAAGGGTACACAGTGGCTTTTTGTATGTTTTACAATGAGAACATCTGTTGTTTTTTTACAAAGGTAATTACATGCTTCTGAAGCACCTTCACAAACTCGCTGGCACTCAGAAAGGCTGAACTTTGGCACCTTGGCCTTAGCCTCTTCTTTAATGGGTTCTATTTGAGTTGAGTAGTTTAGTTTCTTTTTCACAATTTGTCCCTGATATGTGAAGGAGGGTAGACATAGGATATATAGTTTCCAGAATAAAACTGCCTGCAAATAATCTGTTTAAATGGGCAAACCATTACTTTATGCCCCAAAGCTTGTGTTGGAAGTACCTTGAATGATCAGCTCTTTGAACAATGAGAGCAATACATTTCGAAGGAATGTAATAGCCGTTATTCAGGTTTCTTTTAAGCTATTAGCTGTGATGTGGTATGACATCATCACAACATTCAATATTTACTGAACTCAAAGTGAAATAGATGCTAAACTGAACTGTGAGATGC
Organism: Sturnira hondurensis; assembly: GCF_014824575.4. Lineage (NCBI taxonomy): Eukaryota > Metazoa > Chordata > Mammalia > Chiroptera > Phyllostomidae > Sturnira > Sturnira hondurensis. The sequence goes on along the minus strand of NW_028087215.1, from coordinate 1,900,883 downwards.
TTATCCCCTGGGAATTGGCTAGTTTGGAGACTACATTTCATTCCTTTATTGTTAAATCCAGACTTAAAGAGCTGTTGTATTCCAGGAAGGTGAGTAATGCTATTTCAGAAATCCAAGCTGGTTAAGATTTATAATTTATAAATATACTTTTAAAACTTGTTCAAAGTCATATTGAAGTCCAATTCAGTTGCCTACAATATATACTATGGACAGGAATAAAATAAAAGATCAATCACAAAAGAATGCAGTAGTTTTGCTCCTTAAACTTTTTTTTATTAAGCATATTATTTGGATAGTTGAGGATGGTAGTAAAAAAGAGCCATTGTGATATGTTATATGTATGTTAGGCTTAGTTTTCTTTTAAGAAATGGTTTGGCAATATAGATTTATGGCAGCTGATAAAAAGGGGGACTAATTTAGGAAGAAAGGGGGACTAATTTAGCAGGAAGTGAAGGCTATATAAAACACTCCCCTTTACTGAGTTTCTAGCTGGCTCTTGTCATTCATCTTGGACTTAAATTCTATGACCAAAGAGTTTATTCCTCAACTAATAAAAATATTCTCAAGAACAAAAACAAGGAGTAAGTACACGCTCTATAGATGACATAATTATATATAACCCTGTCTTAGTTTTATGTACTATGGAATCTTCTATCTACTAGAGTCTTATTTCGAGCAATAAATGATAACTCAAATGTAAATGTGGTTCACATAGCAATTATAAAAAAACATGGTGGGACATTCTGTGAGTCAGCATGAAGAGATAATATAGCTAAAGTTGTTCTGACAGGTATGGCTCAGTTGGTTGGACTTCATCCCACACACCAGAGGGCTGCGGGTTTGACTGCTGGTCAACACATGCCCAGACTGTGGCCTCTGTCCCTGGCTGGGCCGTGTATGAAAGGCAACCGATCAATGTTTTTCTCTCACATTGGTGTTTCTCTCCCTCTTTCTCCCTCCCTTCCCCTCTCTCTAAAATCAATAAGCATGTCCCCTGGTGTGGATTTAAAGGAAAAGGAAGAAAGAAAAATATACCTAAAGTCATCTAATGTAATGTGCTTCATAAAATGATGACTCAGCCCCAAACCTTTTATCATTTTGGCAACTGCATAGAATTCAATGAGTGTGATCTAAAATTGTCATTTTTTTCCTCACTTCTATTTCTGTGGTTCTAATACCAGCCAAAGTGAAGGACTAATTTACACACACACACACACACACACACACACACACACACAAGATTATTAAGGGTCTTTGATTCTTTCTTGGAATGTTTTGCAGCCACTTTGTAGAAATAAATAAGGTCCAGTTCTGAATGTTGAAACTTTCGGTGGTGATGTTGGCCTTTTAACTTGTGGGGGAAACCTGTAAAAATCTCCACTGCCTACATTTTGGGGATACAGGGGAAAGGAGGAGAGTCTTAGAATGGAGGGTGAGGTTGGGAGTGAGGTTGCCGTTGACATGGGGAGTTTCTTGGCTGAGAGAGGCTTCCTGAGATAGGTAACGGAGAGGACTCTTGGAATAGGGCTGAAGTGCTTCTGAGTCACTTGAGTGTTGGGCTTGATTAAAATTCTAATTTTCGTTGACTCTGTGGCTGATCTCTTGATCTTTTTTCACTCCTGGTTCTGCTAATGTGTTTTTCTCCCTCCTCTGGGCATGGTGAGTGGTCTATAAATATCTTATGTAGAGCTTCCTCTGATCTCTGCCCTTTGTTCTCTGGCTTTAGCGAGCTAGGTGAGCATTTAGCTTTTCTAGGGAAACATTTTTCAATCATTAAACCTTTGGGCGAAGAATGTAGAAAAACAGTTTTTTAACCTCCCCCTGTTTATCTTTTCAATATCTTTCAGAATGTTTGAAGTGATATAAAAAGTGTTTTTCTTTGGGTCATGATAAGTAGCAAAATGATAATGCTTCCCCCCCCTTTTTTTTACCAGTATAAGAAGAATCTATATGTATAGTATGTGAGACATAAAAACTGTCAACTGGGTTTTGCTCTCATTTCCATTAAACATTTTTATTGATATATAGATTGATAAGCTATTAAAATGTCTAAGAGTCTTAGAAAAAGCTATGCAAGAGGGTTGTTTGCTCCACTGCTAAGATGAATACATCTGTTATAATCAGAAGATGTGTTGTTAATTGAGTTTGCATATTTTTGAACACATGTGGAGCTAGATTTAAGGAGGGGACATGGGTCAGCTGAGAAATATGTAATATATTAAAGTAAGACATAGCAACACATGCTCACCTACTGTAGGCATTAAAAGGGAATTTTGTATTTACCTGACCATTTCATACACTATGTTTTTCAAATATTTAAGATAAATATTGCCCTGGCTGGTGTGGTTCAGTGGGTTGAGCATCATCCTATAAACTGTGGGGTCACTGGTTCGATTCCTGGTCAGGGCACAGGCCTGGGTTGCGGGTCAGGTTCTTGGTTGGGCGTGGTCGAGATGTGGCGATCAATATTTCTCTCTCACATCAATGTTTCTCTTCTTCTCTTTCTCCCTCCCTTCCCCGTCTCTACAAATAAATACATAAAAATCTTTGAAAAGATAAATATTGGTTCATAACTGATATTTCACTTTATGTAAACTTGCCTTGTGAAGTCATAACAGAATTCTCACAGTAGTGGCTATTTTTTTACACATTGTAGGCTCTACCTAAGTGGAGAATTTCATGAGGCATATTTTTCTACCTTATTTTAAAAAATTAGCTATTCTTAAGGATTCCATGGTTACTGCTAGATATAAAACCAGGAAGGCTTTGGTTCCTTTTGGTTTTCTTGCTAACTGTAGGGAAGGGTGAAGACTCTGTTTGGCGTATTTATAAAAATGAAACAATGAATGATATAATATGCTTTTAAGACTCCAGGAAAGGAGGCATGTTGACAGTGCTGGTGGGCATGGAAATGGAGGGGCTGATGTTGCTCTTTCCAGGGTAGCCAAAACACTTTTAATTGCCACTTACTAATCTCATGTTCCCAGGTGGATTAAGTTCGAAGAAAAAGTGGAACAGGGCGGGGAGAGATGGAGCAAGCCCCATGTGGCCACGCTATCCCTTCACAGCTTATTTGAGTTGAGGACGTGTATGGAGAAAGGATCCATCATGCTTGACAAGGAGGCTGCTTCTCTCCCACAGTTGGTGGGTAAGTATGATGTTTTAAGTACCTATCATTTTTTCAGCTTTTCCTACCTATTTGTGAGTCTCCATCAATACAGATGACCTCTAGTGTAAGCAGAGTTGAATATTCTGGAACATGTATTTCCTTTTTTTATGGTATGAAACTAGTAAGGTTTATTGTAGAAAATTTGGAAAATACAGACGAATGTTAAGAAGAAAATTTAAAAAGCCAATCATTGCACCTATATCTGGTCATAGTCATTGTTAACATTTTGGCATATTTTCCTGCAGTTTTTTTCCATCTTCTCTCTTACGCTTTTCATTTCGTATGTTATCTTACAGAAATTAACATTGGCATTATATTGTATATATACAGGTTTGCATTTATTTCTTTCACTTATTAGCATAGGACTAATATTTTGAGTGGAGCCTCCACCCAACCCTTCTTTCTGTTGGACTGGATTTCTGGACACTAGGTTTCTGCAACTCTTTGACCTTAGAACTGAGCTTCTCTGGGCCAAAGTTTTGTCATCTGTAAAACAGGGTTTAAATCCTCGTAGAAAGGAAAACAGTATAGTTCCGGGGTCGGGGCTGATTTGTAGGTAGAAGTCAAGCTCCTTGAACTGCATGTAGAGAAAAGTTGTGTGAGGCAAGAAGCCAGCAGAATATTACGGGTTAGTGACTGAGTCAGGCCACGCCAGCTCCCAGTAGCATTTGCACAACCGCCTGTGACTCAGTGAACCTAATGGTGCAGGGCAGCTTTGGCATCTTTTGCAATTAGTGTTGTGTAGTGAATGTTAACTCATCGTGTTGAACACCTTGGGCACATACCACTACATTCCAAATAGTAGTAATTGTTTTTATTTTTTAGCAAGTGTTTGGCCTAAGTGGCCTTATTACCCTTCAGATCTAGGTGTAGAGAAAACAGCATAGATGTGTTATTCATTGAGCACACTCTCAAAAACAGCTGCAGGGGCTTTGCCTATTGTCCCTAGGAAAACTTTATGATTAGGTGACCATTGGGCCTGATTGGATGACTGTACTTTCCCACAGGGTCTGTAAGGTGCCCACCTTGGGATTATGGGGACGAGGATGTGGATCATGGCTCTGCAGAAAGTGACCAGTGTAAAATTTCTGTATGATTTCAGCTTGCTGCAAAATTTCTTTGACTGTCTTTAGACAAAAGTCTTGTCTGTGGCATCTGTGTCTTTATAATAGACAATGGGAAGGCTGTAGCATTTATATTGAGAGAAAAGATTAGTTGTCAAATGAGGCATATATCTAGCTGATGTATATGTATGTATTCCATTCTTCAGAGAGCTTATTAGTTAGATTTGCAAGGAAACTCCACACTTTTCATGCATCTGAGGTATTTAAGGTGCAAACAGAGAAGGGAGAAAGACTAATGTGAAGGCGCTGGGTGGAGAGAATTAATTAGTTCATGCATTTGTTCGGCAGTGGTGTGTAAGCTTCTACAATGTGCCATTTACTGTTCCAGGCCCTGGAATTAGGTTTGCAAATCCACCACTTTGTAAATGAGATAAGTCACAAGTCCACGTCTCCACAGTCAGTTAGGAGATAATGTAGGAAGTACTGCTCCATGTAAATTTTTCATGTTTGACAAGGCAGGTGAGGCTGAAATGGACATTTGACTTATGCAGAGAGATCTTGGATTGTCGTACCGAGGGAAGGTGGAGCTGTCTACCAAGACAGAGCAAACAGAAGGAATGGTTTCTTGGGCAATTGGCTCCACTGATTTTTTTTTTTTAAACTAAATTGAAACTTTTATGTGAAAATTTATTGTGTTGTTTGGATTTATTTTTCTTAATATTTTTTTATCATTGAAACTCTTGAAGCTTTCAAATTCAATAGCTGAATAATGACTATGTTACTTTAGCCAAACAATTCTTTGAACCAGAGACTATAAAGGGTAAGGAGTCTTCCTTCTTCCTTGTGGCGGCTTCTTCTGCAACTCAGCAACAAGAGTGTAAAATCAGGAACATTAAGATTCTAAGTTGAATAAAGGCATTCATTTCATGGTAAATCTGTTCTTCACATACAATGAGTGATAAGTCAGTTTTTCTTCTAAGACATCTTATGAATGAACTAGGGTATAACAATAAGTTATCTCAGTGATGCGAATACAAGTCATACTTCAGTAGAAACAGAAACATGGAGAACAAAAACATGTCTCCTAACAGAATAATTTGTATATTGATGATTTAAAGTTTTATAATTCTATGCTAATTAAAAAATAAAAACATAGGCCAAGCACCTTCCAGAACTGAAAGCATAATCCCAAATAACAGGTTGCCAATATTGTTTCGTGAGTGTCCTCCCTAAATAGCCGATCACACTAGAATGCACTCTTAAACATACATGTGTCAATCCTCATCTGTGGCTTCTTTCACTCATTATAAAAGGCTGCATGAGAGATTATTTTCTTAAAAAGTATCATGATTAGCAAAGATTAATCCAGTTTTTGAATGAACATTTCTGTATTCTTAGACTTTAAGAACTCACCTGGAGTGAAAATGTCTGAAATCGGACAAGTTGAAAAAATGCATTAGACTCACGTATGTGCAGGGCAAGGCAGACATTACGCTGTGACCTGGTGATGTATAGGCGTTCTAAGGGGAGAAGAGCCCTTGTGGTTTAAAGGTCACCAGTAAGGTTCCTATATTAAGAAGAAAAAGTCTTACTCTAGTCTTTTGTTACTGCCTGATACTTCGTTGTTTGGAGATTTATTTCACTGAGCCAAGTCCTCTGTTAAAATGCGCTACCATCTGACAAAGTCACACATTAATTCCATGAGACTCAGGGTGAAGGTGTAGACAGGGTGGTGAATTTAAAGTTGAAGGGGGTTTAGTGAAAGGCTACCCCACTAGCATTTATGATCATGGGATGGAGGAGGCAAGTTACTTAACCCCTCAGTGGTTTCAGTTTACTCCTTTGTGGAGACAAGATGAAGGTGGACCTTTCAGGGTGGTTGTGAGAGTTAAGGGAGGACATCCGGCGTGATTATTATATACTCACAGAACTATCTCAGTATGCATGGGTTTGTCCAGGTCTTTCTGTGTGTCAGCAATCAGAGGGCAGAGTGAGAGAGGTGCTCAGGAACTTCATGGACAAAAGAGGAGATTCTGAAAGATGTAGTGGTTGAAACTGGGAATAACAGCTTCTTTGCTGTACCTGGAGTTGGTCAGTGATGGTGACGAAAGTTAAAGTTGAATTATATACTTGGACAATTTTCGTGTAAAACTGCCATTGGGATCTTCATCACTAGAAAGAACCTTTTAATGAGCTTCTGGTCTTCCGCAGCCAACTGTCATTTTACATGAAGTAGAAGACAGAGTCCCACATTACATTGGAGACTTGTCAGCCAATGGCCAGAGGGGTTCTGGTATTTACTAAATTTAAGGAAGGTTCTTCAAGCCTTCTTCAAGTGTTCTTTAAGGAACACAGAGAACACTCTGTTTTCTCGCTTTAGTTTTTTATTACTTTTTATTATCAGCTGTGATCTGAACTTTTTCTCTAGCCTCCACATATTTACTTTAAAAACTGTCATTAAATTTTAAAATTAGATACTACTAGGTCACTGTGAGGTACAATCAGTTAGTAATACGTTTACTCGTCAGCCCCTGGGCCAAGCAGGCAGAGAGCCAGTGGTGTCATTCTGGAGCTGAGTGAAAAAAAGTCATAAACAACTGATAAGTCAATAAAACAATTCATAAGCAAAAGGAAGGAAAAAAAGAAAGGACCAAATTGGCAGGAGTGCAAGGAGAACATGTTTGAGAAAGTGTAACTGGCTGAAAAGAAATACTTTCTTAAGAATATTTTATAGGTTATGCTATTAGAGTAGTCCCATTTTTTCCTCCCATTTATCCCCCTCCCCCTCCCACTTCCATGCCCTCCAGCATTCTCCTCCACCATAGTTCAAGTCCATGGCTCATACGTATAAATTCTTGGCTTCTCCATTTCCTATGCTATTCTTAACATCCCTCTGTCTATTTTTTTTCACATCTTTTTGTTGTCGTTCAAGTATAGTTGTCTCCATTTCCCTACCACCGCTCCCCTCCATCCCAGCCCTCCCCACTTCTCACCCTTGATCCTGCCCCACTTTGGTTTTCTCCATGTGTCTGAAAAGAAATACTTAAAAATCCCCTGAAACAACCTAAACCTTGCAGAGAGTTAAAAAACAGAAAGGAAAAAAAAAGCCCTTATATTATTTTAAATGGCAGAAGATGGCATGCTAACTTAGAGAGTTATTGTCATTATGTGGTTATCATAAATTATTATTTTTAGCAGAGGATTAAGTGGAGTTGTTTTGTCCTGAATCTAGTTTAGAGTTATGTGCAGCTAAGTCTTTTTAAAAAAAATATTTATTTTTAGAAAGAGAGGAAGGGAGAGAAACATCAGTTTATTGTTCCACTTATTCATGCATTTATTTGTAGATTTCTTGTATGTACCTGTCCGGGAATCAAACCTGCCACCTTGGCATATTGGGATGATGCTCTAACCAACTGAGCTACCTGGCCAGGGCCTGCAGCTAAGTCTTAAAAGAAGCATCTCCCTTCCACTCCATTTATCGCAACAAATTTATGTCAACAAATGAGAAGAAAAAAATAATAGCAAGTGTGATTTTATCAAACAAACAATAGCTAGCTTTTTAGCCCTTTCTGCAGTCTACCTGCTGTTTCTTGGTGGCATCTTAGTGGCATGTAACGGAGATCTGGGAGGCATCTCCCCTTCCTGCAGGGGCAAAGGTACCTGGTCATGAGCAGTGGGAGACTCTTTAAGCAGACTTTATTTCTTACACTGGTATTTAAAAATTTAGCCTCCATTCCCAGTCAGGGTTGTGGCCCAGGTCCCCATTTGGCAGTGTGCGACAGGCAACTGATTGCTATGTCTCTTGCACATTGATGTTTCTCTCCCTCTTTCTCCTTCCCTTCTTTTCCCTTTAAAAATAAATAAAATCTTAAAAAAAGAATTAAAAAAATAAATAAAATAAAAATTCAGCCTAATTCTGATTCTCTTCCGAACCTCTTCTTATTTTCTTCATAAAGAAACCCTACTTATAGAAAAATGTACTTTTGAAGCATAAAACATCATTTTCACTGATTATTTTAGTAGCTTATTATTACTATTATTATAATTCTACATTTAAAGAGTGTCATTCGTATATGAAACTATGTAAATGGGAATTTTCCTTTTCTGTTAAGTTAAAAAAATTTAAGTCATTTCAGGTATTTTTTATTGTGATGGAAAATGGATTAGGAAAATGTAGCTCTGTTTTTGGAGTTCTCATTTTTATATTTAAAGCCGTTCCTGGGCTGTCGCTATTGGCAGATGTGTTAGTCAAGTTGTTTTTTGCTTTTTATACCTTTTTTATTTTCAAAATGGTAATATATTTTTGTTTTATCAAAAATCTATGTTCATTTTTATATAATCTAGAAAAATATAACACAAAAATCAAAATACCACAAATCTGATCTTTTACAGCTATCTTCCCAGTAGTTTTTTATACATCTGTTTACACATATGACACTTATTTTATAGAATGTGACCATACTATAACACTTTAATCTAATTATTTAAACTTAAAAACATAATGCAAATTATTTTTCCATGTCATTAAATATACATATAGACATTTTAATGGCTGCAAAATATTTAAAAATCTATTATTGGGCATTGAAATTGCCTTCAAGTTTGTTTTTTTGATTATCCAAATTTTATTGTATTTTAAACTCTATTTTACTGATTATGCTATTACAGTTGTCCCATTTTTTTCTTCCCTTTATTGCCCTCTGCCCTGCACCATGCCTTCCACCAGCATCTCCCTCAGTTCATGTCCATGGGTTGTACATATAAGTTCTTTGATTTCTCCATTTCCTATACTATTCTTAACCTTCCCCTGTCTATTTTGTACCTACCATTTATGCTTCTTATTCCCTGTACATTTTCCACCATCTTCTTCCCTTGCTCTCTCCACTGATAACCTTCCATTAGACTGTCAGCTGCTTTCTCAAAAGAGACCTTGTAGGCAAGAAGGGCCTGGAAAGAAGTATTCCAAGTCATGAAATCCAAAGACCTACAGCCAAGATTGCTCTATCCAGCAAAGCTTTCATTTAGAATGGAAGGGCAGATAAAGTGCTTCTCAGATAAGGTCAAGTTCAAGGAGTTCATCATCACCAAGCCCTTATTTTATGAAATGTTAAAGGGACTTATCTAAGAAAAAGAAGATAAAAAAGTGTGAACAGTAAAAAGACAGCAAACTCACAGGTGTTAACAACCACACCTAAAACAAAAGCAAACTAAGCAAACAACTAAAACAGGAACAGAACCACAGAAATGGAGATCACATGGAGGGTTAGCAAGAGGGGAGTGGGAGGAGGAGAAGGGGGGAGAAGGTACAGAAAATAAGTAGCATAGACGGTAGGTAGAAAATAGACAGGGGGAGGGTAAGAATAGTATAGGAAATGTAGAAACTAAAGAACTTACGACACGTGAACTTATGAACTAAAGGGGAGGAATGTGGGAGGGAGGGGGTGTGCAAGGTAGAGGGGAATGCAGGAGGGGAAATGGGGCAACTGTAATGGCATAATCACTAAAATATATTTTAAAATGTATACAAATTCACAACAAATTAAATAAATTCACAACTATCAACAACTGAACCTAAACACAAAAACAAAAACTAAGCAAACAAGTAGGGCAGAACAGATTCACAGAAATGGAGATCACGTGGAGCCTTCAAGTTTTTATTGCAAAGAAAAGAAGTGAACGTTTTTGTCACTTCTTTTGTGTTTGTGAAATTAGTTATTTCTTCAATATAGATTTCTAATGGTGAGGTATTCAAAGGGTTTGAACACATGAAAGGGTTTTGTTATGTGGTTGCCGCTTGGCCTTCTGGGAGGGTTGCGCTTGTCACCACAGTCGTCATCAGTGTGTGGAGCTGCCTGTAGCGCACATCCTTCACATCACTGGGGATCAGCCTTTTAAATTGCCACTTTGATGGATTAACAAATACCTCATGATTGGTTACATTTCTGTTGTTTTGCAGAAACTCTACATATATCAATTTTTTTTTGTCTAGAGTTTCCTTTTCAAATAAAAGTATTGTGTGATATGGAAAAAAGATGTAAACTATGAATCAGAAACCCTGGTTTTATTGGGGGGCTTGCCTCTAATTAGGCTATGTCTGTCAGCAAGTCTCTGTTGCCCTGTGTGTAACAAGGGGTTGAACTTGACACTCCCTGAGGTTCCCTTCAGCTCCGCTGTCATCTAAGGTTGGCACATTCTTTCCCAATCGGTAATGTCTGTGGGATTTTGAACACAGAAGGCTTAATTTCAGTCAGTGTGGTTGTGAAATGTGACTGCCCCCACTTTCCTTGAAAGGTTTTGTAGTTTATGCTTAAAGAGATCCCTGCAATGTGGGCCATTTGTATAGGAAGGTAATGAAGGGCATAAGCCACACAGATCTTTTAACCTGTTCTAACCTGTGATTTCCAGGCATTAGTAACAGAGGACTGGCTGTGGCACATGTAGGACTGGTTTGAAATTACAAGGGAGGGCAAGACTAGAGGGAGGCCCCAGCGGGAAGGACAGATGAAAAGCACTTTAATCCACAACCCTGGAATTAGAGTAGGAGTTTGGTAACACTTGAGCAGATATGCTGGGGCCGTTTGTTTATTTTTATGCTTCTTCTGTAAAATGGACTTTCTACATTGAACAAGGCTTAAAAGGGAAAGTAGAGAGGTTGTGTTTAGCAGCACTTAATTATTTTGCTGTGGAGCAGAGCTTCAATTGTAATTATAGAAGCAGTTCTGAGAGTTTTACTGAGAAAGGTTTGCACAGTTAAAAATACTGAGAGCTAAAGGCCATTGTCAAAGCAAAACATTCCTATGGGAAAAGCTTCCTGCCTTGCGCAGGCTCCTTACTGAGTGGCCCAGAGTTATGTGGCATTTATGGCACCTGTGTGGGCACAGGATGGCACATCCTGGGTTCAGCCTCTGCTCGGCCCCCAAACAGTTGATTGTACACTGTGTAAATCATTAGTTTCCAGCCAAAGGCTGTGAGGCCAGTTCTGTGGCTGACTTGTGAAAAAGGGAATTTCTTATTGTTTATTTTTTCTCAGTTACAGTTTATATTCAATATTAATTTTGGATTAGTTTCAGGTGTACAGCAGAGTTGTTAGACAATCGTATGCTTTGCAAAGTGTTTCCATACCCACCTGGCACTATAGATAGTTATTGCAATATTGTTGACTGTGCTCCCATGCTGTGCATTACGTCTTCACGCCCATCTTATTTTTGATTAGAGGGCAACTTGTCCATCCGCAGACCCACCCACGGAGCAGTTTCTATGAAACGCAGTCATCTAGTTAAACCCATTTTTAAAAGGGCTCATAGAAAATTTAATTTTTTATAGTAAGACTAAGATGTTCAAATTTCATACAAAATTCTAGTCAGGTTATAGTTTTAAATGACTAATGGAATATATTAGGGAGGCTTTAGTTGGATCTAAATAAGCATTTCTTCTTACATAAGACTAAGGCATAATTTTATAGCACAATTGCATTATTGGATTAATTGGTGTTCAAATAACCTGATATAGGGAAAGGCATTGTTGTTGTTATCCTTTATTTGGTCTTATTATAAAGAAAATAAAACATGATAGAAGAATTTAGAGAACTACGTTAAAAAATCAATAATGTTGCTACTTTAAATTTTGCATGTGCTCTTCAAGTTTTTTTCCATATCATTTATACTTCTGGCACACTTGCTGAGAGAGTCCATGAAATTTTCTTTTTTTTAAAAAAAAGACTATTTGCTTATTTTAGAGGGGAAGGGAGGGAGAAAGACAGGGAGAGAAAGCTCAGTGTGGTTGCCTCTTGCGTACCCGCCACTGGGGACCGGGCCCACAACCCAGGCATGTGCCCTGACTGGGGATGGAACTGGTGACCCTTTGGTGCAGGTTGTCACTCAGTCCACTGAGCCAAACCAGCCAGGGCCAGTACATGAAATTTTCTAATCTTACCTTTTTTCTTACATTTTACTGAAAAATGTAAATTACTGATGTGTTGTGTTAGTCATAGAATAACTGATTAATGTGAATTCACTATTAACTGGGATTTAAAAAATAACCAAGACAATTTTTCCTCTCCAACAATGTAATTAATACTGGAATATTTATAACTCTGTCATTAATATCAATATCCTTTGTACCCTGTATCTTTACCTTTCACATACAGTGGGAAGTTTGAAATTTGGAAAACAGTATATTGATATTAAATTTGAGGTTGCCATCTATAAATTTAGAGTAAAAAATTAACTTTGTGGTCTTGTGACTTTTTGTTTTTGTTTTGTTTTTGTGTCAGAGATGATTGTTGACCATCAGATTGAGATAGGCCTTTTGAAACCTGACCTTAAAGATAAGGTGACCTACACTTTGCTCCGGAAGCACCGGCATCAAACCAAGAAATCCAACCTTCGATCCCTGGCTGACATCGGGAAGACAGTCTCCAGTGCAAGTAGGATGTTTACCAACCCTGATAATGGTAATGCAGGGGCCAACTGGCTGCTGCTCTCTTTACCAGTCCCACTCACCTTTATCCATCTCTTGTCATCTTTTTTTAAACCCCCTCTCCATATTTTTTTCTCAAGTTCACGTGCCATAGCCATTTCATAATGACACTTTCTATCCCATTGGGCAGGTTTGCAGTCCTGTTGGGAAGATTTCAGCAGCTATAGTAGGCTGCAAATGCCGAGATGCCTTGCTTGCTCCATATACATCTATTTTGATGGACTGAGATGGTTTGGCAATAATGCTGTGGGATGACAGCTGAAAGTTCAAGGTGAACCAGCAGAGTTTTAGATTACTGAGTACATCAAGGAATACGCCTTTGACATGGTAGTTTGTCAGAATCAGGAGGACAGACTAAGATAGGAATGTTCTGAAATCTCATATCATGAAGTATTTGCTTGGTATGTGAGTTGGTGTCCAGCCTATAAATGATCATTCATCAAAATAAAGCTCACTATTATTTTTCTACTTAAAACAACCATCTGTTCTTTTGTTAGATGTTAATGATTAGATATGAGAGTCATGATTCAAGGTGGGATATTAACCACATTATGGAGCAATAGGAGAGACACTGTCTTGTTTATATTCCATGGTATTTACCAGAGTTTTCTGTGAAGTGTCTCTCTTCTGTGTCATTGTCTTTGTTTCAAATAAAGTTCACGATTGGATATAATCTGAGAGCAGAGAGAGGAGTTTCCATGGAGTATTCAAAAATGGAGGCATGGAGTAAGGAGTTGCTAAGCATTGAGTTGGTAGAAGTAGGTGTCTCCCATCCCACCCCCCAGCCTTGTTTTGGTATTAAGAGAAATGTGTAGATAAGGGAGCTTCTAATTCATTGCCTTCAGCTGCATTTCAGAATTACATAAAACATGCTGTCGTGGAAAAGGCACGCCAACTGAGTGGTATAAACTGAATTTTAACTCAGCCAGTTTGTTTTTGGAAATTGGTTTTTCTGACTAAATATTAAAAGAAGAAAGCTTATAATTAGCAGACTTTCACTGGTATATTTTTGAACCTTTCCACCATTGTTGTTTCTTAATGAGTGTTGGGTTCCTAAATAGAACCACATGAAAAGTTCAGTTTTATTGAGTAGCATATATTTTTAAAAACTAAAATCAGTTATAAATAAATAACTAAAATAAAATTTCTTTATACAAAACATTCACTAAAGAAAGAATCTAACCTAGAACATTCCTGCTACAATTTGATGGCTTCGCCATTACCTGGGATACTATTGCTGCCTAGATACATTTTGATTTTTTGTGAGTGTTTAAATTGTATTTTGAAAAGGAGGCATTGTTTAATGGTTGGAAGTGTTATGGGATGAAAAAATCATTATGATTGGTGTCACAAATATTTCATTTTAAAAGCACCCCATGTATTTAAAATCATGGCAATTAATGTAAAATTTTGTCTTTTACATCTTATTTATTATTCTGTCATATAAAATGAAAGCCCACATTTGGAGATTTTTTTTTTTTGTCATGAAGTTGGTGGTAGCATAAATAATCAAGGAAGTGCATTTTTTCAAATATCAGCATATTTGCAAAGCTAAGAGAAGCAGAGAGACAGAACGAGGGGCCTTCCACCAGTGCGGCATGAGCTTCACACTGTGGGTGTGCAGGCAGAGCAGGAGTTAGGAACAGATGTGTCATGGAGGCCACTGTCTTGTGCTTTAGGGGAAAGTATCTGGATGTGAAATACAGCAAACCAGTTGATACATCTCATCACTTTTATCCTATCAGTAGATCTTTGCACTTCAGAAGAAAGTTGATATTGCTTTTCTCATTCGCATTTTCTCTTGTGAAATGTTATGTACTCTGGGCAAAAAGCAACTAGGAAGGGTGGGCAGTTCTTTTCCTTTCTGACTCTTCAGCTTACGCACTGAAGCATGGAATTTGAGCAGGGCTTTTTAAACATGTTATTAGTGACCTCTGTGTTACTCACCTGGTTTGAAGCATCCAGAGGCAAGATTTGGCTTTGAGAGATGCTATAGCCATGGATTTCACGTGCCTCCAAGGTATACACTCTTAGAAATTATCAGATGGTAAGTTTTTGGTTTTCTGGAGGAACTTAACTTATAAATTTATACAGTTACCTTTGCATGTTACATTTAACTACTTAATATTTTTAATATTGTGAAATATTCTTAGGATAAATTTTTAAAATAAAGAATTATGGAACTCTTGCTACTATTTTAATAAACCAGAATCTTATATTTATTGTAGTCAGGACAAGATTCTGATATCTGTATGTAAAACCTAGAGAAACTTGTCATTGTCTAGAAACGAGATTTAGTGGCACTGTCAGCTTTGGTTATGAGAGCAACAGTGTAATTAATAGCTGACATTCGTGAAGGTAGTTTAGAACTGGAAATTTTTTTATTTCACAGCAGTGTGCTGGAGTCATCTCTTATCTTCTCATGAGTTAGTTATCAGGAATTTTATGAGCTGATTGTAAACATAGCTATTATTAAAAATTAAATTATATAAACATGCTTAAATATTTTAATCACATTAAAAATAAAGGTAATAAAACTCAGAGTTCATCCCTTCCTACTTATTTCACTATAGTCTACGCTCTTGGGGTTATTTACATCTATTGTGCCCGTATGGTAGCAATACTACAAAATGATACCCTACTGTGTGCCTTTTCCCAACTCTGTATACAGAGACTTCATACTTGAAGTTCAAGACAATTTCCTGTTTATAAAGAAAAATGCTAAATATTTTTATTTGTTAGGAATTAGGGAATAATCAGGCTAGCTTCCAAGATATTAATTTTTATGAAATTGTCACTTGTTTGAGACACTTGTGAATTCTGATGCATGTGTCTACCAGGTACGAAATTTTATATGACTGCTCTAATGTATCAATCCATTAACTGAGGCATTTGTATAGAGTTTGTGTTGCGTGAAGAAATTAATGAACGAGGTTATCATTTCCTCTGGTGTTGAAGTTCCCTTTACCTACTCTATTTATCACTATTGTTTCAAGTTGAACCATATGAAATCACCATTTTTGTGGGTGAGATGAAGTTGACTGTTAGTCATTTCATATGATTTTGCCTAATAATTTGGCCTGAGATACTTAGGTCCTATATTATTGTGGTTTACTATGAAAAAATAACATTCAAGCCTAGAAACATTCCTTAGTAGTATTTAAAAATCAAGGAAGATGTAGTTTGCTCTTTTTAGAAAGTGAAAGTGTATATGTAATTAATATTCAATAAGTATTTAGTAAGATGTTCACAAGATTCCCTGATAATTCCATTTTAAAAAGCCATGGTTTATAGGATGATCTTCTTTTTAAAAATATCACTTACCATTCACATGGGTACTTTTGATAGTTTAGAAAAGATAAAGATAAACCAGAGCTGACTTGAGGACCATGGTCAATTGGGAACCCGAATTTCAGTAATCAGCTTTACTACCTTTGAGGAAATTTGGCCAAAGCTGTCACCAGTTTGTCCTAAATGATCATAAAAATGAATCCCTTTTTTTTGTGTGGTCTGAGAG
The DNA here is from genome assembly GCF_014824575.4 of Sturnira hondurensis. Taxonomy (NCBI): domain Eukaryota; kingdom Metazoa; phylum Chordata; class Mammalia; order Chiroptera; family Phyllostomidae; genus Sturnira; species Sturnira hondurensis. The sequence continues at coordinate 1,884,655 of NW_028087215.1, read as the reverse complement.
TACAGGTATTCTTTAGGAAAAGTAACTTTGGTTATCCAGTTCCACCTACACCTTGAATTTCAGTTTTCCCTAATACAATTTTCATGACCCCATTTTTCATTAGTTTTTTAAATAAAAAAATTAGCAGTGTAATTTAGTACACAGAGATTATATGTTTTACAGATTATATCTGTAAAACAGAGATAATACAAATTAAATGAGATAATACATGTAAAATATTTAGAGTGATAATTGGCACATAGAAATCACCCAACCAGTTATAATAAATTATATATTATATGTTTAAACACAATTAAGGAAGAAAATCTTAAGTGAGAGTGGTTTTTGGAATTACATTTGCTCTATAGCTACTATTTGGGAGGAAACTTACGGATATAGTGCTGGTGTATTTCCTCTGCCTTTTGGTAAGCGATGTGGGCATCATAGAGTCAGCAGTGGAAGAGGTGGGAGCCCTTTTTCATCCCAGTCCTCTTACAGACTCTGCCCTTGTGTTTGGTCTCACATTTTGCTAAATGGCTACAGGGAAATATTAAAACACATGAGAATCCAAGACTTAGATGAGGACTTAGGAAAGGTTGCCGCTCCAGGCCAGGGCAGCTGGCTCCTGGGCTTCACGCTGCTTCCTCTGGGCTTTCTCCTGGTGCAATAGGATATTTGCATACCATTCACCGAGATATAGAATACTCCCAATTGAACTTCTGGGTTTTATCTTCCATTCACCACTGTTTTTTCTCCTGCCCAGTTTGAGAAATGTGATCCACTTGCTTCCACCACTTGTTGCCATCCTTTACTTTCTCTCTGGATTCCCCCTTCTCCATGTTATTTAGCAGGCAAACTGCTGCTTCCTAGTTTTCTGCCACGTTGCTGTTTCTGACATAAGCACACAACACTTTCAGATATTTAAAAAAGTCTATTGCTGTTAACCTACAGTGGCATAGATAGCTGTTGACAACATAGAACAAACAATGGAAAGAAGTCAATTCTTATTGTTAGTAGTAATTCTAGGCCTCATTGAAATGTCAGTAGGATTAGCAAGGCTCTTGTTGCTTTGGATCTGATTTGAGATTGGGTGTCTTCAAGCTATTTAGTTTGGCTATTAGATCAAGCTGCCTAGATGCTGGCATGTGGTGGATCTGGCTGGGACCACTGCCAGGTTTGGCAGCCTCCTCCATTTCTTTAGAAATTCTTAGCTTTTTGTCTGGGTTTTGGATTCCAGCTTATCTTAATTGTCTCTGGCTGGGTGGTTCTACTTTGTCCCTACCCCCCGTCCTTGAATTCAGACCTGGTCCCTGAATCAGTAGGTGAGGCAGACATTTCTCTTACTTCTCTCAGAGCTTCTGTCCCTCTGACGTGGGCCATCATGCTTCTCTAGTTCTGAGATGGGTCCATCGCCTTAAGATGAGTCATCTTCCAGGTGCCCTTCTGCATACAATCAGCTCTCTCCAAAACCAACAGCATACGTCCATCTGTTTAGTTCAGGCCCCTAATTCTGCATTCATTTGCACCGCACAGATGTATGTCCTGGCCAGAACCCAGTGATCGAGGCTTCTCAGCCTTAGATTTAACAAGCCAATCTATTTAAAGTTTCTAGAAAAGTACCTGAATGAAAGTGTTTCCAAATAACAGCAGGTATTATTGTTTTCATTATATTCTAATTATTTATCAGACCCCATTCCTCCATTTTACCCCCACCCAGGTAGGTGACTGATCTTCCAGATTTATAATGTTCAGATCTTGAAGTAAACAGTCACACATTTTTCTCCAAGGGCCATTCCCTCCCAGTATGTGGTAGTCTGTTCTACTCTTGTGACAACAAAGAGTCAGGCCTAAGGGATACCACAAAAGTGAGGATTTAGATTTTGACATAAAAGACTTACTTTATAATCTTACAGATGTGCTTCCTTCTTCTGCAAAGGCTCAGTTCTAATCCTGGACTTATACTTGGTAGTAGTGTGATTTTGAGCAATTTAGATATACTTCTTGAGCCTCAGTTTTCATATCTATAAAGTAACGGCAGTAATGTCTTATTCTGTGTGTACAACCAGGAGTAAGATATATTTGTGAAAGTATTTAATAAGCATAATAGGAGTTACACAGTAAGGAACAAGTATTATTCAGCAATATTTTAAAGGGCAAATGTAATGCCTTTCAGGTGTAAAACTAAGCACAGAGTTCGGCACCTTTATTTTGTATTCTGTTATTTCCTGGGTCTCTCATTTTTTTTCCTTCCACTACTCCATATATGAAAACATTCTTAGAATTGTATTTTTTAAACAGTGCTGCTTTCACGATCAACTTTACAGATACCAGATAACAGTTATGAGGTATCACTCATGAGCTTTAGAGTGTTTTCAGTGTAGAGTATGAAAATCGATCACTGTCTGAACAATGACAGTTTTAAGCTCCCAGTAATATATGTATAACAGGATATTACCATGAAACAAACATATTGTAAAATGTTACTAATTGCCAGTCTGTTTTACATAGCCAGAGTCTGTGATAGAGTCAAGGACGAAATGATTCTCCTTCCACATATCCTACCACATGCGAGTACGTACTCACTTCCCCATTTCTCCCTCTCTGCGAAAACCATGTACTTAAAGGCCTTTTACTGATTCGCTGCTGTCAGCCCCAAGTAAATCATAGTTCAAGCCTTAAGGTCTTTGATACAGCCGCCCTTGTGAAGTCTCGTTTTCCTAAGCCTTGCCTTGCTGTGAGGGTAGACAGACGAGTAGATCTGGGATTATGTCCTGGTGTCCATGAAATAGAAATAGAGAGGAGAGGGAGACGTGAGGGAGGGAGAAAAGGCACGATAAAGACACAAGGTGTGAGCACTGTGTACTCTGCCTTCCCAAGAGAAAAAAACGGGATATAATTAAAGTCTTCCAAAAATGACTAAGTATGCCTCATTCTACTCAAGCCCTGTTTCAGTGCAAATACAAAAGGCAAAAAGGAAATTTTTTTCAGGTTTGTGAACCTGATTTTTTAAGATTTGCATTTTAAATTCACAGTAAGCCCAGGTTTCTGTGGTTAGTGCTTTCCAACAGCCTTCTGGATGTCGAACAAAGAGGACATCATTCCATCAGTGATAAGAGTAGTTAGTAGCAATGATAATAAAACCTGCCATTAACTGGGTACCTAGTATATACCAGGCATTATTCTCTGTGATGTTTCTAATGTATATATCATCATTTCCATTTGCATATGAAAGACCTAAAGATCAAAAATATAAGATGACTTGCCCAAACATAAAAAATGGAGGGACTTAGTTGCTTAATAACAGTATGCTAATTCACCTACAGTGGATAATGAGCTTCCTCAACTGTAACTTACTTCCCACCCCTCAGTGAGTCTAGGTCTCTTCGTGTGTTCCTGTGACATTGAAGGGCTCTGGAGGGTATCCTGCGGCTGGTCACCAATCCATACCCAGTATGGCTGTTGGACGTCTTTATTGGCCTTTCCCAATGGAATTTCACCTTTACAGGTGAAAAGCTGCTGTACTCTTCGGTTGAGTTTCTTGGGTAAATAAGAATGTTAAATGGTTGTAGGTGATCAATAACCATTTGATCATACAACACTGCAATCCTTAAAGAGTCCTAAAACTTGAACATAAGTAAAATTTATTTTCTTTTAAATGAGACTATTAAAAAAGAATGTTCCTGGAGTGATTTTTTTGGTCTACTTGCATAATGTAAGCAAGAACACCCTCCTCACTTGAATAGCTCTGGGATTGATGGTTTCAGACAAGTTGTTCCCAAGGGAAACATGAATCATCAAAAAAAAAGTCCTCTTTACATTTTTCCTGCAGTCTAGATATTGGAAACCACCACCCCAAAATCTTTAGAGCTATGTGCTTTTCTTTATCAAGTCCTAATCATATAAACCAGGTTCTACCTTGTTTATACCTGAAGCTAAGCAGAGTGATTTAAAAGAGAATGCATAAGATAGGAGCAAAGCTAAGTTGTTTATTGTGTAGCTTAAGTGTAGAAGAGGCATCATTAAATCATTTTTAGAAAAAGTGTTTAATAATATATTATCACCATACTGTAATTATAGAAAATGTGGCTCCAGCTTTGGAAACTTCTCAAAATTTTATCTTTGGAGTAAATTTGTAAAGAGAAAAAAAGCAACACAAAAAGGGTTATAGTTTGTATCTCTTTCTGCACAGAAGTACTCATAGGGTCCAACAAATCAAAACGTTGGAATTTGCCCATATAAGTAATGGATGCTGTGAGCCTCCCAGTGTTCATGATGGTAAGCAGCCAAATGGCTCCAATCAGCTTTGCTAAAGCGCAGGTGCCAAGTCTCTATGGGCAGTTTCATTTTCATGCCTGTCGTTGGAGCCAGGTTCTTGGCTGCTGTGTGCCAGGCTCCATTCCACGGAGTTCTTGATGGTGAGGCTCAGTGTCAGTGGAGACTGTTTATGCAAAAAGGAGTTTCCAGAGTTAGACACATTGAGTAGAGAAGAGAGAGAAGCAATTGGGGAAAGTTTGTTAATAGCACCTCAGTTTTAGAGCAGCTGCTGAGTTCCTGTATTTACTTCAGGAGAAGCCATGGTATCAGTGGCCTACATACTCATCAGAAGTTAAAGTACAGAACGTTCATTTGAGTTTGCTTTACATTACCTTCCGCTGTCAGTTCTCATTGATCTGGAATTTCAGTAGGTTCTTGCCTGGGTTTAGATCAATGGCTGCGAGTTGTCTAGCCTCTTTCATTTCCTTTAGCTGAGCCTGTAGGAATATCAGGTCTTGAAGCAGGTCACTTGCTTGTCAAAAGAAATAGAGGGTGAAACTTGGTTGATATGATACTATATGTTTCTAAATGCCTCCCTCCTGACAAAAGCAATTTTGGAATAATCTCAACTGGTTCATTTTCCTGTATCATTTTTCTTAGTGCAATAAAAACTTGTAAAGAAGTTCAGTTATGGGAAACAATTAAAAATTCAGATTGCAAAGAGAAGACATCAGACTTGCCTCAAACAGGTGCTCGCACAGATGGCTCACTCACAAGTGCTAGCTTTATTTACAGCATTTAAGCACAGATAAATTGACAAAAATGTTTCTAGCTTTTATAATGCATGAATGCCCAAATTTGGCTATAAAATTACATTAACTTGTAAGTGATTCAATTTCAGACTTGACCTCCCAAGTCACTGATAGCCTTACGAAGGCCATTTGTCTGCCCTGTTATTTGCACACTTGTGTGAATAGATAATCTGATCTTTGCTTTTTGGTTGGATAGGCTTTGCTTTGTGTTTTCATCATTAAGTGACTGTCTTTATTGTTAAGGAGGAGAAACTCTGTCTCCTGTCAAATTCTATATAGTATAATGGTTACATATTTCCAACTTCATTGTCCTTCCTTGAAGGGCAGTTATACTGCTTATTTCTTAGTAACCCTGGAATGAGGCATTTGATAAGAATAGCAAAATAGATGACATGAAATCCGGAGGAAACTATCTTCAGACAGAAGTTGAAGATGCTCTCCAGTTGATGAAAACTCTGCAGGAGCCATACTGTATACTTAGCCTGCATCATAGTTCTGTCTTGGGTGTGGTTTAAAATTTGGCATTGGTGCACCACATATTAAAGTTATAGCGAAGTAAGTATTAAAGGGCACCAGAAGATGAAGACTAATATGCATGTCTAAATAGATTTGTATTAAGGTATTGATTTATTTAAATCACAGCCTCATGGGATTTAGAGGGCTGACAAACAGTAGGCAAAAATCTTGAAAACAAGTTCTATATTCACCAAGGAAAATTTCAGAAGTGGAAGTATGAAATGTTGCTTTCTGCATCTGTGCACAGGATCCATAGAAGGGTCTGTTGGGTAGGTCATAAGAAAGCTCTTTGCTAATACAATACCCTGCTGTCTGTGCTTCACAAAACTGTGTGTGACTCCCCTGTGTGTGTGCTTATGTGGTGCAAAATGATTAACAGCCTTGATCTCACATCTTGAGATTAGTGTTCTTTATGTGAACCTTCTCTCTGGGTGTGATCCATGTTTTGTGTATTGGAATCACAGGGCAGATCATCTACTGGTACGTGAGGAACTAATGATTGAATGCAGTTTTTTCTTGTCTTTTTCCTTCCGTGCTGGAATTTGTTCCATCAGAAGATGCAGGGTCATGGGAGGGGGTGTGTGTCAATGTAATATGTCATTATTCTCCTTTAACCCTCCTGTGTGATTTGCTTTAGTATTTTTTCTTCTTAATTAATGCTCCATCCTCATCCTTGCTGTGGCTGCTCATATGTCCTCCTCCTCCTCCTGTCTTCTGCTTCTGACACTAAAGCCCGCAGCCCGCTTGAGAACTCAGTGCCCTGCCTAGCAAACCGCACCTTGGACGATGACCCTCGAGTGCGGCGCACTTCCAGCGTGGGATGGCTCAGTAAGTCTATGACTGGGGAAAGGGCAAGGATGGTGGTTGTGGTGGGCTGTGGGAGGGCAGGGAGATTGGGCTGATGGTCACGGAGTGGAGGGAACCCTCAGAATGCCTGAAAGGATAAGGCTTACACATTGTTGAACTCACAGTTACTGCTTTATTCCTGCCACTACCACCTTGTACAGTAACAATGCAATCTCTTGCGTGATCTGCCATCCTGAATTCAAGTTGAGTACCTTGTAAGACAGTAGAACAAGTTCAAAGTGGAGTTGTTAGGCCTGGTGCTGACAGTGTCTTCTCCATGGCACACTGCTGGGAATCTGGTTTCCTTCAGAGGGTGGTGAGGAAGATACTTGAGATCTCTGAAGGTGGTTTGAAAGCATTCAAGTGCTGGGTAAAAGGAAAAACTTGCGAAGTTAGTGGCCTAAAAAAACCCTCCCAAATTCCTATTATGTTTCCCAAAAGGAGTGGGTGTTACAGACAATGAAAAAAAATAAGATAGAATCTTTACTTTTTAAAATAAAAAGCTTTGCTAAAGAGACGAGGTTTATATACCTAAAATCAAAAAAAAAAAAAAAAGAACATGCACAGAAAACGACATGGACTTTCCCGTAAGATTCCAAATTTGATTATGTGTGATGCAAATTTTAGTCATCAAGAAACCCATCCATGGTGACATCATTCAGCTTGTAGCTGTTTATCATTACCGTATGCCTAGTGATTTAAGCTTTTACTATTTTTAAGTGAGGAAATGTCACTGTCCTAGCAACATGTGTTTCTCCAGTTTAGTGTGAGACATTTTAGTTCATCCCAAAATGCTGCCTGTTGTGACACATTATTCCAGGGATTTCATTGGAGTAAATTTGACATTTTTAGAAATCATATTAGTAATCTTTGTTTCCACTTGGAATAAATGCACGAGGTATTTAGAAATAAATAAGCAAGTCCTTTTCCTTAGGGTTAACAATTATGCAAAATGCTAAGTGACATGATGAAAAATGCATGCATGCACACTAGTACACACAAGATTATGGGAACAAATGGTCTGGCTGGCTTGGGAGTTGTGATGGTAGAAGAAATTTTGGAGTTGATGCTTTTAGGGTTTAATCTTAAAGGGAAAGTAGGAATTTGGTGTTGGGAGAACTGAAGGAAAGGCCCCCTACTGAACTATAACCCTGCAATGATTTCTCCTGTAACGTAGGTCTAAGTTCACTTGACTAATAATAAATGTTGCAAACATTAATTTATTATTTTTCAGGTACAAACCCAGGGCTAAGTACTTTATGCAACATCATTTAATTTTCTGAACAATCCTGTGGAATTGCTATTGATATTAACCACATTTTACAGATGAGGAAGTGGAGCTTAGAGACCTTTAGTAACTTGCCCAAATTACACAGATACTGAGTATCTAAGGCAGGACTTGAACTTCATCCTATGGTGCTTCCATCTGTAACTTTGATGGGTAATGACTTATTGAAATTGGAATTAAAGAAATTCACGTGGTTGGATTGTCAAAAAGAATCTACTGACCCCACAATGAAGCTGTGACACTGATACTATTTTTCCCTGCAAGAATCATCCATTCCTTCTAATAAATTATTGCCCCCCCTCAGTGATGTTTCTTGGGGAACAAATAAATTTAGGTAAGAAGTTTGGTCTTTTGGGTTTGGAGTCAGGCAGGATTAGGTGTGAATCTGGCATCTGCCATTTGCTGGCTTCCAGACGTTGCACAAGCTTCTTCTCTACTGGAAAGGGTTTTTCAATCATAAAATTGAGTTAATCTTACCAACATAGGAGTGTTGCGAGAATTAAATTAGAAATATGTAGAGTGTTTAGCATATTGCGCAGCACTCAATAAATCCACCATCACGCTTATTAGTAAAGCTTATAGGAATTGCTCAAGAAGTTGTAGCTGGTCTTAGCCTCTGATTCTAATTCATTCAGACACTGAAATATTGTCGTTGATAAAGCATGAAGAAAATTGACCAACACGTTCAGTTTGTTGGCAATATGAAAACACGGTAACTATTTGGAAATCAACCTAAAACTCTACCTGGGGCAACCCTTCTAAAAAACACGCTTTAGTTGTAAGAGAGGATTCTCTCATTGTCTATTTATATGCTATATTCTCTCCCTAAATAAAGAACTTTTGATGTCTAATCTTAATTGTTTTCTTCAGGGCTCCTTATTACTATCGATTCAATGAATTTAATTTATACATTGAATAATGAAGTTGTACAAAGTGGTGCTGAGTCCTCCGAGGTCTACCTACGTATCCAACCACATTCTCATCTTCTGTCAGTATGAACCTGTAGTCCAGTCAGTTGGCCTTTCTTTCTTTTGGCTTATACTGTGGCAAGTATGACTTTGGTGCCTTAGTTGATACCTTTGCCCTTCCAACAATGCCTTTTCAGGAACGCCTATCCCAGCCCTGGCTGGGTTGCTCAGTGGTTGGAGCATTGTTCCATAGCCAAAGAGTTGTGGGTTTGATTCCTGGTCAGGGCACGTGCATGAGTTGTGGGTTTGGTCCCTGGTTTGAGTGTGTATGAGAGGTGACTGATCAATGCTTCTCTCCCCCAGCAATGTTTCTCTTTCCTCCTCTCTCTCTAAAAAGCAATGAAAAATGCTCTCAGGTGAAGAGCAAAAAAAAAATATTTTTAAAGTATGTCTATCCAAAACTAGCCAGTAGGGTCTGAATGATGTTCCATCTCCTTTATAAAACAGTTCTAGTAAACACAAAAGATCTTTCCAGGTATTAAAACCCCATAGTTCCTATTGTCCGTGTTTCACAATTGAAGATTTACCACATATTATTTTATGTTGTCCTCTAATGCTGCATTGCTTGTGTTTTTGTCGAATTTCAACTCCATAAAGAAGCTCCATCAGGGCCAGAGCTGTATCTCATGCTTTTATGTGTCTTCCAGTGCCGTGCAGGTGCTGGGAACATGGGAGTTGTACGGTAAACACTGACTAACTCTTGACACTTGGACTTTTTATTAAAAGCAGCCAAAAGCTCAGTTTTCACCAAGGCTTATGTTGGCCACAGTAAACTATTAACCAGAAATGAATATTGTTTACTACCTGCAAAAATGATTTCTTCATATTTTTGCTCATCCTGGTCTGATGAATTTGATTACTTGTTCATTCTAATAGCTAACATGAAATTATTTTTCATAAACACTGCCAAAATATCAGCTAAAACACAGGTTTGGGAACCAGGTTGCAATACCTTAATCTTTCAGTATTCTTAGCAAGCTATTTGCAGGCTTAGTGTGACTTGAAGTAACTACCTTCAAAAAGCCACATTTGAAGTTGCTTTTGGGGAGTAAGCTCTCATCATTTTTACATTGTGTGCTTCTTATCTTACTTGTCACCTGAGGCCGATAGGAGCTTACAGCTTTTACCATTTCAAATGCTGCCAAGGTTTTGAATTAGAAATTGGAACAAAACCAAAAATGATTTCCTCTTACAAATCTCACTGGCAGGTCTGAAATCAGCCTGGACCACTGAGAACAAAAGAGGAGATTTCACCTCCACTTTTCAGGACAAGCTAATACCCACCTCACTGCTTTGCCATGATTAGAGCGTGTTGGAGCCAACTCTATCTTGGTAGATCAAGAATGGCTCTTCACTCTCCCGCTTATCTAGGAATTTGGTTTGACACCTAATAGCTGGCGTCGTTTGAGCCCTTAGAAATCACTTGTGTCCTTTGGCTGTTACTGGCAGTCAAATCAGCTGTTCAGACTCTTAGGTCTGAACCTCAAAGGAGAAACTAGGTTTAGGGTTTGACCCTGCCATCTTCTGCGCATTCCAGCGTCCGTCTTCACTTTCCTTTGTGTTGTGACCATTTGTCTAGTTGGTAAACTTACGAGGCGGGGACCTCCGGGTCTAGTTTAGGGCTTTGCTTCGGAAGTACTTATCCAGTGTTTAATGTTATTACTATGCTAGGCATAATAATAATACTGTTTTTTTTTCATGAAGCCACAGTGTTATAACTAAGGATTCTTGTTTCATCCCTATAAGCAGTTTACATAGTTAACATTAAAATTTAAAGAACTGAATTGTAGGTGGGACTTTTTGCTTTAAAAAAAAACCACCTTTTGTTTTTCTTCCATTTTGGGCATTTCTGAAATTAAATAATTCATAGTCTTTTATTTATTTTTTTTTATGTTTTATTTTTTAAATATATTTTATTGATTATACCATTACAGTTGTTCTGTTCCCCCCCTTCAATCCCTTCCACCCGCACCCTCCCTCCCCCACCATTCTGCCCCCCTTGGTTTATAACCATGTGTCTCAAGTTCTTTGGATTCTATATTTCCCCCACTATTCTCGCCCTCCCCCTATCTATTTTCTACCTACCATCTATGCTATTTTCTGTGCCTTCTCCCCCTCCCACCCCCCTGTTTCTAACCCTCCATGTGTTCTTCATTTCTATGGTTCCACTCCTGATCTAGCTGTCCTCTTGGTTTGCTTTTGTTTTAGGTGTGGTTGTTAATAGCTGTGTGTTTGCTGTCCTTTCACTGTTCATATTTTTCATCTTCTTTTTCTTATATAAGTCCCTTTAGCATTTCATATAATAAGGGCTTGGTAATGATGAAGTCCTTGAACTTGACCTTATCTGAGAAGCACTTTATCTGTGCTTCCATTCTAAATGAAAGCTTTGCTGGATAAAGCAATCTTGGCTGTAGGTCTTTGGATTTCATGACTTGGAATACTTCTTTCCAGCCCCTTCTTGCCTGTAAGGTCTCTTTTGAGAAATCCGCTGACAGTCTGATGGGTACTCCTTTGTAGGTGACTGTCCCCTTATCCCTTGATGCTTCTAGGATTCTCTCCTTCATTTTGGTCTTGGCTAATGTAATTATGATGTGCCTTGGTGTGTTCCTTCTTGGGTCCAACTTCTTTGGCACTCTCTGAGCTTCCTGGATTTCCTGGAAGTCTATTTCCTTTGCCAGACTGGGGAAGTTCTCCTTTATTATTTGTTCAAATATGTTTTCCACTCGTGGCTGTTTCTTTCCCCCTTCTGGTACCCCTATAATTCGGATGTTGGAACGTTTAAAGATGTCCTGGAGGTTCCTAAGCCTCTCCTCATTTTTTTGAATTCTCATTTCTTCATTCCTTTCTGGTGGGATGTTTTGTTCTTCCTTCTGGTCCATTCCATTGATTTGAGTCCCCGTTTCCTTTCCATCACTATTGGTTTCCTGTGCATCTCCCTTCATTTCAATTAGTTTAGCCTTCATATGTTCCTCTATTTTGTGACTTTGTTCTTCTAATTTATGACTATAATCTACCAGTTCTGTGAGCATCCTGATAAATAGTGTCCTGAATTGTGCTTCTGAGAGGCTGGCAATTTCTTGGTCGCTGAGAGTTATTGGCTCTTGGACTTTGAGTTCTTCTTTTGCCATCTTTCGGGTTGTTCGTGCCTGTTCCATAGCAGGATCAGAGCCCTAAAATGTTCACTAGAACAGGGCAACTAAGTCACTGGGTTGTGACGCTGTATGTGGGGGCGGGGTCAAAGAGGGACTCTGGCGTCCCGTCTGCTGCCTGCCGCCCGGCCCTCACCGGTGCCGAAGGGCAACTAAGTCGCTGGGTTGTGACACTGTATGTGGGGGCGGGGTCAAAGAGGGACTTTGGCGTCCTGTCTGCCGCCTGCCACCTGCCGCCACGGGCCCTCACTGGTGCCGCAGTTGCTGCTGTCACCTGGCCCACGCGTTTCGTCCCACTGCACGCGAGTGTGCCACTGCCGTCAGCCCTCGCCCCCTGGGGCCTGCGTGGTCTGTCTCACTGTGCGCGAATATGCGCCCGCGGTCTGCCCCGCACCCCAACTGGTTCTCATCTGCCTGCGCTCCTGGGTCTGGGTCGGGGGCCCTGTCCTGCCCGACCCTGCTCGCTGCTGGCTCCGCCCCTCTTACCCGTTGAAAGGTTAGATGTAGTCGGACTTCCGTATAATTCAATTTTCTGTCCTTTGGTTGTGTCTTTGTTTCTCCAAACCTTTGTTTTATTCAAACTTGGTTGTGGGAGAAGGCACAGTGTTTCCACCTATGCCTCCATCTTGGCGGAAGTCCAATTCATAGTCTTTTAATTGCTCCAAAGTTTATTGACTAAATAAAAAATGATAATTTGCTGTGGCTCTAGATTTTTGTTTAAAAGCTTTGGAATTTCTTTAGGAGAGTGGTGAGCCCAGAGAGTTCACTTTAATAAATGTAAGTCACTGACCATTGGCTGAGCTCTAACTCTTGCAGTCCCATGGTCCACTTGCAGAGCAGGAGCTGAGGGACATTCACAGGTAATGCCGACTGAGAGAGGCAGTGTGCCACCAGAGAGGACAAGGGCACACCTGGTTGCCTACAGTGTGTGGCACAGTGGCATGCATTGTACTCTCTGAAAATGTTTATGAAAAGAATGGATAGTATGGCACAAAAAGAGAATTGAGGAAATAATTCTTCTTGGGAGAGACCTACTTTTCAGGGAGCCTTGAAGATGGCTTGTAGTTCCAACATGAAAATTGTAGAAAAGGCAGGATGAGACCTTAGAAGATGATGCAACTCCAAGAGAAAAGTATAAAAGCAACCACGTTGTTGAGAGAGTAAAAAGAAGAGTTTGTGTGTGGCAGAGTAAGGGCCACATTTGATTAGCAGAGATGGAGAGGAGAATAGCACATATGGGTGTTAAGCTGGCAAAATATTCGAGCCGTTTTGTGGAAGGTTATGAAAGTTTTTTAGCATGGAGGTAGCATGATGAGAGCTGTGCATTAGGGCAATTAACCTTCCAGGGTTATTTGAATGGAGCAGAAAGGGGAGATGCTTGAGGTAGGGGGAGAGTTGGGAGGTGATTGCAGCAGGCCAGAGGTAGAGCGTGAGCATCTGGATCAGTGGACTGTCAAAATGAAAAGGAAGGCACAAGGCCAGAACTGTGGTAGAGATGGCCTTTGCCGGACTTGACAGCTGCTCAGATGTTAGGGGAGAAGAGGAAGGAATCCAGGGTGCCTCAGGTCTTGAGCTGGCAACCCGGGAGATGACAAAAACTTCCAGGAAAAAGGGATGGGGTTTACAAATGGCAGTTCAGATTTCTGTGCCTGTCCTCCATGCTGTGGCCACCTTGGATGGTAATGCAAAGACTTTTAGATGATTTATCATGGGCCAAGACTCTTACATGTCTGCTTTGTTATTACATTCTCACCTTAGTTTTTTTTTTTAAGACTTTATTTATTTATTTATCTTTAGAGGGGAAGGAGAGAGGGAGAGAAACATCAATGCAATGTAAGGTTGCCTTTTGTGTGTCCCCTGCTGGTAGTTAGCCTGCAAGGAACCGGCACGCAACCCAGGCATGTGCCCTGATTGGGAATCGAACCGCGATCATCTGGTTCGCAGGCCCACGCGCAATCCACTGAGCTACGCCAGACAGGGCTCACCTTAGTTTTTCATATCCATCTAAACCTACCTTTGGGGTGGAGAATTACCACACAGCTGTAGCTCTCTTTATTGCCTATGAGTTTAGAGCAGTTTCATATCTTGATTCTGAGCATTTAACCTTCCATCCCTGTTTCTTTCTTTATCAGGTTCAAGATCTAGGGTTCTTCTTGATTGAAAATATTGTTTGTACCATTCTCACATACATTTTTGGCCTTTTAAAAGGCAAAAGGAAATCCAAGAACAACTCTCAAAATTCCCTTGTTTTTCATAGTCACAGAGTTCAAAAGGCTATAGGAATAAAACTTCTCAGCAACCTGACATCTGCCTTCAGACTTTTTAGCTAACATAAGACATTCAGAAAACTTACATGATTTCCAAGAATGAGTTACAATGTTCTTCAAATATAGACAGTCCTAACCACTTACAAAAATGAACTGTGACTTAGTTATAATGAAACATTATTTATTTATTTTTAGAGAGAGGGAGAGCAACATGGATGTGTGAGAGAAACATCGATTGATTGCCTTTTTCACGCCCTCACTGGGGGCTTGGCCCACAACCCAGGCACATGCCCTGACCAGTAATGAAACTGGTGACATTAGGGTTTGTAGGATGACACACAACCCACCGAGCCACACCAGTCAGGGCAAGATTTAATTACTATTTAATCTGAACTTCTGAAGTAGGTCCCATTAGTTATTTTATTGATATCTAATATTGTATTTACAATGGGCTAAAGTATATGCTAACTCCAGAACTCTAAAATTGAGAGAATTCAAGTGGATAAAGAATAAAAACTTAGAAAAACTTAGAAATATAGAGTACTGGGGACTTGGAGGAGAATTTAAGAGGCACAAATTTGGAAAAACTTTGACAATCTGCTGGAATTATAAAATAGACTTTTCCTCAACGAGGAGGGTTCAGTGTTTGTGAAGATTCAAACCTGTGCTTGGCAAGATGGTGACATGTAGACGATCTTCATATTCACGCTCTTTTTCTCATCACCTGATTTCTCCCTTTTCCTGACCTTGCTGTTTCTTACCATTTTCTCCCTTCTGTCAGATTTGGAACCATATTGTGGTCTTTGATTATGCACCGTCTCTGCCTCTCTTGTCTCATTGAATCACTGCATCTGTTAAATATTACCTCTTTACTGTTGCCTACTCTGTCCTCGTCATCATCTTACTGTCATTGCTTTAGTTCAGATCCTCATTTCTCCTTGCTTAGTCTGACTCAGTAGCCTGTGATTTGGGGTCACCGTTTACAGTTGGACATACGCAATTGTATTTGACACTTCCAGTTAATCTTACCACCACTGGTTGATGAGTTACTGTCTCATGTGGAAATGGTCAATGGCAGCTCAGTACATCTCAAACAACATCTAAACCCCTGGGCTTGGCATTCAAGGCCCATTGCACAGTGACTTAAAGTTGATTAAGCAGCATTTCATGCTACTATATTTCCCTGTATCTGCTCTACATTTCAGCAGCTGCTTACCATTACTTGAATTTGCTAAATTCTTCTAGTTTTTGCCCTAGACATTCTTTTTTAAAATGATTTTATTTGTTTATTTTTAGATAAAATAATTTTATCTAAATTATTTTAGATAATTAGAGGGGAAGGGAGGGAGGGGAAGGGAGGGAGAAAGAGAGGGAGAGAAACATCAAACAGCTGCCTCTCATGAGCACCCCAAACTGGGACTAGTCTACAACCCAGGCATGTGCCCTGACCAGGAATCAAACCAGTGAATTTTGCTTTGCGGGACAATGCCCAACCAACTGAGCCCCACCAATTAGAACCCTAGACATTCTTTCCACTTGGAATACCCTTCTTCCTCCTGAGACTTTCTGTCAAAATCCTGCCCATCATCCAAGACCCACATTCTCCTTGAAACCTTCCCAACTTGAGGTGCTTTCTACCAACTTTAAACTCTGAAAGCAACTGTCTTGAGACTCCTCACATGACCTTTATCTCACTCTGCTTTGTATTATGTTGTGTGGATATGAATATTATTGCCTCTAATAGCTATACATTTCTGAAGGGCAGGACCCAGGTCTAATTCATTTACATACCCTATATCACAGGGATGGACAACAGTGGCTCATGAACCAAATCACTGCTGCTTGGTTTTGTAAATAAAATTTTACTAGGGCACAGCCATGCTCATTAGTTTATGTATTGCCTACAGCTGCTTTCATGCTACAGCGGTAGAGTTACATAGTTGCAACGGAGATCCTATGACCCAAAAAGTCTAAAATGTTTACTAGCTTCCCTTTTACAGAAAAAGTATTCTCACCCTTGCACCA
Organism: Sturnira hondurensis; assembly: GCF_014824575.4. Classification (NCBI taxonomy): domain Eukaryota; kingdom Metazoa; phylum Chordata; class Mammalia; order Chiroptera; family Phyllostomidae; genus Sturnira; species Sturnira hondurensis. The sequence goes on along the minus strand of NW_028087215.1, from coordinate 1,868,551 downwards.
TCATACTGGCTCTTAATGTGGGGACTGGGGAGCCCTGGGTATCCCTGAGCTCATTTCAAAACATTTGAAAGGTCTTAGNCCCCCCCCCCCCCCCCCCCCCCCCCCCCCCCCCCAAAGCAGACAAGAGAATCCAGCTGTATTTCATTAAGCCATAATTAAAGACATTTGTAAAAATGTGAAACAATGCTGTTCTTCTTACTAGAATTTTTGTTTTGAAAAAGTTATTTTTCATAAAGTACATCATTACTTATGTTACCATGTAATGGGTTTGTTAATGTTATGAAAATTAATAGGTAAATATTTTGTAAACTTTGGTTTAGTTTCTAATATGGTAAATACTGAGATATAAACACTCTTAATTTTAAGTGTGTGACAGTTACCTGAGATTAAGAGGTTGGACAACTTCTGTTCCATGTGTCTAGCAGAGTGCCTTTTTCATAGCAGTCAATGATGGAAGAATGAACAACAGAACCAAATGATTCACATGTAAAATTCAAGCACAGTGATAGTTAATGGAAAGTGTTGAAAGGGGGGTATAAATAAGAACCATTAAAGAATGATGTCTATTTCATGTTTATAACTTGGATGCCCTTTGCCTCCCAGAGAATACTGATGAGGCATAATAGAGTGAGGGCAAGTTGAAGGGGTAAGAAAAAGAGCTGATTTTCCTGACATTTTTTCTTTTATGACTACTAATAGTCAGAATGGGCTCGATTGTGCTGCAGTGACAACTAACCCCACACATCTCAGCTCTTTAACATTACAGAAGTTTCTTACTCATGTTACTTCATGTGTCATGTGGAACTCCAGGGGGCTCTGCCCACCATTGTTAGTGAGGATCCAGACTCACAGGAGGTTTTTCTCAGCCCGTGCTTCCACAAGTATCTTCAGTGCCTCTTCGACTCCTGCCCAGCCATGACCTGTGTCAGTTTCCCTCACATTTCATTTGCCATAGTGAGTCATATGTTTACACCCAACTTTAAAGAATTGTTATTCTACTATGTGCTCAGAAGATGAAAATTCAGAAATGTTTGGTAGACAGCACTAATGATGATCTTGTAGTCATAACAGAAATTGTAGCCTTGACTTTGGAGTGTGCCCTTTTTGAAAATGCTCAGAGCAATGTGAAGCTGTGTAAGGATAGTACATGGAACATATTCTCCTTCTGCACACTCATGTAGATGGAGGATGAGGGCTTTTCTCATTGTGAGGGAGGGCTGGGGTTACCAGTTCAAGGTCGACTGAAGAACCATGGGGGCTGTGGTTTTGTGGGGACTTCCAAGGTGGACTACATGACTTTGAAACCGATGGAGAGTCTTTCATGCAGATATGCAGTAAACCACTCTTATTAGACTAAACAGTGCCTGGATTTAGTTCTTGGAGACAATGTAAGATGTAACTGCTTGAATTAGTATGTCTGTACACATGTGAGTGAAGAGACTGGAGGAAGAGCAAATGTAATATTCTAGCTGCGGATATCAATTTCAAAGTTAATAATGAAATTTCTTCTTGGCAGCTAGCAGTAGAATTTTACTTTGATGAAAATTGCTGGCAGAATCTTCAGAAATATGGCTTTTCTTTTTTGTGGTGAACTGAATGTTCATGGTGTTTACAGTTGTTCTGGCAACTCGGGTCCCAGTTCTACTCCTCTCAATGCACCTCTGTCTCAGGAGGAGGCATCTTGCCAGGCCCAACACCCCTGTCGTCGCCGACTCTTCCCTGTCTGCGCTCCTCCATGCTCTTCTGCTCTTCTCCTCGCTGCCCTTCTCTGAATCTCCGTTATAGCTGCTCTACTTCAATTCTCATCGTTTCTTGTGAAAACAATCTTTAAGAACTTTGTCCATCTAAAAACACAGGAGAGGAAATCAAATATGTAGCATCTACTGAACCAACATGTGTAGCGTCCATTTACTTGAGACACACCTTCAGAACAGTAGGCAGTTCCAATTTCGTTTTGGACTATTGGGCATTGTTGGAAAGAATGATAACAAACTACTCAAATTCATCTACATTTGCTTATTTGTTTGGCTTAGTTTTCCTTTTTTTTTTTGGTGAGAGGTGGTGGCAGTGTGGGGGATTGTTCTGGAACCATCAATTGCGATTCTTCTTGTGTAGATTGGGTTTTTTTGGAGAAAACTGTGATGGTTTATCACTCACTCAGGGCCTAACATGGTACCTGGCACACAGACACTTCAAGAATATTTGTTGATTAAATGAATACTTAAACTGAAAATAAGAGAAAAGACTGAAAAGACAGGTAATATGACAATCTAGGGCAGAAATGTTTCCTTTGAGTTTGTTAGATCGTAGTCTTCACATCACTCAAACTAAACTCCCTCAGTGTTACCAGGAAGCTCTGTTGCTTTCTTTGGCTGCTGATGGTAGCAGAATCTGAGAATTGCATTCCTGCCTTAGGGGCTCCAGTTCTTGTTGACTAGATCATTCTATTCATGGTTGAGATATCACTACCCAGGCAACTACCAGCTCTTATTTATTCCCCCTGGTCTTGTCTCAGTTAATCCCCACAAAACGGTCTATGACGTTAAAGTGTCACTGATCCCTTGTCATAGATGAAGACACCGTGAGGCTCATTGAGGTTAAATACTTATCATAATCATTAAGGAAAGTCACAAATGTTGCAGCTCTTTCTCTTCTGAGCAAATTGAGGATTCTACTTCCTCACCCATTTGTAGTTGTGACCACATGACTTGTTTTGGCAAATGATACATCAGAGAATGATAGGTGTCAGTTAAAAATCATTTCTTATCCTCACTTGAAGATATTTTTTTTCATTGCTTTTTTTAGAGAGAGAGAGAAACATCGATTCATTGCTTCTCTCATACGTGCCAGGACCAGGATTGTATGTGCCCTGACTGGGGATGATACTAGTCCAGACTAGGGACCTAACCCATAATTTAGTTAGGTGTCCTGACTGGGAACCGAACCCACAACCCTTTGGTTACAGGATGATGCTCCAACCAACTGAGCCACACTGGCCAGGGCCTGGATGTCATTTATAAGGAAGGCGTTCAGTGCCAGTACACGCATCCCTATTCCGTCTTCCTTCACAGCAGCAGTGTTCTAGAGAGTGGTCCCACGCATTCGGTTTCTGGCTGAAGGACAGAGATGCAGCACCAGACCCCCAGCCAGTCCACAATGCACATTATCGTGAGTGAGAAATAAGTCACTGTTGTTTTAGGCCATGAGAATCTGAGGTGTCTTTTACTATAACCTTGCCTCTATGGCAGGGGGAGTCTTTGAGGTGACCCAGTAAGTGGAGCACCAGGGTTAGAATTCAGGTGTGTAGATTCTCCAGGTGACATGGTTCCTCTTTATTTCTCTCTTTGCTTTTCATTCCCTCTGCCTCCAGGTCTCCCTGCTCTCAGCCACAGGTAGTGCTCTTGTCTGCTAACAACAGGTGTGGACACGGATGACCCAGAGTTTTATTGTTTCAAGTCAGAAAAGGAAATTCCTGGTGTTTCTTGATAAGAAGCAACAAATCAGCATTCAGAATAGTAATTTTCTGTGGTGGTTCTGTTTTCTAAGGCCCATTCATATCAACCCCAGGAAACAGCCATTTTGAACATATCATTTTGATGGGCCGTGATCAGCCTTTGCCTCAGAAAGAGCCCATACACTGTGATGGGTTCTGCAAGTAGTAACCATGGTTACAAATCAAAGAACAGTCTTGTTAGGTGAATGTAGCAGAGAGACTAATATCAGCATCCTTTTTGAGAAGGGAAAATAGAGTAAATTCAATTATAATGACAAGTTTTTCCTTCAGTAAATGTCTTACTTTAAAAATCGATTCTCCTAGCACACACTTAAGCTGGAGTCTGGATTTTAAGAATAGCTGTAGGTGTCAAGGTTGAATCATTTCTTCAATTTCTAAAGGATGTCTTTGAATAAGTTTTGTCTGTTTTTCTAGGGAACTGCCTAGAGCCCGTGAGAAAGTGGCATTTCCTTTTAACTAGCTAGAGGCAGAGGCTGTGTGGGTTATTTCACTTGTAATGATGTCAGTGATGGTTTTGACTGTTGTCTTCAGGAAGAATGATCTTATTTTATTGTATTGGAAATATCCCCTGGATTGGAAGTATCCCTTCCCCTTTAGTGCTGCTAAGTTTACTGTATCCAGGTGTAGGGATAGAGTTTGGGGGTGTTACATTAATTCATGTAAATTAATTCATGAATGAATTCATTCATTCACTTAAATATTCTTAAGTACCACTCTCTGGTCAGCACTCAGCTAGCTGCTGAGAAAAGACAATGAGCAAGGTGGAGAGTCCCTGCCTTCAGAGACCTACTGGTTAGACCTGTTTTTACCAAGGGCAGAGTGGCATTTGTGAGAAGCTGGTTTTCCCGAGCCAAGTGGGAAGTGTGTGTAGAGAGACTGGGTCACATCTGAAGGTGGAGAATGAGAACAGAGAGACCACCTAGGAACTGTTCGGATAGTAACAGATCTGACTTGGCCGAGGAGGCTGATTAGAGGAATCCAAGAAAGGGCAACGTAGTGGGTTCATGTGATAGCTGGCTTAATACAAACGTGTGGAGGAAAGTAGACTGATGTTTTAGAGAACAGAACCAGGCCCTGTGGGTGACCATTTTAGGGGAGAAGATACTGACTTGGGACTCCTGATGTTTTATATGCAGATTTGAATGTAATTCTGATTTTCATAATTCATGAATTTCAGTGATCTTCACGAGGGATTAGTGACCTGATCCAGGTTCAGCCTGAATGTCTGAGAAGTACATTATTTCTGAGAGGTTATGTCTATTGAAATGAAAGCCAGCTCTTTCTGAGCATGGGTGCGCTTTGGGTGGCACGTGTAGTCTCTTCATCCATCCAGGTACTACTTACTACGACTCACCTGAGAAATTTACCACATGGAAGTATGAGCTTTGTTACAATGAGATTGATTCTCTCATTATGTGGCGAGTTTCCTGACATCCAAAGTATGTGAGCAGACATTAAGAGACTGGCTCTGTCTGATGTTACAAAAGAAAAACTGCTTGGGAAAGGACTTGGTTATGATCTCCAGGTGTCTTTTAGTTCTGTGATTCTCTGAGCCACATCTGTAATAACACCCCTTTCAGAGTGTCTACCCTGTGGGGCGTTTAAACTTACATCATCTGCATTGTGTTCTAGCTCTAGAGATATTGTGCATCTATGAGAAAATTCCAGTATATTGTACTAGACAAATTTCTGAAGCCTAAAGTTTGATACTGAGTCAAGTCATTACTGATATGAGTTTTTTCCCCCTTATTCTCTGCTTTTCCTCTTCATGTTGGTTTAGCAGAAAATACGTTTTCTGGAAAGTATCTTTGCCCACTGATTTAAGCAATTGATAAACAGCCTAACTAGAGCCAGTGAAACATTCTTGGAGTGTCTGCATCTTTTTTGTTGTTGTTTGAGGCTTTATATATTTTACTATTTGCTCTTGTCCCCCTCACTTCATCCCTCACACCGCCGTAGTGGTGAATACTAGAAAGGTGTGTGTTGCCCTCACACCAGGGACAGGTGCTAGAATGAACTAAGACCATAGTCTCCTCAGAAAACACTCGAGATTGCCTGAAGAACTTTCACTGTGATGTAACACCCACAAATAAGCTGGGTATATATTGGGTATATACTGTTTCAGTATATACTGTTTCAGGGTATATATTGTTTCAGTTTCTCAAGTAAATATTTGTTAACGACCTCTGTGCTCAGTGAAACATCTAACACTTTTCCTAGGAGCTCTCTAACTTCAGTTTGCCTGAAGTTACCGCATACCCTCTCTCTGCGTGATGAATAATGGCTACAGTTAGGCCTCAGTCCTCGTTTCTTGATTCAGAACTCAGATCATTTCGACACCCAGCTGCAACCTTTCAGTTCTCTGAACTCATCTTCTTAGGCGGGGGAATTATACCTGGGGGGATCCTACCATGGCGATTGAACTTCACAGTTTCCTGAGGATCTTGAGCTCAGAGGGGATTTATGCCTGTGGTTGCAGGCCAAAGGGAAGAAGAAAAAGATGAACATTTATTGAACATCTGCACAGGACCCTTGCTTACATGTTTCTTTGTTTAATCCTTTTGACAGTCCTGTAAAAGGTCATTACTGCCATTTTATAATCTTTTCATCTTCTAACTTTGTCTTTCCATGATATTGTGCTGACAGATTATCTCTGGGGTTCTTCCAGTATTTCTCCATATGGACCCGTTTGGTTCATCTGAGAGAGGTGAGGCACGAACCGCCACACTCTACCCCCTCACCCTGCCCACCAGTCAGAACAACTGTGGCAGTTGCTGTCATCCAAGTCTGTGACACAGAGTTAAAGCCCCTTGCTCTTGGAATTTCTTAGAGCTAGAGGACCCGCAGTGATTTTGGAGTGCGATAGTATCAACTTGGAACTGCAAGCATCTTAGTTCAGCCTGGGCTTTTCAATAAGAGGGAAATCCTGGGCCCATCGTGGTTCTGATCAAATTCCCCGTAGTCCCCCTAGCATCACTTGAGGCCTCAAAGCTGCCATATCATTTGGAACCTAGAGGTGACTTTGGCTGACTGTGTAATCAACCTCTCCAAGGGGGAGAAAACAAGGGCATGAGCGGGTGCACACCAGGGAAGGTGCCTCCCGTGCCTTTGCTCTCGTTTAGACACAGTACTTAAGCGTGGAGAGTCTTCAGGGCCATTTGGGGAATCCTCGCATTAAGGGCCCAGAGACGTTTGTGTCTTTTTCTGGAGGCTGCTCTTTGAGTTGGGGGTGACCTGTGATCATCGATTGCCCAGTTCACATTAACTAATTGGACGTGCATCGTCAAGGCCATGGGAGTTACTGCACCAGAAAACCAATTTGAATGGCTTTTTCCAAATCCCTGTGTGAGCTGAGAGCAGTGAGGAAGGGCTACATTTGTAAGAGGAGGCCCAGACAATGTGCCTATCACTCTTCTAAAGTTTTATGTCTCTGCCTCTGCCTATGCTTACATCCAATACTATAAACTGTCTGTATTGACATTGATATCGACATCCATCTCTCTACTGATTTGGCTGCGCATGAAGGACCGTTCAGTGGCTTGCTTTTCTGCACATGCTTTTTTTATCTGCATATACTTTTCAGATATAAGGGTTTTTGGTAACTAAAGCCATAGGTGTGAATCTTGAGGTATTCAGACAGAATCTTCAGGAAAAGTTTCCCTTGATGTAATTTAAAAAGTAGTGTAAGTATTATTTCATGTGCTACGTAAATACTACTTAAAAATGACTTTAAATTCTTTCACATTTGGATCTCAATGTTTATATTAAAATTTGATTTAATTATATCTCTCAATATTGTATAGTAGGCAATAATGCTTCCCCTTAATCTCAAGTAATTAGAAATAATAACAGTAGACTTAATAACATTTATCGTATAATAAATAGACACGTATTATATTTTTATTAAAGTATTATATAAAAATGGTTTTGAAATTGCAGAACACAGAAGACTTATAATGAAAAATGAGCTGCTTTGCTTTATCTCCCGTATTCCCAGGCTTGCCCTCATAGCAGCTACTTTACATTCTTTAAATTGTTTAATTTTTGAATTGATTGGTTGGTTGATCTGTGAGTCTGTCCTCATTTTCCTTGTTAGTTCAGTTTGTTCATTAGATTCCACAGATGAGTGAATCATATGGTACTTGTCTTTCTCTGACTGGCTTATCCCACTTAGCATAATTTCCTCCAGATCCATCCACACTGTCACAAAGGGGAAAACTTTCTTCTTTTTTACTGCCAAGTAGTATTCCATTGTGTAAATGTCCCGTAGTTGTTTTACCCACTCTTCTATTGGTGGGCACTTGGGCTGCTTCCACATCTTGGCGATTGTAAATAACGCTGCAGTGAACACAGGGGTGCTTGTGTTCTTTCAAATGAGTGTTTTGAGTTCCTTAGGATATAATCCCCATGGGGGGAACTCTGTAAATGGTTTAATTTAAAAAATTGTCATGAGTATCTTCATGTCTCTATAATTAGCTTTAAATTGATTAATTAGCTAAGTAGTGGTGGGATCTTTAGATGTCTTACTTGAAGGAAAGGATATTAGCTTCCCTGCTCTTCCTTGCCCTTCTCCTCCCTACTTTCACTTCTAGGCTCTGCCATAGGTCCTTCTACTGTTCATTGTCAGTGTCGGTTAGATTTACATTCTTGTCTCTCCCTATAAATACAACCTGTACTTTTCCTATTGGTTGATTCTAAAGTCAGAAATGCATAACAGCATTTATGTTAATATGACTCTATGAACATAGTTTACTCTAAAGCTGTATAATGGGCTATAATTGCATTTTCTCTTTTGTACATTTTTTTAACCTGAAGTTTTAAATTACGTTTTTGAGAATCGCCTAGTGTTGCTGTATGACCAAACTTTTTTAGTATCTCAAGGATACTAGTAAACCCTATAGACACCATCATTCGGCAGATCTGTCCCTCCTCATTGTTGCCCTCTCCCCTGCATCACCTCCTGCTGCATGAGACACCAGGGGCCTCCAGACACTGTCCCGGCATTTACTTTCCTGATCTCCTGAGTTCCAGATCATGTAGTCTCTTGTCCTTAGTCTGTTTTTTCATTTTGGTAAATCACACTGCAAGTAACTTGTATGAAAGGGCATATAAAAATGGACATTTTTAATTTTTTAATCCCCTAAAAGTTTCATAGTTTGTTTCTTAAAATATTTTATTATTTGGAGAATATAGGATTCTAGGTTGAAAATAATTTTCCTTCCAGAACTTTGAAGGCACGGTTCTTTTCTCTTTTATGATTCTGGGTTGCTTAAGAGAATTCCAAGCTCTGATTCTTATTTTCTTCTTTAGATAGAAAATCATACTTTATTCTCTTCATTTTTGGCATTGTGAAGTCTCACAGTGATTCATCTACATACAGGGCTGGATTGTGTGTGTGGTTTGTTTATTTTTCTCTAGGGACCCTTGTGATTTTAAGAAACATGTCCTTGAGCTTTGGTATATTTTCTTTAATAATGTTCTCTTCTTCGATTCCTTATTCTGGCTTAGCAGGACTCCTAATAGTCAGATATTGGCTTTCCTGGAGGAAGCCGCTATTCATTTGATTGTTATTCTCAGTTGTTTTTTTTGGGGGGGGGATCCTCCCATACACTTACTTTTTTGGAATACTTTCTCAATTTTGTTTTCTAACCTTTGTATTTTATTTTTTGCCATCATATATAGTCCTTAGAAGTACTTGTAACTCTAAAACATTTTGCTTGTTCTATTTTTATAACATCCTCTTTCTGTTTTATGAAATATAATAGCGTCTCAAATCTCTCTGCAGACTAGTAAGAGTTTTATTTAAATTTTTAAAATTATGTTTCTTTTATTGAGGTTGTATGGGGCTTTTGGTTTGTTTTGATATGTGTTTTAGTCTTGGGCTTTCTCAAATATCTGATGATCCTCAGTAATTCATTTACATTTAAGAAAGAGGATTTGTTTTTCAGTGAGTAGAAAATGTTATCCTGAGGTGTCTCCTAAATTCTGGAAATTCAGAAGATTTTGCTTTGAGTTATAAACACCTGCACTAATTACCCTGGTCTTTTCTAATACCTCTTTGGTGAAGGGCCCTGTGCTGTCAATAGCTGCTGGGTGCTCTGCCCACTGGGGTGGTGGTAAACTTTCTGTGCATAGAGTTGCCATAAACTCATCCCTTTCAGCCTCTATTGTATACGGCCTCTCCCAGTGTGGAGCTCATTTGGGGTTTCGCAGGGAGACTCTCTCGTGACTGCATGCCTCTCTGTACATGTTTTACACTGGAATTTTTGTATACTATACATACTCTCAGGTTCTAATACTCCATCTGCTCTTCTTTTTTTTTTCAGAAAGTTTTCTTGTTTCTGTTTTCTACTAGCCTTTAAAATTAATGTGATTTTATATATTTATATTTTTCACTCTATCTTTTTAACAGACTCTAGGAAGGCACAAGGATAAATCCATGTGCTAAGTCATATGCTAAGTTGAATCTGTAGCCTTCGTCAGTTATTTTAGATCTAGACACTTCATCAGTTCAGAGAATTTCTCTATTAATCTGAATTAGCAAAATTTTACTGTAGCTTAGATCTGGTGTCTACACGTAGCTGTAGAAGGTTGGGCCCAACTAGCGAAAGCGGGCACTACTACAGGTGCTTGGAATGGTGTGGCTGCGGGAATGTGTTGGAAATCCCTCCTTGAGTTGGCTTAGGGGTGTTGAGTAAAATGGCTTTGGGTCGGTGCCTGTTTGGAAATAAGGCAGTGAGGTGTTTGTTTGCTTCTGTCGTAAGCTGCTGTTGGTCTTTCCCACTTCACCCTTCCCGAGATAGCATAGGCTTGCTGATGGTGTTCTTTTCTTTTTATTATTGTGAGATAAGGTTACACGTTATTTTATGTATTTCTACTTATATGCTTTGGACAGAATAACTTTTTGTCCATTATTTGTAGTTTTTGTGTGTGCATGTGACATAGAGAAAGAACTATAATAACATCGGAAACACTGTATGTAATCACAAGGACCACAGATTCCTTGAAGTAGTTTATGGAAATTCCCTACTCAGTAAGTTTTCCAGTCTCTGTTTGTCTCTGAATGTTTCTCCAGCTGAGTGGAGATCTTTTAAACATCTTTTCTATGTGTCTGCATGTAGAAAGAGAACAAAATGCTTTTTTTAATAAAAACTGTCTACTGTCTATTTTAGACTATAATAGAAATTAAATATCTAGTGCAATATTATTAAAACAGGAGTCTCCATGGTTAGAGCATTTTTTTTCCGATTGAAATTTTAAAAGAATGAGACGAGATGAAATCTTGTGTATTTGACATTGAGCTGTCTAAGACCTAACCCTGAGTCTCCAGAAAAGCCCACAGGATGGTCAGAAAACTCAGAACCAGGTGAGAATGGGGCCGAGGCCGTTGAGGTTGGAGAGATTATTGAGGGGCATGTGGAAAGCTGAGGTCTCAAAAGGGTAGAGAGTGGTTCTCAAACGAAAAGAATATTCGCTGTGAGGACTCATTGGCATGGGTGTTTGTTATGTTGTGAGTTGGCCTCTGCACACTTCCAGTTCCCTCAACAAGGACGTCTTTTCCATTACCTTCGTCCCATATATGAGGGATGATTTTAGCTTTAGGCTAGGACTTTACTCACATTCTTTGAGAGTTATTTGGATCGTTTCATGTCTTCTTCCTTCCTCCAAATTTGCTTCACTTTTCAAGTCAGTCACATTATTTGAATTGTTTCGTTTCCCCTAGACTTTTACCCAAGGCTATCCTTTCCTGTCACTGAAGTACTGACACACCCCCTCACTTCTCCTCTTACTCTCACCTCCGGATTTTCTCTTTACAGGGTGTTTTTTTCTCGGCCCTTTATTGTTTCTTACATTCTGTTCCACTGATGACTGACAGGGTTTAAGCTACTTTGGCAGAGTCTTGTCATTCTGTTCGTTCTGGGCCAGCCACAGACTTCTTCCTTATTTATTTCAAAGCTTTCCAAGTCTGAGGCTCTTGGAGAAGTAGGCTCATGCACACGGCGCCTCCCTCCATAGGAAATGGACTCTGAACAGTAATGTTTACAGTAGTGATTCAAAATGGAGGTAAAATGATACCCAGTTGGTATCATTCACTCATTCACAAATATTTATGAAGTGCCACTTTGGGCCAAACTCAGAGGCTCTAACTGTGAACAAGGTACCCGAAGGCCTTGGCTCTGGACCCTTGAGTTTATGGTATGTTAAATCATAAACAAACAGCAAAAATTCTTTAAACAAAAGATAATTGCAATTGAAAGAAACAAAAGTATCCAAATTGATTTTTTCTCCTAGTGATGAAATTGCTTCAGAGAACTCCTTCTGATAATATTTTTAAGTTTCCTAAGTCTAATATTTATACTCTAAATGCTTCTGTATTTTATTTGGAGGCAGGGAATGAGATTGAGTTGGAGTTTTTAATGACATGCTTATTTTATTATTGTTTTTGGTGGGGAGTGCTCTTGAAATTCTGTCACCGTGGAAGACTAGGAAACTGGTCTGGCAAAGTCCAAGCTTATCTTTTAGCCATTCTTTCGAGACTTTTTCAGCCAAACTTACTGTGATTTACTCTCCTGCCTTGTATCTCTGGTTTAGTGGTCAAAGTGGGAAGGAAGCGTAGTTGCAGTGACCCAAAACGTGGACATCCAGTGCGGAAACAGTGAAGAACTGGCTGTGTGACCACTGTGGGATTTTACGGACACTGGGCTAGGACTATGAATTAGCGCAGTCAGAAGCACGTGGCATTAGTGCTTTTATATGGCATTGCTGTTGTTTTTAGCATGATTTCTTCTTTGTTATAGATCTGTGGTTTGGGGTTACTATTTAGCTTCTGTGACAAACAGAGTAGCTACATTGAATATCCTCCCCCCACTCTTTTTTATGAAAATGAAAACAACAAAGAAATGCAAATTGCATCTTGGAGAACAACTAGAATTGGAAACCATGGACATTTCTACCTTAAGCATTATTAGTGATATTGTATTACATATAAATTAGCATGGAAATAGAATGTATTCTTTGTAGTTATGTTACCTGAACTTTTCATTAGAAGTGATGGAGTTTGTGTGTTTATTTGTGTAAGTAACATAGGCCAGTTTTTTTTTTCCTTCAGAGGCAGGGGGATTGGTATTAAGAGATCCAGATTTAAATTATGGTTTTATCACTTGCTTTGTGACAATACACTTAGCCTCCTTTGTAGTTCATTTTGTTTATGTTAAAGTGGTAATAATAACACTAACTCAAAGTGTTTATATGAGGATTAAGATAATGTAAGTTAAAGTGCCTAGTAATCAGGATCAGTTGACCCTTAATCTTAGATATAGACATTTTCTAGTAGATTGGTATCCGTTAGCCCAACAAGCAGCAGGGGAGAATATCAGTGAGCTGGTGGGGGACAGAACACGTTAGCCTGCACTATTCTGGAACCACAGTTATTATTCATTTTGTGGTCCTGAGTAGTTCAAATCATACTTTTGGCTCTGAACTTTCTGACATTTATGCCCAAATTCATTTCAATGTCCATTATATGTAAATGACCTTAGTTAATTTTATGCTAAATTATGTAACTACTGGTAAGAATGAAAAACCAGTTTATTTCATAGCCTATTTGATCTTTGTTTTAGTTTGTCCCTAGGTTCTCTCTTGGCTTGTTAAAAAGGTATGAGGTGTGTGTGCGTCATTACATTACACACATATTTACATTTTTATCTACTATGTACACGTTTAAATGTCATCCTCTTGCTATGCTGTACATTCTCCTCACCCCTTTTTATTGTATTTAATAGATATAATTGCAGAGGACTTTATGAATTGCTCCATGTGTGCTAAAGAATAACAATGATTATCAGACCTAATACAGAATGCAATTAATTTTTATAGAAAACAGTATGTCCCTGCCAAGTGGGTACTTTGAAAATGAAATTGGTTTTGGTTGTGTGAATCTGCTTGAGAATGTGATTCTCCAAAGCTTTTTCTCATGGCAAGAAAACAGTGATATGGGAATTCATTATAATTATGCACAGGAGGCTGGTCCTTCCTTCTTTTTCTTCTTTTTCAAAAGCTGAAGCTTAAAAAAGCAAAGTTTCTTTGGACCAAGAGCAGTTTCAGACATCAGTGTGCCCTGGATTTTAGACGGAAAGGGTCTCCTGGAGGTAGCTTTGAGTGAGGGAATCATCGCCACCGCCACCGCAGGAATTAGCACGCTGCAGGGTGTCCTCGTAACACAGCTTTTTGAGACGAGGTGGTGTTTTTCTCTACTATTCCCACTCACTTACAATTACAGTATAATGAGTTTGCTTTATAGGACAAAACTCTAAATAGAAAGCACTGGTTTATTCTGACACTGTGTCTTATTGAATGTCAGGCACGAAGCCTCCACGACAGAACGGTGTTGTTAGGGATCTGTTGTGTAACGGCTTCTGGGTTTGCTGAAATGCTGTGCACACGTTTCTGATTCCCAGATATAATCTGGTCTGTAATCTGTTTTGGCTCTTGTCTTATCTTTTCAAATGGGATAGATGTTTCTGGAAAAGGCTGATTAAATAGTGATCTTCCAAAATAAAGTGATTTATTTACTTGATAGGGTAGGTGGGGATTTAGAGGAAAAGCCAAGTCTGATCATTTTTGTGTGCTTCTGTGGCAAGCATGCTAATTTAATGGTTTGCTCAAGACGCAAGAGTTTGGAGCAGTAGCGTGGAGGAGAGCAAGGTTATCTTAGCTGCCACCCTGGCTACTTCCATTTACATAAGCGCCTTTCAACTCAGATTCTGACTGAGATACCCTGTGGTTAAGGTAACAGGTTTATTCTGAGCAGTAGTTCTCAAATTTTAGCATGTTTCAGAATCACTTACAAGACTTGTTAATACCCACATTGCTAAGCCCTATACCCCGAGTTTTCATGTAGTTGGTCTGGAGTGAGTCCCAGGAATTGGCATTTCTAACAAGTGCTCATGGGATGCTGATGCTATTGGTCTGGGGACCACCTTTTGGGAAGCATTGCATTGGGAAGCATTTGTCTTCGTTTGAGGTGTTAGGGTGTAGGAGTGAGGGGTTACTAGGGAGGGAAAGAGGTAAGGTTGAAGAATGCTGATCATCTTGCTCATGGCTTATCTAGAAGTGTTGACTTCAGAATCCTTCCAGTGTATTACAAAGTTACATATTAGTGACTATTACTAATGTTACTTTTACACATAAGTTTTATTAACACTACCTTTATTAATGAGAATAAGATAAGATTAGGAGGAACATTAGACTTGATTGTTTCTTAACACTGTCCTCTTCTTCCCCAGCTGATTCCTACCTTTTCCTTGGACTTGGGCCTCTTTCTTCCCCACACACGGTGCAAGTATAGATAGCCACACTGTAGCTGTCTTTCAGAAGTGACAGACATGATGAGATGGTATATGAGGTTTCCTGGAAAAGTTGTGACATCAGTCAAGGTCACCATTATAATGAAAACCATGTTCATTTGACTTCTGCCTCTTCAGATCTTGCAGCAGTTAGAACAGTGCTTGGGTTGAGATGTACCCTTGCAGTATTTATGAAGAGTTTCCGAAGCAAATCAGCGAGTTTAGGATATTGCCCAGGAAATTTAAATTACTTAATAAAAGGCTGCTTTCAACGTATTTCTGTACTTCCACTTAATATGATTGCTTTATAATTAGAAATTAGTCTTATCTAAGCATTTACCTAAGTGACTTCTAATTTAGGATTACTAAGCTTTCTTTGCCTTAGGGATATATAGTTTAATTTCATTTACTTACTCAGGTAGATTTTTCACCCATTATAGATCAAATAACTGGTTTTGTTTGTTGATGAGGGGGAGAGGGAGAGAGAAAGAGAGAGAAACACCAGTGTGAGAAACATTGATTGGTTGCTTCCTGTACACTTTCTGACCAGGGATCAAACCTGCGACTTAGGTATGTGCTCTGA
This sequence comes from Sturnira hondurensis, assembly GCF_014824575.4. NCBI lineage: Eukaryota > Metazoa > Chordata > Mammalia > Chiroptera > Phyllostomidae > Sturnira > Sturnira hondurensis. Next base: position 1,853,109 of record NW_028087215.1, on the reverse strand, counting down.
CTGTGGATCAAACCTGCAACATGCTTGGTGTACAGGATGACACTCCAACCAACCAACCGAGCCACCTGCCCAGGGCAACTGGTTTTGTTTTTCTTGTAAACTATAAAAGTATATATACTCCTTATTTCCTGTTAGTTTTAAACCCAGCATTATTTGGGGGCATTTATGTTTGTACCTGGAGTCACTTGTACTCAGGGACACCAGTAACCTGGTGTGCATTGCAAAGCAGAAAATGTGGCCTTCAACATTTTTTAAATTTTGCTCATAAAGCGTTTTTTCAGGTGTTTTCCTCTCTTGAAAAATGCCCTGTGCTCAGACTTTCTTGGAGTAAAATGCCCCACCAGGTAGAGGGTTTACGGGATCTAGGACATGCTTACTCAGCAACATGCGACGGGGCGGGAAGTATCCTGTCTTGCCGGCCCAAGGAAATTATGGTTTTTCTGATCTAGGAGTTAAAGTCAATTATATTACTTAAAGCGCTGCTGTTACATAGACATTCAATTATTAGAGGTAGATTGTAGCCTTTTGCAAAATTATGTGTTGAAGTTTTGATCTGAAAGAATTGGTCTGTAATCTGAAGAATTATTTGGAAGCAAATATGAAGCTGTGCTTGAACTTCTGTGCTATTTTTTTAAGCCAACCTTTGTCCTCTCCGTGTGAAGACCAGCTGACCCAGATGCATTGAGGATTAAGGTCGAATGCATTACTCAGCACCCTGTATGGGTTGGGACAAGCATCCTGGCTTTGAAAAGTGACTCTTTTGCTTAGTAAGCCTAAAAGTTTCAGGTCCAACTGTAGAAGGGAAGTTCAGTTGTCTGTTGGTTAAAACAGTTATTTGAAACTGGTCTCTCACTCGCTGAGACGTCCTGCCTCCTGTTCTTGTCTGACAGTGTCTAAAGGCATTGACTGGACTGCCGGTGGGTTTGCTGCTCAGCAGCTGTGTTGCCAGAGAGCTTGGTTCCCAAAACATCCCTGGGGAAACCACCCCTTGACTTGAATAAGAAATTTGGCATGTTAAGGGGGAAGAAAGGGTACACTTACGGTTGTCTGGCAGATGGGAATGGAGAAAGTAAGGGGAGCCTGTGATAACACCATTTTGGGGCATAGAATGGGGATTCTGGATCAATGGGGGTTTTGTTAGCTGCATATTTTTCTACTGAGGAGAAATATTCTTGATCAAAATATTGGCTAGAGAAGGGGACCCCAATGACTTTTTGGGTTGATTTTAATGAGGAGTGTCCCAGGAAGGACTGCAGAGGCCGGGGGGCGGGGAGGACGGCCTGTGCTGCTGACACATGAGAGGACAGGTGAGGGAAGAGCCTGTCTCTGCAGGGGGTGGGAACCGGAAGGGCTCTGAGTGGATGTGTGTATGAAAGGCTGGGACAAAAACCAAGCCAGACCAGGAATAAGTTTATTTTTATGTTTATTGTTTTTGATGCTTCTTTCAAAGTTTAACTTATCTTAAACTAGAGACTGGCAGAAAACTTTCACAGGTTATTTGGGGTTTTTCATACTTTTCCTTTAAGCACGATTGTGCTTCAGCCTGGACATAGCTAAAGCATCATCGCCATGCCCATTGTCATCTACTAGCACTGATGAAATACGCAACCGAAGTCTCTGTGTTTTTGGAAAGAAGTCTTTAATTAGGATTTTCTTTTGTTTTCCCAGGTAGCCCAGGCATGAGCCATAGGGATCTGACTTCCTCCAGTCTGAATGACATTTCCGATAAGCCGGAGAAGGACCAGGTAAGCCAAGAATTCTTGCTTCTTTGAAGTGTACGACTATATGTATATCTAGAAGATGCCAGGAGAAGATTAGAAATGCTAATTCCCAGACTGAGAAGGCACCAATATGTGCAGATGGTTTTTGTGCACTTTTTTCTGGGCACGAGGAGGCAGTTTGTGAAAAGATTTGAAGTTCAGGACACAGGAGTTAGAGTGTTGACTCCAGCCTGTACAGGTGTATCCTTTGGGGTAATTTAATCTTGTAACTATAGTTGTATTGGCTTTAAAATAGTAATAATAATCCCTACCTCAGGTTAGCGTGAGGATTAAATGAGATACTTTCTGAAAAAGTACAGTGATTAAAAAAGCTAAGAAATTTTGGTAATTGTTAACTCTTGGGTATGCTTTTGGCAAAGGTAATGCAGTTTAGTTAGTTGAATATTTGTCTATTAAAATGTAGAGTAAGTAGTAACTATCCATCTAATATCATAGCCATACTTAATGTAATGAGCTCTTCATGCTTGCCCAAAAGGAAGAAGCTTCGTTCTTTGCTTCTCGCAAAAGAGTTTGAAGAGAAGCTTTGTAACTGACCCATGACCTCTTCTACAACTCACAGTAAAGTCTGCAAACTAATAGTTGTAGTTTCTACACCCACTATTTTATTAACCTCATATATAAAGAGTGAGAAGAAGAAGACGGACTTACACAGAAGATGAAGCTATGTCAGAAAAACCCACAATAAACTTAGTCTTTTAAAATTTTAAACTTTTTCTCTGTTTAGGTAGGAAAAAAAGGTTGCCAGGCTCAAATTTGTTTTGAAAAAGCTTTTATAATTAATTAGCCAATGTCCTGGAAATGATCTTGGCAGTGGAGTCGAAGTTGTTCTGTGTGCTTTTCCAAGTTGGCCCCAAAAACTGGAGTTTCTGATTGACTGATTATTCTGCCTGGATACAGTCTGGACGTTGTGATGGCACCTCACAACTTCCTGGAGCTGCACAGCTTCTCAGTAGCATGAAGAAATGGGTTTAATGCTCAGAATTTTGAACAGGAACAGAATTTCTCTTTCTGTCAGCTCCATAATGACAAGATTTGAGGGCATATTTTTTATGAGATTCTGTTTGGGGAAAGCAAAAGAAATCTGTGGACTGTACTTTTTCTTTCTGGCTCTGCCAAGCCTATGTGCTGATGATTTCAATAGCGGCTACCTTACTGAGAAATAGCTAAAAATAGTTAACAGCAGAAGAAGAGCATAGCCAAGATTTAGGTGATTCAGTGCTTCAACAATATTCCAACTTGGATGTTATATTTATTAAGCAGAAAAACACCTGGGGAGAAGTAGATTTAAAAAAATACATCTGGAGGTCATCTACTTTTAAATCTACATAAATAATCTCTTCTATTTTGTTGCTATGGGAGATTTTTATCCCTTCATTATCCAGTTATCTTCCCCAGTTACCTTCGATTAATCAGTTTTTCTCCTCTTATTTATTTTACGTTCTTTTAAAAATGTACCCGTTCAGTGCATGCTTACCGAATATAATGGGTTTAGTTCTCCTTCTCATGTAGGCCTTGAAGCAGCTGGAAGGAGAAGAAAATCCTTCTCATCGCGTTACCGCTTAGCCCCGACTCTCAGGGGGAAGCTCCCTGTGGCACGGCCACTTTACAAGGGCCTGGCGTTGTTTTTCCGGGTTTATCAGTAACACACTAACCCCTCACAATGCTGTGACCAGCCTCAAGGGAAACTGCAGTCCGTACCCTGCAGCAGATGGCGTTGTTGTAGAGACACCTTCCAGACCCTCCTGGAGATGCTCGGGGCTCATGTGACCCTGTAACTTCTTCTCTGGTTGTCAGTCATTGTTCAGCTTCCTTTTCTGAGAACCTGTCTACAGGTTTTCTGGAGGGATGTGGCCTGAGATTTATTTCTCTGTAATCATTTTTAACACTATCTATTGCCTGTTATCTTTAAATACTTGGCTGTCTTTATTTCTATTTTTGAAATCTTGGTCTTTTGCAGAACTAGACATCAATTTAAATAATTTGTCAGAGAATAAAGGGATGAAACCACTAAACCATGTATAAGATGGCAAACTGCTAAGCCATGACTGCCTTAAAATCGAGAAAAACATTTTGTGATGGAACTGCCCATAATACTTTCCTGACACATGTAATATAGGAGCAAGTCAGGTACATTCAGCTGAGATGACTTTTCATTGTTTTGAAGGTTTCCATCCGAAGGTTCACATAAAGCTTCCGTTAGCCTTAATAGCTATTTCATATTCACAGTGGTAGAAAAATACAATAGCACCTCCTTTTTTTTTTTCCGTGGCTCAGCCGAAAAACCTTCTGACTTACACTGGGCACTGGCAGTCTCGCTCCACTCCTCAGAGAAGGTGCAGGGGCTGAGCAAGGCTCGTGTTCTCCGAGGTTATAATACTTGTCTTTAACGTGTTTTTAGGGACCAGTGAAACATCGCTGTGTCAGGAGGGCTCCAGATGCAACCAAATCTGGGAAAACCTGGGCACAAAGGCATGTTGTGAGGAGGTGGTTATAGTCATTAGAAGTCGTAAGTTCCTGTAGTTTCGATGACTGCAGTGCATTTCCTTGTCCTTGTGGTTCAGGGGCGACAGCTTTCCTTCACCAGGTGTCTTTGAGGAGAGCTGATGTGGTCATTGCAGTGATTATTGTTGGTGTCCCTTTCCAAGGGGATTAGCTTGCCACTTTGATAACTAACAAAACTGATGTTTGTCATCATCTTTTTCCTTCCTATAAGAAATTTGACTATAGAAATGGGGGGCAGGCAGGGCAGAGAGGGGGGCAAAGAAGGAAATAATTGGAATAGCTGTAACAGCATAAACAATAAAACATAAAAAGAAATTTGACTTTGTATAGCTTGCTTCTCCCAACTGATGCTCTTACCATATTCTTAAAGAATGAACAATCAGTAGTTATCAATGGTGTTTGAGAAGCACCAATATTCATACTGATTTCAAGAGCCCACGTTCTTGAACCCGTGTTCCAATTAAAATTGGGACAGTTGAATTTTCCCATTTTCATAATGCTCTTCTTCCATTAAAGCCAATTATCCAGATCATTGAAAAACAGATTCTGTATCAGCGTGAAAAATGAAGCAGATAGACCTGTATGATGTTAACTAAGCTCTACCTTGCATTTTTAATAAGAAAAGGAGTCTTCTGTACGATTTAGAACCATGGTTTTAAGTAACTGTGAGCTTCTACATCACCCCGTGACTCTGTGCTACTTTGATTTAAACTTGTTTATTCTTTCAAAAAATACATTCTATGCTGGAATGTGTTTCTGATGGTGGGATTCCAGAGGTGCACGAGACAGATAAGTCTTTTGGCTCATGGGGCTTTCATGCTTTTGGGGGACAGATAGACAATGAACATCAAAAAACAAGTAAGCAAAAAGAATAATTTCGTACAATAATTAGTGCTCTCCTGAAAACTCAGCAAGATAATATGGAGAGGGACAGGAAAGCTGTTTTAGGTAGCAGGGCTAGGCAGAGAGACCTGGGGCATGAGGTTTCCAGGCTGAGGCAAAAAGCAAGAGTGAAGACTTGAGGCAAGAATGAATGTGGTGTATTCAAGAAAATAGAAAAGAAGAAAATATCCAGAGTGGCTAGGGAAAGGCAGCAGGTGTGTAGAGGTAGGTGAGGCCAGGGAAGTCTGCAGGGAAATTTTTCCTTTTATTCTGAGTAGTGTAAAACAGTTTTATTGAGAGAGGTGTAGGTTCTGATTTACATTTTTAAAAGATCCCTGGGGTCCTGCCTGGTGTAGCTCAGTGGATTGAGCATGAGCCTGTGAACCAAGAGTTACTGGTTCGATTCCCAGTCAGGGCACATGCCTGGGTTTCAGGCCAGGTTCCCCGTAGGGGGTGCATGAGAGGCAACCATACATTGATGTTTTTCTCCCTCTTTTTCTCCTTCCCTTCCCCTGTCTCTAAAAATAAATAAGTATAATCTTGAAAGAAGAAAGATCCCTGGGGATACTATGTGATAGGATGGAGGAATTTGCCGGAGCGCCGGGTCATCTAGTGTTGTTCCTGTGATTGGGCACTGGATGGTCACCTTAATGCATTGAACAGAGAGCTCTGCAGAGCCAATGGCCAGCCTCTTACTGCATTTGCCATGGATATCACGCCCTTATTTCTACCAAGCAAAGGAAGTTCTTCTGTTCCACAGAAGTATTGTAAGGAAGAAAAAGAACTTCCTAGTTAGAATACTTTTATATACTATTAATTAGATTAAATTATTAATTCGTATCAAAAATATTTTAATACACTAGAGGTGGATGCAGGCCAATGAAAGTAGTGAGTCTGAGCTTTGGAGTGGTTGTATCTGTACCTCCAGTTCTCTTGATGTTTCCGTCAGCTGGTGTCAGGCATGTCATGTGGGTGAAACACGTGACTCATGAAACCTTCATGAGAGGCCTCTCGTAGGAACAGTGACAAGCCTCTTTGTCTTCATTGCTCAGAGAGGAATGCCGGGTGTACAGGAGGAGGGCAGAGCAGATGAGTGGGCTACTGACCACGCTCTTACCTCTCCTTTCGAAAGAATTGAACTCCGAGAGCACTGCAGGACCTGGTCGTATTTGATGTTTAATAAAAGCCATGGCAGGTTTTACATGTCTTAAATAGTTAACTGGCATGTCATTTCCCCGCCTTCTTTTCAATAGGTAGCATTCTGTCATATTCCTATATCACAAATATACTCAAAATACAGTGTGGGGCAAAAGCACATTTATTGTTGGGAGTATGGGAAACACAGAGTTTATTCTTATGTTATTATTTACTATTGTATGACTTTCCGTACAAACAGCTGGACACTACATTTGCCTGGCCCTGTATGTTGCAGAGAGCAGTAGACTGCCGTCCACGTTCATCTTTGGTGGATGTCTACGCTCATGTCACGTGTTACCTACTTCTGACCAAGACCTCATTTCAAAAAACAAAAACAAATTTTTCCCATTGGGAGGGGCAAGTTGTTACACAACCCGAAAGCAGCAGTATCTTATGATGAACACTCCAAGGGTGTGGTTGAAAAACCTTCATAGTAAGTTGTAAATATACACATGAAATTGTTCTTTACCACTGCAGTAACATGTTAGTATCTATAGAATTTTCTAAAGCTTTAGCTTTTTCTGATTCAAAAGTATACAAAATTGCTACAAGAATTCAAACAGTGAAAACTATTAAAATAAAAGGTGAGAATTCACAAATACTTACCCTCAAAATAACTACTATTAGCAGTTTGATGTAGAGTCTTCCAGGATTTTCTGTGCATGAATACTTATTTGTTTGTTTATGGAAAATATAATGGGATTATATTTTTATTTAATGTATTTTATTTAATGTAGCAAATGTATTTTAATGGGAATTTTAAAAAGATCTTATTTATTTTTAGAGAGAAGGGGCAGAGAAAGAGAGGGAGAGAAACATCAATGTGTGGTTGCCTCTTGCATGCCCCCAACTGGGACCTTGCCTGCCACCCCGGCATGTGCCCTGACTGGGAATTGAACTGGTGACCCTTCAGTTCTGAGGATGGCACTCAATCCCTGAGCCATGCCAGCCAGGGCTGCAAATGGATTTTCAAAAAATTGAACAAAAACCATGAATATCTATCTTATTTTTCTTAAAGGCTATATAATACATATGAATCATTTTATTTAAATGATCTTCTAATTTTTTACTGAATTCATTGGGCTGACATTGGTTAATAAAATTATATAGGTTTCAGTTGTAAAATTCTATGATACGTCATCTGTATATTGCACTGTGTTGCTATGTCACTGTGTATTGCCAATTACCTTCCAAAAGATTATACCAATTCGTGTCCTAGATCTTTTAAACCCTTTAATAAACCCTCCTCCACTGCTAGGAGGGTTTGCCATTCAAATTTGAGGTTCTGCTTTATTTTGCTCCACTAAAAGCTTAGCAACTCAAAGTGTGAGAATCTCAGTCCCTAGCATCTGCCTCTCAGCTCCCTTTGGGAGCTTTCTTCACCTTCAGATTTTGAGGTTAAGACTGGGTTTATTCTTTGGTCAAATTGGATCTCGGAGCTGGCTGATCTGCCCGTGTTCCCAGGCAAGGAGGTGAAAAGTGCAGGGGCAGGAGACTTGGCCACCTGTGTGTTTCTTGTTGCTTCTTTGAAGGTGTTGCTATTACTGACTCTGAGAGAAATCCTTTAGGCTTTGTGGGAATTTCCTTGGCAACCAAAAATGGCTTCATCTCAAGAGCCCTTCTTGGTGGTCAGAATTTGGGACAAAGAGAAAAATTGAAAGAAGAGTTGGACAAGTGTTCTCTTTGAAGCACTGCTCAGCACATTTGCAGCTTGACTTTGCCTCTCCTTCCTCCTTCCTCTTTTATCCCCAAGAGAATTTTGAATGAACATATATCCCAACTATAGAGTTAGATAAATGAAAAGTTTATACCTTGTGTGGAATGCTGTATTAGGAGCTTTGGAGGAGTGCTGTCATCTGGGAGAACTGATAAAAAGATCAGCGAACCATTTGTTGCATGTTGCAGAGTATTTGCACATTTCACTGCTTCCCTATTTCCCTCACAACAGGGAATCTTCCTCCACAGAGTAGCTTTCTGAAGAGGCCCTGCCTTGGGAGGAAGTTTCTCTTCCTCTTCTTTGAAAGAGAAGGGCTTCCCACTGTTTGCGGCTCCCTGTGTGATTGATCCAGTGGCTAGCTGATTTATTTGCCTCAGCAGATTGTTATGACCTTATCAATCACTAGCAGAGCTTCCTGGTTACCACCAGTGGTCTGGTGTCACTCCCTGGGACTGCACTCAACTGAAAACAACCGGGCGTCCTTTTTCTCTGCTGCCATGTTAAAAGGGTAGCAGTAATTCTTTTCTACGATCTGAAAGCCAGTGGTTAATCACACCCAGCTGACACCACTGCCTAAATCAGTGGTTTATGCATATACATACAAGAGGCTAGAAAAGAACTGAGTCATTGTAATAGCTTTGAACTTCAAATCAGCTGCACTGTAGCTCATTCGGTGGTTCCATCTGGTGGTATTGAGTCTCTAAAAAGACTAATTAACAACATGTAATATAGATTGGACACTTATTCACACTAGTGCTTTGGTTATACTGTCAACCCTATTTTACATATTGGTAAACTTGAGACACAAGAAGAATAAGTGATTTCCCCAAAGTTTAATAGCATCTAAGTGGCAGAGCTTCATTATGACACTGGAGCCTGTGCTTTTAATGAGTACAGTGAATTCTGCCTATTTGTATTATGGTCTTTTTCAGGTCCTAGCATTAGATGTCCAATTGATAGTTACTGGCCTTTGGTTTGTCTTTAAGGCATACATCATTCTGAATAGGCTAATCACCAGAATCACTATTAAACAAACCAACACTTCAAACACATTTAAAAAAAAAATCAGCCCTGGCTGGTGTAGCTCAGTGGATTGAGCACAGGCCTGCGAACCAGATGATCTCGGTTCAATTCCCAGTCAGGACACATGCCTGGGCTGCAGGCCAGTTCCCAGCAGGGTACGCATGAGAGGCAACCATACATTGATATTTCTCTCCCTCTCTCCTTCCCTTCCCCTCTAAAGATAAATAAATAAAATCTTTAAAAATTTTTAATTATGTTTTTCCCATTACCATTTAGTCCCCTTATACCCCCCTCCCCCCTGCAATCACCACACTGTTGTCTATGTCCATGAGCTCTTTTTACTTTTCGCTCAATCCCTCCGTCCCCAGCCAGCCCCCAACCCCACTCCTTAGCTGTCATCCTGCTCTCTTTAAGGGTCTTATAGTGACGAGATATTTCTGCTGCCAAAGTGATTAAGACTCAGTGGGTTACCTGCGTGTTGTGTGCCCATGCCTCGGGTGGTGTCGGTGGAAGTCGGTGAGAAAGGCTGATACCATTTTTAAAGTATAAGGTCTGACCTCGGATGGCGAGTTTACTTCCGGCTGGCGAGGCCAGATAACTGCCATGCGGGCGGTGAAGTGCAGTTGGCTGAAAGACAGGACAAGTGTGTGGGTGGAGCCATCAGCCAGAGGAATGGGGCTTGGGAAGCATCTTTTTGTTGTAGAGAGCATAACAGAAGATAAGAGTTTTAGCCAAATAAAACATTCTTCCACGTAGAAAGAGTTAGGTAAGAAATGTGAGGAATAAATTGGAATGTAACTATCTGCAAAATAACAGTACAAGCGAATGACTCGGTTTATCCAATAAATGGAAAATACCATGACTTATAAAATTCTTTGAATAATGGGCCCCAAATCCCCCAAATTTCATGAAATACAACAAAGTTTCAATAGTTGTATCGATAGTTGTAATCGATAGTTTCAATTAAGTTGTTGGTTTTTGTTGTTGTTGTTGTTGTTTGTAGTTAGAGAAGCTGTAGAATTAGCAAAAGTGGATTAGATTAGTTAGCTGGTTGGCTTGTCCCTGCGCCGGGGTGGATACTGACGGGATTTATAAATCCTTACTCATACTTCACTGAAACACCCTCTGGGTCCTAAATTTCAGGCTGTTCAATATTTATTTTAACTATTGATATGTATTCACTTTTCGATTATTAATTGTGACAGATATACAACATTATAACCTTTATAATTATTTTCTGATACAAAGAAAAAGCAATTATTATTAAGCTTTTTTCATTAAGCCGATCACTGGAATAGGATTGAAGACTTACATGAGCCTGTTAAACTTTAACTCCTCTGAACTTCAGTTTCCTGATTCGTAGTGCAGGTATTACAATTCAGTCTAAACTGCCTTCTCCACAGGCTTATTGTCTGAAAAGGAACAAGTTTAATGTACTTTAAAAAATTGCACAAATCTTTATTCTCCTTCTCATTTTCATTATTTTAATGTGCCATTGCTTTTAATTTTTGGTTGGGTTTTGCTTGAAGATTGGGTACATGGAAGTCAATTCCATTTTAGATTTTAGTCCTCGCCTTTCAGATTTGCACTGTGAACTTGGCTCTTTGTGGTTCCTGCTCTCCTGGACTCCGCAGCTGTACCTGCACACCAGTGGCAGGGGCCCGATTGTCCTGCCATGAGCAATGTACACTGTGTGTACATTTCCACTGGACCCAAGGGTCTCTTTTCCTCTCTACTTTTCCAAGTCCTGCCTTCCCTTTGAGACCTACCAAATGAGCTTATTCCTTACTTGCAGCCTAGGATATTCTGGTTCATGTTAACTACTCCTATGTCAAATTTCCAACACCATCCAGCACTTACTTTCCAACACCATCCAGCACTTACTTTTTGTTGCTTCACAGGGACTCACCTGTTTGCTATTTTTTTTTTTTTTTTGGTGTGTCTCATATTCTTAGTGGGGTGGAGAGACAGGATAGGAGGAGGAAGAAGCAGGAGTCTCTTAAGTTAGTTGCCAAGAGCGACAATGATGATGACTAATTTGGGAGAATCTGCTTGTACTTACCCTACCCTTTCTCTCAGAACCTTTTTTTTAAGGCTGAGAAAATGACTATGACTATGAGAGTTTCTCAGAGAGAGGTGATTTCAGACACTGTTGTCTTATCTTTTCATTCTGGTGACTTTAAAAATTAGTATTTCTTATCATGATCCTGACATGATCCTGTTTTATTAGGTTAACTGGTTGGTTGAAATTCACGTTCTTGCCAATCTTACACATTTAATTTTTTTCATCTAGAACAATCATGCAAATGCTAACATTTCAAATATAGTTTGCTCTTTCACTTGTTAAAATCCATTTGCACATTTTTATTATAATGAGAGCTCAGTGAACATAGTTAACAACTGGCTGACTGACATTGTTTAAACAAAATACCAAATCTTTTTTTTCTCCTTCTTTAAAACAAAGTGTAGTGTGTCACAAGGACGCATTGGAAAAGCCAACTGTGAGCACAGAAAGATGTTCTTTTGCAAATGACATGGTATTGCTGTTTTCCCAAGCGTGGCACATTTCAAATCATGGACTATCCAACATTCTACTTTTAGACATGCGCTACTTCATTTTGTATGACATGAGATGGTGTGAAATTATAGTTAAGGCAGATCCAACCCGGAAGGGATTTAGCATTGAATGGGATTTATTATGGAATTTACTAGTTCTATACATTATTTTAACCCCTTTTCATTTCACCTTTTTTTTATAGTTTAGATCCAAGAGCTGCATTATAATAAAGATCCAACTGTACTATGGAAAATAAAAAAGAGCATGTTGAGTTGAAATCCATCTATATATTAGGGTGACTTATTTCCAAAACACCTTTTGGTCAGAGCTGGAAGGAGTTTATCTCTTCTTATAGTGTCTTTGACTTCATTACTCATTGTTTTTCAAACGAAACTTATGGAGGAATCCTGTTTCAATATCAGCTTATTTGTGATATTGAGAACCAAATAAGGGAAATTCCAGAAATTTCCATGTTACCTTTATATTATATGAAGAAAGACTAAAGGCATAATTTGTTGCCTTGTCAAATCACGATCTCTAAGAAGACATCCCCAGACACTGTATTCTGGAAGGAAGATCTTGTTTAGAAAAATAACAATTGCCACTACTACTTGGTATAGTGGTGAAACTCTTTTTCAAAGTGAGGAATTCTCAAGAAGTAGCTGTTTCTATCAGGACACTATGAAAGCACCTGTGAAATGGGACGATAGCCATGTTTTTCCTGTGCTTGCCTGTCTTTCTGGAACTCCCTGAATGAAGTCCTGCTCAGGGAATGGGCCTAGATTCATGTCTTATTTTGGTTTCCGGGTATATTTATAAATGTTTTCTATAGTTTTTCATTTTTTAAAGATGTATTGAAGTAGCACAGCATGCAGGTTTTATTAAAATAAAAAACAAGGATAAATGAAAATGAACTTCTCTAAGATGCTCCTACTCTAATGCTATACTCAGGGCTATATGCTGCTGTGCTTATATATTCCCTAATCTGCACCTTTATGGTCTAAATCACGCTATTGGCTATATTTTCTTCCTTTTAGCTGTGGCTTCTTGATCTAAATTCTCACCTTGGAATACCTCAGTGTGGAAAGACTAAGAGAACAAGATTTAAACACAAGGCCTATAAGGTGTAGTGCCCTTTCAGAGATTTCTGGATAATAGGAAATGTGCTTTGCTTAATGTAGAAGAAAAGCCTGGGTTTTATAACCCTAGAGATGATGGTTCAAATCCTAGTTTCCTTCCCTACCAGCTGAGTGATCTTATGTAGGTACTTAATGTCTCTGAGCTTTAACGAAGAGGGTAAAAACTTATTTTTTATGTTTTTATGAGAATGAAAAGTAATATATGAGATAATGTGTGTATATTAGACACAGAATAATTAGATGTTTTAAAAAATATTCCTTCCCTTTCCTACCCTCTTCTCCTGCCTCCTTGTGAATAGAGGAATAAAATAAACTATGAAGAGAGATAGAGAAAAATAAATCCAATAAAATAAGCGAGGCAATATATTTTTAATTTTTGGAGTGACCTAAGAGAAAGTAGCAAATTAGAACACTGGGTATTTTAAGATTTTTATTAGAAGAAATCTTAATTTATGCCCTGGCTGGTATAGCTCAGCGGATTGAGCGCGGGCCTGTGAACCACATGATCGTGGTTCGATTCCCAGTCAGGGCACATGCCTGGGTTGCAGGCCAATTCCCAGCAGGGGACTCACAAGAAGCAACCATACATTGATACTTCTCTCCTTCTCTCCTTCCCTTCCCCTCTAAGGATAAATAAATAAAGTATTAAAAAGAAAAAAAGAAGAAATCTTAATTTAGAGTAACTCTATATTAAATAGTGCCCTAGGCACAGACATAAAATTTTGTGGTGGTGTTTTCTCTTTTCCCTCTTCTTTTCTGAAAGTAACAAATCACTTTCTCAAACTAGTCAGTTTAGTAGTACAGTAAGAGTTTATTTTTTATATACTCTTATTCATATAAGCATTATAATTTTATCTTTATTTTTTTTAAGTTTTAAGTTAAAAAGTGTTTTTTCAAACAACTGTAATTTTTAAATCTGAGAATGTAGAAAGCTGATAAAGCACCAGGAGGGTATATATAGATAAGGTTAAGATAGGCTTTGCCCTGAAGGTGTATACAGAGGATGTTACTCATGACTTAAACCTGTTTGCTGGTCACCCATTGCCTTTGCAATGAGCACAGAGTCCAGTTAGGAAGGGCTGACTGGGGGGCCCTTTGTTATCCAGTCTCCCCAGTACAGCGCGTGCCAGTCTACTGGCTGCCTTGGGCCCTTTGCACACGCTGTTTCCTCTGACTGAAGTTCTCTCCCTGCCTAGGCAACTCTTGTTCACCCGTTATTTCTCTGTTAATGCCACCTCTTCAGGGAAGTTCCCTGTGACTCCTCCCTTTAGGCCAGAGCCAGCTCTTATAAGCTGTCCTTGCACATTATGCTTTTCCATCTGACACCTACCACAACTGTCACCAAATAATTGCCTATTTTAATTTTTAGTAAAATGCTGCCTCAAAGTTGAAGATACGATGTCTGACAAACTCCAGCTCATGGATCATAGCCTGCCAGGAGGCTGTTTGCGTATGGCGGGCGAGATAAGAAGGGTTACAGTTTTCAAGAGTTGTTAAAAAAAAAAAAAGAAGGAATATGTGACAGAGATTGCATGTTGCCTGCAAAACCTAGTTGAACTTACCCCCAACCCCACAGAAAAGGTTTGCCAACCTGTGATCTCAATCATCGCCGTATGGATTGAGTGGACGAACATGAGTATTTATACATCACTTTATTTTCATGAGCTGGACACTGGATTACAGTAAGGTACCCACAGAGCCCATGGTGATGTTCTTACAAGCATTTTGATGAACCGAGGACTGTGTGATGGTCACAGAGCTCTTAGCTAGAGAATAATTGTACTCAAGGTGTGTGGATTAATAACCACTGGAAATATGGAATAAGTTCTAATGTCATGGCACTTGTTAGATCGTGTTGCCCTGCTGAACAGATTTATTAGCAATTTGGATTAAGAAACAGTGCACGCTTATCAGATTCTCAGAAGATATGAAATTGACAAGATTAGCTACCTAAATTTCAAATGATAGAATCAAGAAGGAGAGTGATCTTGACAGGCTGAAACCACAAAGACTTTAAAAAGAATACGTGAGTTCAATACATGTTGTACATACTGTGAAAATCCTACTTTATTTGGACATAAAGCTATGACTCATCAGATTTAGATTTTTCACAGGTACCCATTATTCAAAAACAGTCAAGGGGATAAGGTTATGGTAACTAGGATGGTGAGATGCTTCCCTTATGGTGAAAAGAATAGATTTACTGTCTATTGCTCTAGATGCGAACTTGTAATAGTAGGTGCATGTTTTGTGGAAGCAGTTTTTATTTTAACATAATGATTCATTATATAGGAAATAGAGCCTTATCACTAACTTATTTATGAAGCACTAAACTTTGTTTGCATTAAACCTGTATTAGGTATCATTTCTACAGAAGTGAATTGCGTACCATCTCTGTTGCAGGGGTTCTGATTACAGATTGTAAGATAAATCTATAAGTAACATAGGGTGGATATCTTAGTCCAGTGAAGGGAATGTGGATTCTGATAGGACCTGGGGAGTGGGCAGAAATGACATTCAAATTAATCCTTGGGCTAAATGCTTTTGTCCCTTAATGCTCAAGAAGAAGCAAATGACTGTATGTTAGGAACATCGAGCATTAGGAATGTTAGGTTTTGGGGTGGGATATTGGGCTAGACAGTCTTCGAGTTCTTTTAAGGGGGCCTGCGTTGATGAATGTCAAATGAATGACAGATGGGGATTCACAATTTAGAAATTCACCAAAGAGGTAGGACTTCGCCCTGCAGGTACCATGGAACGAAGGAGTGAACAGACTCTCACGCTCAGTATTCATGTCAGTAAAGTGATCATGACCTACTGGCGCCCAGTCAGAGCCCCCCAGGTGGGAATGAAGAACGTCTCAGGGGAGTTTGTGTATAGCTGTTGCCTGCTCTTGTGTCAGGATTTTACTTTCCCCTTCATTTCTTTCTTTATGCTTCTTCAGTGTTTTCTATTGTTCTAATTTGGTTCATGTTCTCAGAGACCTCAGTGAAGGGTACATTAAAAAAATCTGCTAAATAAATAATAGCATGACTACTACAGATTTAATTATAGCCCTGCAGCTGCCTGTTTGAAGTGTTCTGCTGGGGCCATATGGTTCCTTGTGTATCCCAGCCCCGAAAAGACCTGGTTTAGATGTTCCCCAGCTGAACTGCGAGCAGCCATTCGGAAGTCAGTAGGTTGTGTGCTTCACCCTCCGTGTCTCTCTGCGGGTGGGCATTTTGGCAACAATTTCTAATGAGACCCCACGTAACCCAGCGTTAAAGTGTCCACCAGACAGGCCTTAAGAGGATGCCCCCTTGTTAGTTCTATAGGCTGAGTTTGGTCACCATGTTTGATACGCAGCGTGGAACGTACTTCTCCGTTTAAGCACTTTCGTCCAGTGGCTTTAAAATGAGCTCTCACTCAAGGATATGTATGTATTACTCTGAGAGAGGGAGAGAAACATTGAGACGTTGCCTCCCATACAAGCCCCTGCCAAAATGGAACCCGCCACTTTTTGGTGTACAGGGCGAGGCTCCAATGCTACAGACACCTGGGCTCATTCACTGGCCTTTTAAAAATACTATTTTAATGGATGATTTTAAAAATAGTTTTCTGTCCAGTGGTCTTGG
Source organism: Sturnira hondurensis (assembly GCF_014824575.4). Taxonomy (NCBI): domain Eukaryota; kingdom Metazoa; phylum Chordata; class Mammalia; order Chiroptera; family Phyllostomidae; genus Sturnira; species Sturnira hondurensis. Next base: position 1,836,697 of record NW_028087215.1, on the reverse strand, counting down.
GGGAACAGAAGTAGAGGAGGACCGGGCACCTGTTGTTCTAGGAGTGTGGCCTTCAGTGAATATGGAATTTCTCTGGGTCTCAAGAGAGCAAGGGCTGGTCCATGTAGGTCCCTTCCCGTTCCGGAATCCTGCAAGAATCCTCTGGGAAACCTGTTCCTTTGGTGATAAACATCTAGAGTAGAGGGGTGGCTGCTCCTTTTCCCATTGTGGCGTTCTCTATATCTCTTCCCCCGCTGCTTACAGGGCCCACATTTCCTGTCCCTTGGGCCATCAATACTTTCATTATGACCTCTGAGTAAAGGTTGAAACCTCCAAGAGCAGCAGTTCGGGCCTTCATTACGTATTGCTTCAGTTCAAGTGCACTGGTCCTTAAGCCTTTTCCATGTCAACAGTCCATTTGAGTTTGTGATGAAACGATGGATGCTTTCACCAGAGAAATAGGCAGTGATTGTGTAGGCACAAAAATGCATATAATTCCAAAGTACCCGTGAAGCCTCTGGGTCACCACATTCAGGACTGCTGCTCTGTTCTCTGATAAGAACCCTGCTTTCCCCTTTTGTTCCAAGTGGAGGGAACTGAATGGGAGGTTGGGGACAGAAAAGTAGGTGGTGTGAAGCCTGCAGCACCAGCTCCAAGGGTTCGCATGGTGCCCAGGTCAGAGCCTTGGCCGCCTCACGGATTGCTTTGGAGTGGAGCAAACAGTGGGGTAGTGGACAGTGTTTCCTCAGTTCCCGCACAAGAAAAGCGTTCTGCACAGGTGCTTGTCAAGCTCTTACCTTGCAGCTCTCTTGGTTGCCTCGATTGCTTTTGATGATTCCACCTCCCAGCTCTCAGCCCCTGAACTTTCTGTTTTTAAAGAATAGTCTCCAATGTTTACTAGCTGCCTGACTAGGATGTATGCAAAAGGGGATGCACACAAAACCTTTCCCCTTAAACTAAGATGTTTCTTTAAGTCACTAACCCTGTGGTGCTATTTTTTAGGGTTTTGTGTGTTCACTTGTTTGTTTTGCCTTCATTTGGTTGTTCCTTTTGCAACCCTGCTCTCCCAGTGGCAGCTGCAGATTGTGGAGCAGCAAGAAGAAAGAAACCGTGTTTTGGGGATCTTTCTTTTTGGGTAGGAGAGGAAAGACTAAGTAGCAATTGCTTTTTCAGATATTAATAGAAAGGGTGAGAGTTAGAAGTAAATCATTTTCATGTTTTTTTCCCCCCTGCTGAAAATACATTCATTCAAAGGCAAGGTGTCCTCTGGGGGGACACAGGTAAAACAGTGTCGCCATTGCAGGGGATGATGTTTGTTTCACGTGTAGCAGCACTGATACACCTGTGCTCGTCTCAGCCTTCAGTGCATCTGATTTTTCAGTCTTGCTCTGGGGTTGGTGTTTCCGCGAGCATCTCAAGTTAAAACTCAGGCATCTACACACTTGGTAGAATTTACCTACCTAGAGAGGTATTCTACTGGATGCATATACGCCTCTAGGTCTGTGTTGCAAACTGGGGAGAGAGATTTCTCTCATAATTCAGAGAATTGTGTTTCTGAACTAAATGTGGTGCCAGTGTAACTTCATTCCTTTGGAAGAGGTAAAAAGTATTTTGTCACATCACCTGTTTTCCATATGTTATAGATTTGTATTAAAACTCTAACATGATACTAATTATTATTACCATCTACTGAATATCTATCATGCTACTTCAGATACTGTACTAGGAGTGTTTTACACACTACCTGTAACATATAATGTATTATTATCAACTTGAATTTGTGAGACAAAGAAGCTAAATGCTTAAGATAAGTAAGCCTACCATCTTCTCAGTTAACCGTTGCTTAGGTTAAAATAACATGAGAACTCAGGCCATAGGTATTTTGGGCGCTCAGCCAGATCAGCACTGGCACATCTGTTATTCTCCAGAAATGGTGACTCATTTGCTTTTGACCTTAGGGAGCATTGGGCATGTGAAGAAACACACTTCTGGTGTGGTGTGTCATTCTCGACTCTTCCTTCACCTTCATCCCAGCATTTGACAAAGTCCTGATATGATGGATTTTAATTTTTTCTTAAACCTCTTTTCAACAGTCTGTCCCCACTGGTGTTCTCTTGCTTCAGGGCCTCATAATATTCCTCCATTTAGCGCAGTTATTGAGCGGCCTCTTATTTACCCAGCACTATTCATAGACACTGTCAAATACCATCTCATTTACTCTTCTGAACTCTTGGAAGGGATCACTTATTAGCCCCATTTTCCAGATGAGTAAACCCAGCTTAAAGAAATGAAGTAGTGTGCCCAAGCTCTCAGAGCTAGTCAAAGGAAGAACTGAGACTGTGCAGAGCTCTGCTCAACTCAGCAGAGCCCATTCTCTTCTCTCTGCTTGAACTTAAATCAGCTGGAGAACAATCACTGAGCTCAGCATGGGGAAACTTGACTCTGGAGACAGACAGCCTTTGATTTAAATCTTCTCTCTGTCTTTCCCAGCTTCATAAGCTTAGTTAAGTTGTGTAATCTCTAAATCTCATTTCCTTTTGGGTAAATATTGACAGTGGTAACTGCTTATAGACGTGTTGTGAGAATTTAATAAGGTAATGCATATATAGTTCCTGGTCTGGTGCCTGTCTAGGAACTATTGATTAAAAGATGTTAGCCATCATTATTAGTATTACTACTAATAATTTTAAATTACTGTTGAGAACTTTTGTGCCTCTTGGTAATGATAATGCCTTTAGAATGTAGTTATACTGATCAGAGATTTGAAATCTTAAATTAAGAAGGAATCCAACATGTGGCTATTCTCCAAAAGTAGGACTCCCTTTCAGGTCTCACTGATAAAACTTAGAGAGGGGTAGGTAGGGCTTGAAGGCCCCTCATTAGCAATTTTTTAAAAAAACAGTGAGTGGTAGCTACCAAGTAACCCCAAAGTAAAAGTTATTTTTTACCTACTCATAAATTATGGTAAAGGCCCTTTGCTTCCCACCAGAGACCCTTCTCATGTTTGCTACCACCAAAGGTGCCCCATAACCTCTCCTGGAGCCTTCTGTGTCCTCACTTGTGTTCAGGTGGAGTGTAAGGGTGCCACAACACAGGTGTGATCACATGGATTCCATGCATTTTAACAAATGTGTGGAGAACACATCACCATGTGGTGCCTTTATAAGGCACTGGGGAAACAAAGTTGAATAGTCTGTGATTTCTTTTTATACGGTACTTAAAAACCCTTCTTTAAACTACTGATGGCCGAATCAGAGGCACCGCCAAGTCAATCAATGAATGCATCGAGATAAGTTCAGTCTCAGGGGGAAGGCTAAGGTCCTGTTGTAGAACAAAGTCCAGGTTAGTTGGAGGAGTCCTGTCGGGCTTATCTACCTAATAATTTTGGGCAGAAGTTTGGAGACATAAGTTGTAGTTAGTATTAAAGTGGAACCCAGGTAAAGGGCATTCCCATCAGATAGATTAATGAGTGTTTCCAGTTTCCTTCCTTGGTTCATGGAGCAGGCCACCTGCCTTTACATTTGGGGAGTTTGTGACACAACAGTGATAGAGGAAACAGACTTTAAAAGTGTTCTCAGCTACCACTTAGAGCTTGCAGGTTCTTGCTCTTCTTAAAGTACTTTTTAAAGTGCGATTCTCTTTATTTTGATTTTATGCTTTTCTTGTCTCTCTGATTCATATTATTTTATGCAATTAAATACTGCTAAGTGCTTTAAAATGTGGCTATTAAATTTTTAAAGGTTATTTGTACAGAGCCTAAACCATTGTAGATGCTTAACATTGTTTTGTTGTATAAAAGATTCAGAGATTTCAAGACAGTATCTTCTAAACTTTAGGCAGTAAAATATATGCACAGGAATATCAGAGTTTCATAGTACAGTGATGTAAACAGAGCGTTAAAGGTTATCATTTCCATTCTGGCTTGGTTGTTTAGCTACGTGAGTTTCATGATGTTCCTTAAACTTTTTGAACTTTAGTTTCTCTTATCTGTAAGATGGTTAAATAATGTATTTACCATAAGCTTGCTGTAAGAATTCAAGCAAGATAGTAAACGTGAAAGTGGTTTAAAAGTTGTAAATAGCTATAAACATTGACAGTATTGCTTTTATTGATATAAGACATGAGAAAACGTGACTAGAGATTTTGACAAGTTAATTTTTAAAGTAGGTCAGTACTTGAAATTTCATCCTTTTTGGGAAATCAGAACTGGTGGATTTTACTTAATGTTATATTTGGTTTAATAGCCATTTATAAATGTGCTGCTTTGTAGAACATTTGCATTAATGGTGGTGAGATGTCTATATTTGGAAGGAAAAATTAGGAAATCAAATTTTCACCCTCAGGAAACTATTTGCATTTTGTTTTTTTTTTAAATGGAATAGGCAAAAGTAGGAGAGTGATCAGAAAGTAAAAACATGTAGCCCCAAGCCTTTCGGCAGCTTATTTAATGATTTTGTTTGCACGCTTTCTTATTTTATACACTCTGGAAATCTCAGACCATATTATGAATGTTCAGTACTAATAACATTATAAGTGTTTTTCCAGATTTTGAATTCTGTAGGTGATCAAGCAATAGTTCCTCTTTTTAGTCCTCTTAGACATTGGGCTGGTGGTGTCTGAATTTAGCCTCAGAAATATTCTTCTAAATCATAGCTTGGAGATGACCTGCAGGCCAATCAGAGCTTCTATTAAAAACAAAACAAAAAGTGTTTCTGGTCACATTGAAAAAGTCCAATCCCACAGAGATGACTAAAGAATATCCTTATTTAGCAGAGAAGTTTTAAGATAATTCTTCTTACATGGTCTTGGAATAAAAAGCAGTACCTGCTTAAGTTTATAAATCAGTGATCCTTATCTTTTCCCTTCTGCCATTTCCTAGTTTGGTGATTATACAATTTACAATAAAGAAGTAAGATTTAGGAGTGCAATGCTGGGGTATGTCTGTGATGCTGTTTGTCCAGGCTGTTCAGGAACACCCAGACCCTGTCTTCTGCCCAGCACTCTTTCAAGATCATGAGGGAAAATGTGTGTGCAGAGAATCAAAGGCCAAGGAAGCCTGAATTATTGGCGGAGGCTTTGGCTGTGAAGCCCAAAGCAGAATCCTGATGAACCAGGCAGATCCTTGTGTCTCGTGCTGATAGCTGTAAAGAGCCTAGAAGCAAGCAAACCAGGTTTCCTTTTCCTTGAAACTCAAGAGTAGGCCTGCTCTTTGTTCTGGGAATCCCCTACTGCAAAGAAAGAGCTTTCATTGAGAACTACTTTCCCAGTACCTGGAGAAAAGCTGGTGTAGGCCAACTGACTAGCATCTGATTAGTAAAGATCAGCCCTTCTCTTAGCTGTGGGCTTCTGGAAAGTGGAGCAGGGGCAGGGATGAGAGATAGGGACAGTCAACAAAGAAACCATCTGTAGGTAATGAACTATTCTCCAGCTATCAGGATCCCCAGAGTTTGAGGCTGCAGATATGCTCCAAACAGATACACATAGTTCTTGGTAGGTCAAGTCTGTTTCAAAATTATCCCAGGGATTAGTTTTCACGAGGTTCCTTTTGATAGCCTGCTTTTTTATCCCAGGCCTGTTGGAGGCTAATTTTAGCATGAGGAAAGCATACTTGATCAGGTGATATTATATTTAGGTTCAGCAGTGGCGGGATGTTAGGGTTTGCATGCCGTTGGAAGGTAAAGGCAGGAGCGCATCATTTCAGACAGAGCACATCCAGGGGGCCTGCCTGGCCTGCACTGTAAGAAGAGAGGAAGCACTAGAGAAGTTTACTCTCCGTGTTGGAGAAACTAACGAGAAGGGAGGGTTGAGACCCACATTTTTTTGTACATTGCCAGATATTTTACCTTCCGTCTCTTCTAATCGTTACAGAAGTTTTTAAAGTATGGGTTACGGCCGTGGGATATGTTTTTAGGGTTTCACTTTCCTTGATCTCTCTAAGGGCGTCCCGCCAAGGGAGCACTACATGTAACCAGGTCTGCAGTGAAATGACAGTTTAGCTATTAAAAATCTCATGGTACTATCATTGTTTTATTAAAGTAAAACGTGTGTGATTTACTTATGTACACATACATAAATCATATATCTGCCTGATGATTTTTCTCAATGTGCACACACCTGTATAATTAGGTCACTCAGATTATGAAATAGAACGTGATTAGGTAGTACATTTGTTTTTTATGTCAGGATTTCTTTTCTTATTTTTATTATTTCATCTTTTATACCTTCTTTGAGTTTCATTTGCAGTTTTATTCTTCTTGAGACCTATGTTTGGGTCATTGAACTTCAGCATTCCTTTTTTTTGTAATATTTACATGGAAGGCCATGCATTTTACTCAATGCACATGTTTAAGAGTGTTCCACAAATTTTGATATGCCATATTCTTATATTATGAGTATTATTGACTTTAACAAGTCAGTGATACCTTTTTTAATTTTGAGAACATCTGCTATGTTTTTAAAATTCTGCTGAAATTCTCTATCTTATAATAAACATTTAAAATATCAAGTTATTTGAAAGTCTGTGTTTGATAACTACAATATGTATCTCTGCTTTGAGTTTGTTTCTAATTTCTGTTTTTTTTTCTCTTGGGTTTCACTCATTTGATCTTGCCTACAAGTATGCCCAATAATTCCTATTGAATGTTAGATATAAGATATACATGGTAGGAATAATCTGATACTCTTGATGATGTTATCTTTCTTCACAGATGATTTCTTTTGCTCTTGGTTGGTATTTAGGTTAGGTGCAGGTCACCATAATATTTACTCTGGAAGTGAGCTGGTTTGTAGGTGGGTTTCAGTCTTTATGTGGAGTGGCCGATTCCTAGTTTGCCCTTTGCCTCTGGTTTTTGTTTTTAGGGGTCCACACTGGACACCTGGCATGCGTTCCTATCATTTTGACAGCGTAGAAGGATCTGCTCAATTTCTGAATCTCTGTAGCTACTTAGGAATCGTCAGATGCCTTTAGAATTATATCAGCTAAATTTAGCCTCACGTCCATAGTTTCCTTTTTCAGACATATTGTTTCCTCAAGTTTTTAATGTCATAGTATCTTTCTGATTCCTCTAAACTAGAGATTTTCAAACAGTGTGCCACAAGAATTTTTAAAACATGCAACACCTGACTGTTTAGTTAGGGGCAGAGACCCCTTTTCATTTAGATTGTCGCATAGAAACCATGACAACAGCCAACATGACAATAGCTGATCAGTGTGAGTGAATTAAAGGTATACCAATTTTTTGTCAGATTAGCAAAAAATACATTTTTTTTGCTGTACCACAGAATTTGGTAATATGTGCCATGAGATGAAAAAGGTTGAAAATCACTGCTTTAAACACATTGTAAAAATCCAGCTTTTCAGTTTTTCTTCATGGAAGGGTTGGTATGATGCAAGCTATTTATCATAGCTGGAAGTGACGTCTCTTAGAAACATTATTTAGATTGGAAAATTCTAGTTCACCAAATACACAGCTCCAGGCCTACAACCACCCACACAGAATCTAAATTTTGGGATTCATAGACTTAAGAGATATGTATTGTGATAGAGATGTAGTCGAACCTATGAAATACAGGTGAGGCTCTGAGTCAACTTAATCTAACCAGCTGCATGGATGAAGGTGTTGTCTCTTTTCCATTCACTTGTCTGGCTGTAAGAGAACATGGTGAGCTTGCTTCTTATCTTCAAAGCACTGTACCCTTCCTTAGGGAAAACATCCCAGTGAATTTGTCAAACTTTAATCTATCAAATTGGCCTCTTTTTCCAAGGTACAGAGGAAGGGAGTGGGCAGAGGCAGAATTATCTTACTGGTGGTGAGTGGAAGAACACTTTTGTTCCTACCCTAACAGTTAATATAGTAGATGAATAAATTCATACTGGATAAATCCGTTACCTAGGCTTCTTCCCCTCATTTCTTTGAGTCCTTGAATCTTCATTTTCCACAGCATGTAATTATTCTTCAATGCCGTATCTTAGCTATTGCTCAGGAATCAGCCTCCATAAGATTAATATGTAAGGTAACCATATAACGTTTTCCATAGTCCAGGATGCCCTTCAGCATGAAAGAAGGTAATGTGAATAATTCCATCAGGACAGTGGGGGTAAACTGGGACTGTCTCAAGCCAACTGGTAGGTCTGGTGACTGCACTTTCCTGGTAACACAGGTATCTTCGCAGTGGAAGGGCATGATTCTAGGGTGACCTGGAATGATTTCGAGCTTACCAGGTGAGTTTCTTGGGGAAAGAGCAATTTCCAAAGAGAATGGAAGGGGGCAAAATCAGCAGGAAGAACAGAATATAAGCAAAGAAGAAGAAAAACAGAAGGGAACGAACACCAATAAGAAAGCCAGGAATAAGCTCTTTGCTCAGGAAAATAGGTGGGTGTCAGTCAGCTTATGAGCATGATGCAGTAGGCAGGGTGAACTGAGAGTGAATACAGGTGGGAAGGTTAAAATCATTGTCATGGAGGAGAAAAAAGGAGGTATGGAGTGCAGTAGCAGTAGGCATAAGCTTTTTAAAAATAATGAGAAAGTATACTCAAATTTAGATGATTTTTAAAACATTGCTGGTAGTAAGAACAGCCTACAGAATCATCATCTAATAAATCAGGTTCAAATGACAAACCATGAGTAGTCCTGGTTATAAATAAACGACACTCTATTACAGATGCACTTATTTTAACGTTTGCTAATAATGGCAGAGAAAAGGAGGTAGGATTTAAGTGACTGAGAAATAATATGATACCTACTTACCAGCTGACACTGTAGCTCTGAGGGTGATGGTAAGGTGGCTTGAAGGGCATAGTGTTAATCCAATGGTTATCCCAGTAAATGATTATTAACATTGGTTGCCAGTTACATTGTAATGTGTTCCCTATAGAAATCCTAAAATATGCAAACTGCTTCCATAGAAGAAAGCAGGAGAAGTTAAGATCAGAGTGGAAAATGGAAGCTTGATCTTCTCAATTAGCTATATATGAAACATATCACTTATATATGTGTAACTTTTCCATCATCACACAGATGTGCCATTCTAAATAAGCTATTTTATAATCAGCCCACTTGTTTTGCTTTGTGTATTCATATTGTCTAGTTTTTTGTATATTAATACCGTGTTCACTGGGTTGTTAGAAATCTGCTCAGATCATAAGAAAAGCTAAGAAATTTTAAGAGTAAATATTTATGGCAGAAGACAAGCCATATTCTTCTGGATAAGAGTAGCAAGACCTCCCTGTGGGAGAAGGAATGTGGGCTAGTCTAAGAGGAACCTTCAGTGTACGCATCTGAACTCACAGTTGGTGGTGTTGCCTGGTAAAGTCAAAAAAGGCACAAAATCACTGAACTAGTCATAGTATCTCTTACCAGTTGCAGCTCCAGACAACAGCCATTTGAAATCTATTTCTTTGAGATCAAGGTTGGCTAAGGGAACAGTGGTTTTTTTTCCCCCGACTGTGTGTGTTCTCATAGTTGACCCTGCATGAAATCCAGGCTGGGTATCCCTTGGAGAATCAACTAATGAGCTATAAGAAAGGAATGTTCAGCTTTATCTTTGGAATTCAATCCAGATGAGTTTATTGGGTGATTTTCAACCTGACTTGAAAGCCCTAGAGTCTGTTCTTGTTTTCATTATCTTTTATTGTTCTTTGTAATTCTCGAGTTACTCTTCATTTTTTTGTTTAATATTTATCCTTTTTCCCTTAGTTTTTGTTATTGTTTACAATTTATTATATAAGGCCAGAATTGGTTTTTGTCATTCAGTCACTCCTTTTTTCTTTATTAGATATTGTTGAGGTACTTAAAAAAGATAACATAACTCAGTATTTGAAGAGCTCTCACCTTTACTAGAGAGATATTTAAACTTTGAATCAAAGGAGAACCTTTCTTATACTCTGTTGCCAGGTGGGGTTGCTGCACTTGGTGACCTCCCTTTTGACAATATACCTTTCCTATGGTATTTATGTTTTTTTCTTTCATTGTAGCTACTTCTGTATTTGCTCCTCTCCATTGCACTATAAACTTCAGGAGAGTAGGGTCTGTCTATTTTCTGCAGTGCCCACTCCCAGGCCTTACACATTGTAAGTACCTGTAAAGTTTAAAGAGAGTTAAATGCAGTGGAGAGTGCGATTAAATGGTAGCTGAATATATTTCTGCCCAGTGTAGCATTTCTATTCTGTCTTTCACTATAATAGGTTTTCTTTATCCCCTAGTGGGAGACAGACCATTCGTAGGCGTGCAGTCATATTCAAGGCTCTGAGAGAGTCTGTAGTATAGAAACTTATTGTATTTAACCTGGAATTTCTAAAATTTATTTGATAAATGTACTTTTGCGAAGGGTCTGAACTCTTCAGTAAACAGAATTCACCCCAAATTAATTATAAAGCCCCCAATGGAATATTCTGGCTTATGTAACTGGTCAGAATTCTTGAGTTCACAGAATGAAGAAACTGCAGGACCTCAGGGCCAGGGACTGGGGACTCAGGAATCTCTCTTTTCAGACATTTTTCTCTCCTGCTTTTGTCTGTTTCATCTTGGATACTGACCTCATTGTCTCTGAATGTGGGCAGTGCGATGACAGGCCCTTTCAACAGAGAGGGGAACAATCTCAGGTGAGAGAGAGGACCTTGATGTTTACATATTCAAGTATTGGTTTTCTAAAAGGTTTTGGTCCCCAGTTGAGTCATGCATCTATCCTTTGGACCCATTGGTCTTATCAGGGGCAGAGTTTATTAATACTGGCTATGTCTAGGCCCTTTGTCCACCTAAATGGCCTGGGTGGTGGTGGTATGCCCAGAACTACAACCCTAAGAGAGGAGTTAGGAAAGCTTCTTGGGAAGAGCAGAAATAATAGCCGTTATTTAACAAATACTTACAGAATTCTTCTCCTCAAGCACTCTTCTAGGCACTAGGGCTATACCCCTGAGCATATTAGAGGGATACTCCCACCTCCATGGAACACACAATCTAGTGGAAAGGCAGAAAATAAAGACAAGTAAAACATATAACTTGTTTGGCTGTGATAAGTACAAAGAAGAAAAAAATAAAGAGGAAACAGGAGTAAGAAGAATCTATGGGGAGAAGGAGGTGGAAAGTTTAACTAGTGTGGCCAGGGAAAGACTCACAGATAAGAAGGTGACTTTTTATTTTTTTAAAAAGAATAGTATATATATTTTTAAGTTGTTTTAAAAGATTTTATTTATTAATTTTAGACAGAGGGGAAAGGAGGGAGAAAGAGAGGGAGAGAAACATCAATGTGTGGTTCCTCTCGCGCACCCCCTACGGGGAACCTGACCTGGCCTGCAACCCAGGCATGTGTCCTGACTGGGAATTGAACCTGCGACCCTTTGGTTTGCAGGCCTGCACTCAATCCACTGAGCTACACCAGCTGGGCAAGAAGGTGACTTTTAAATAAAGATCTGAAGGAAAAGGAAGTGAGGGAGAGAGCCTCAGCAGGTGTAAAGGCCCTGAGGTAAGAGTCTGCCTGGTGTGTTTGAGGGAGGACACTTGAGTAGCAGGTATGGAGAAGACTGGGAGAGAGCAGTAAGAAATAAGGTCAAGGAGCTCATGTTAAGCCAGATAATGCTGGAGTTCTGGGTGGTCATAAAGACACTGTCCTCTCTCTTAGTGAAATGGGGACCAATAAAGGGTTTGAGCAGAGGAGAGACATGATCTGAGACCTGATTTGACTTCTGGCTTTCTTGGTGAGTAGACTGGATACAAGGGCAGAAGCAGATAATCCAGCAAGGAGGCCAAAGCCATATCCAGGAAGGCAATAGTCATAATGTGGATGAGGGTGGTGGCAGTGAAGGTGGTGGGAAATGGTCAGATTCTGGATGTACTTTAAACACAGATTCAACAAGGTTTGCTGACAGAATGGACATGGGGAGAGAGGGGAAGGGAAATGTTGAAGACGACAGCAAGGTTTTGGCCTGAGCAATGGAAGAATGGAATTGCCCTTCACCAGTTGAGTAGATTGGAGGAAGAGCTAGTTTGAAGGGACTGTCAGGGGCCTCAGTTTTGGATACTGAAGTTTGAGATTCCTGTTAGGCATCCAAGTAGCAATGTTGTTATGTCTGGAGTTCAGGGAAGCTGTCCTGGCTAAAGATATAAATGTGTGATTCATCAGCATATAGAGGGTGTTTATAAAGACGCGGGACTCGATGAGATCACCCCGAGAGTGTGTGCGGAGAGAGAAGAGCCATGTGAGGACGGAGTTCTGGGGCCCCTCAGGCGCCACCCCTGTTTATTGTAGAGCAGCTGTTAATTTCTCTGAGGACACTTGTGCTCCCCCAACACAGTCCGACATCTGCGGGTCTGAAGGACGTTATCCTTACGACTACTTCTATTCAGAGCATATAGAATACAGTTTATTTCCTTTGGGCTTTAAAAATATGCTCCTAGTTTTCCAAGATGGTACAGTGATCTCAGTTAGGTACCTTAGTACTAGTGACAGATTTTGTGGAAGGGTAAGATGGACTGGAATTTTCTGCAAGTGTTGTGAGTCAGGTAGCTGCTTAGTGACAGGTCTAGACACAGAGGCTTTAAAACTCGCCAGTTTTCCTGGGCATTTAAAGTTCTTTTGCTTTGATTCCTAGTGCTACGGAGTTCATTTCTTTCATTCAAAATGTTTAGTACAGCTGAATTATGTGAAAAGTGGGTAGGTGTTCAGTATAACAAGAGATATACTATTCTAATCTTCAAGAAACTCAGGGAAAAAACTTAAACATGGACAAAACTTCAACATGTGATTCAGAAATGAATACTTCCAGAGTTCCCAAGAAAGTAGGCTGAGATGGCAGAAAGGCTTGAGCTAGGTTCTGAAGGACATTTAGAAAGGTAGAAATGAGACAGATTTTGGTAACGACTGTTGGATAAGTACATACAAAAGAAGTGGATACGATCAGATTATTTGCCTAACTAGAGCAAAGACATTAGAGTGCTGGTGAGAACAAGGTGTGAACTTTGATTATTACAGAGCTCCGTGTTGTGGGTAATGGGACCTCTCTAGGAGGGCCGAGGAAGCTGCCTCTAGCAGTGTTGTTTGTTAGGTGTTCGGCCACTTGGCCATGTCCCACGCTGTCACAGAGAACACTACATCTCTGTAACTTCTTTAGGCCATAATGATACTGTTGGCAATTTGACGTTTTTAGGCCCTTTCCATGGCTGCTATTTTCCTATCTTTACAATGTAAACATAATATACTTTCACTGTTAATTTCCTGGAGGATTAATGGTATAAACTTTGGAAAAATCTCTTACTGCTTAGAAGTAGTGATGTTTCTAACGTCTAAAATATATGTATCTTGCCTTTGCTTCTTCATTTTAGGTTTCCACTAAATTATTAGCCCCAATTTTCTTGTATGTGTTTTTTTTGTTGTTGTTTTGTTTTTGCCTTACAGTCTTCTTCTCTTATAAAGTACTAAATTTAAGGAAAAAATCCCATAAAAATGCTACTGAAGGTAATGGAGTTTTTAGAGATCAGTTTTCATTATACTAATTTTCCCTAATTAAGAACTCTTTAAATGGAAATGGAAAAGAAGGTATTACTATAACTTTTTTATTACTGAAAAAAACTGGGCAATTCCTGCCACTTCCCATCTCAGTGATAATCCATGGCGCAAAATACTAAGTGCACTGGGAACTTTTGACTTGAGTGGAGAGACATTTGTATTGATAAGAATATATCAGAAGTCTGCCTTTCATATGGTCCTGCAAAATTCTTGTCTGTATCCTTCTGTGATTGTTGAAAAGTTTTCCTTGACCTGCAGGAGGCTTAAACTGAAGGATGCTTGAACAACTCTATTCTAAGTGGGGGTTGGGAAGAGACTTGAGGAATAGTCCCTACCAGATAAGCTTTCAAAGTAACTGTGTTAAGCACCCTTCACTCTCCAAGAAAACCACTTCCCGTCTTTACCACCACACTCAAACTGGCATGTACCTCACCATCTTCCCCACCATCAGCTCACTTGTATTTCACTGCAAAAATGTGAGTCTTCAGAAGCCCCCATCTTCATGCCACCAAATGTCTCATCTGTACCCATCTAGTCTACTGTGTCTGGTTCAGACTGATAAGCTCTCTGTCTGAAGATAACCCCAGAACTTGTGGTGTGGATGGGCTTGTCTCAATAATTCATGGTTGCCTGAGCAGGTTTTGAAGTTGTCTGCTATCTCTGGTGCAGCAATAACCTGCCTCTACTAGAGCATTCTCATTAACATTCCAAAGTGTTCTCGTATTTCCCATTAAAAAAATCTTCTATTGTATGCCTTCTTCCACCTACCCTCCTATTTACTGGCTTTTCTTGGTAGCAGTTCTTTTCAAAATAATTATCTGTATTCCATGTCTCCATTTCATCACCTCTCATTCTTTACTGGGCTCCCTGATGTCCATGGTAACAGCTCTTGTCAAGATCACCCAGCGCCTCCATCTCGCCAAATTCACTGGCCCATTCTTCTTTTCCCATTGGTCCATTCCTAGTTATGATTTATTTGAGCTTTCAGCTGCCTTTGATTAGCTGATATGCTTTCCTTATTAAGCCCTTCCTTCACGTGACTGTTAAGTCCTGATTTTCCTCCTGCTTCACCGGCTGCTCTTTCACAGTGTCCTCTGCTGATAGCTCCTCCCATGCCTATAAAAGCTACAGTGGTCCAGGGTTTAGATCTTATCCTTCTCTAGCTACACGCACACCCAAGCTTGTGTGACTCTGTCCTATGGTTGGAAGTATTATTTACATGGTAATATCTCTGAAATGTATGCCTTTCTACTACTCCACCTTTGCACTTGGACTTTTCGTAGGCAAGTCCCTCCTAAAACATCCGGGGCTCCTTACTGTGGCCTTCAAGGTCCTCGCCGTTTAGTCCCCTCACCCCCCGCCATTTTCACTGTGGCCTCTGCAACTTCATTTGCTGTTATCTTTCCTGAATTGTTCCTTCAGCTGCCATCACACTTGCCCTACTGTTTCTTCTCATTGCCAACCTCCTTCCCATCCCAGAGGCTTTGCACTCACTGTTCTCTTTGCCTGGAAGGTTTCATATCCAGGTCTTTGCATGCCTTGTCCTCTTACTTCAATGTCGAACATATTTTTTCAGAGGCCTTTCCTGACCATCCTACATATGGTACCTTCTTACTGGTTTTATTTATTTTTTCTTAGCACTTATCTCTACTTCAAATCATATTTTATTTCTCCCTTGGTGAAATATGAGCCCAAGGAGGACATGGAATTAGTTGATCCTTCTCTCTTTCCTTAGGTCTTAGGTCAGTGCTTGCCTCCTACTAGACTCGTAACACATGTTTATTAAGTGAATGAATCAATAAGTGAATCATTTTATATATAAACATTGTTTTATATGTAAACCATCCTCCTAGATCCTCAGCATTTTTTAATCCAAAGTACAGAGAAATGTTTCATAGAGTAGTGAAACGTAATAGGAAAATGGCTACAGCTAGATCCTACTGCTTGTGGACTCATATAAAGGAGTTCCCCTGAGTGATGTTTCTTCTCTTCCCTTCTCTGGAAATAAGTTGTGCTTTCTTGGCTCTTCCCATGCAGCTGAAGAATAAGTTCATGAAAAAACTGCCTCGTGATGCAGAAGCCTCCAACGTGCTTGTTGGTGAGGTCGACTTCTTGGATACGCCTTTCATTGCCTTTGTTCGACTACAGCAGGCTGTCATGCTGGGGGCCCTGACCGAGGTCCCTGTGCCCACAAGGTAAGCTGATCCTGACCCACTGGGGCCTACAGCGTGGGCATAGGGGACTCTCCTCTCCCTCAGGCTAGAGAGTCAATTGAATGAGCACACATCAGAGTGAGCGCATTGGGAAGGTATGATTTGAAGGTGTGGTGTAATCTGACTTTCATACTGTCACATTAGTTAATACTTGTGTGGTAGTAACCATAATGACAATTAAAACAATATCTTGGACCACGTAGTAATTTTTTGTTATGGATTAGTCTGTTTAGGCCTCACAATTATTTTTTAAGTATAAATGGTTGGTATACGAATTTTATAGATGAAGAAACTGAGTCTTAGAGTTTAAGTAACTTGCCCTAGCTCATACAGATGGTTGTTGGTTCAGAGGTCAGAATTGCTTTTAGTTGCTCCACTTTATTCATAAAATTGATAGTGTGTGTATGTATGTGTGTATAAAGCAGGAGCAATTTACCACTTCTCGGCATATTTTTTTCTCTCAAGCCCAGGGAAGTTAGTCCAAAGAGACGTAAATAAAACCATAGAGTGTTTTATACAGCGGCAGTCTGAGTCAGCCAGGTGTGCCAGGTGACCGCTCTGATAGAACTTCAAGGCTCTGCTGCCATGTTTTCAAGCAAAAAGCTGAGTTACAGAAACCACAAATCACGAGAACCCCTTTGATTGAATAAGCAATGATCGTCTCTTTTCCTCTGCTCTTGTCCAAGGACTGCCTAATAAATAATGACACATATTATGCCTGTTTTAAGTGTCAAAGAAATAGGAAAATGAGACAAAAATACCTGTATGATCAGAAAGAATGTCCTGTAATCTATAAACTGGGAGGCAATGAAAGAAATGTTCTAATTTTCCTCCTAATTTGGCTCAAAACAAATCTTGAGCCCCGTGTCATGATCAGTGAATCATGCCCAGGCCATCTGAGATCACCCAGGAGGATTCATATCCCTTCCTGCTCACCTGGGGACACCTAGAGAAGAGGAAAATCACCTGTCCTTGCTCTGGGACCCACAAAAGGCACACACACACCCCCAAAGCTCCTATTCATGTGATAATTTTCAGACATCAATTCGAAGATTACAAACGTCTCTTCAAACTCTTCTTCAGCGCCAGTTTAAGTGAAGCACTAACTTCTCTTCACGCACTGCATTCCGTAAGTCAAGCCTCCTAACTCTACTGAGCACAGTTGCAGAGGGAGAAAATGGGCTATTTTCTCCCTGAGCAATCGCTAAGATTCGGCATTGAAGGGGCTATATACACACACACAAACATTATAAAGCTATACTCTTAAATTTGCACACTTTGCTGTTGTGTTTATGTTGCATAACTCTTTATTTTAAAGGAAACAGATTACTGTTATTATAACCATGTATCCCATATACTGCACAGTATCTTTGAACTAATCTTTTTTTCTCCCTCTGCAACTGTGCTCAGTAGAGTTAGGAGGCTTGACTTACGGAATGCAGTGCGTGAAGAGAAGTTAGTGCTTCACTTAAACTGGCGCTGAAGAAGAGTTTGAAGAGACGTTTGTAATCTTCGAATTGATGTCTGAAAATTATCACATGAATAGGAGCTTTGGGGGTGTGTGTGCCTTTTGTGGGTCCCAGAGCAAGGACAGGTGATTTTCCTCTTCTTTAGGTGTCCCCAGGTGAGCAGGAAGGGATATGAATCCTCCTGGGTGATCTCAGATGGCCTGGGCATGATTCACTGATCATGACAAGGGGCTCAAGATTTGTTTTGAGCCAAATTAGGAGGAAAATTAGAACATTTCTTTCATTGCCTCCCAGTTTATAGATTACAGGACATTCTTTCTGATCATACAGGTATTTTTGTCTCATTTTCCTATTTCTTTGACACTTAAAACAGGCATAATATGTGTCATTATTTATTAGGCAGTCCTTGGACAAGAGCAGAGGAAAAGAGACGATCATTGCTTATTCAATCAAAGGGGTTCTCGTGATTTGTGGTTTCTGTAACTCAGCTTTTTGCTTGAAAACATGGCAGCAGAGCCTTGAAGTTCTATCAGAGCGGTCACCTGGCACACCTGGCTGACTCAGACTGCCACTGTATTAAACACTCTATGGTTTTATTTACGTCTCTTTGGACTAACTTTCCTGGGGCTTGAGAGAAAAAAAATATGCCGAGAAGTGGTAAATTGCTCCTGCTTTCCCATTTTTACTACTTTTCTTTAAAAGCTACAAATAAAAAATACTTGCAAATACTTTTTTAAAACAATACTATTGAGTTTATTGAGTAGCAAATCATGATGGTTTTCGTGTCCCTCTTATCTGCTTCTGCTTGTGCATTCTTTTCCTCTGTGCCGGAGCGTGGCGTCGGCCTAGAGGTGAGAGACAGGGCCGTTGGAATTAACAAAAGGAGCCCAGCAGTTCAAGCGAATGTAATTCAGTAATGTCATAAAACTATTTCGGGGCAATAATCGGAACAATATACCCTAGCATGTTAACATTTTTCCAGGAAATAGTTTATCCATTTGCTGTCCTCTGAACCAGAGCAAGCGGTAATCACTGAGTAGGGAGCCTCATTAGGTTTTTTGTGTGTGTGAGTAATGTGGGGCTGTTTACAATGGCTGCATCCTGTGAAATCCAATAAAGGAAATCCCACAAGGAATGTGGGAGTCATTGCGAAGCACTGCCTGTGTGCTTGGCCCTGTGCTGCACCGTGCAGGCTGCCCTGCTGTACCGCAGGGAGACCCAAAGGTCTGCTTTTGTGCACATCTTGTAATGATCATTTTCCCTTTTGGAGGTAGAGGAAAATTATGCTCTTATGCTTTATTATTATTATTATTTATAATAAACAGTATTACTACTAGGCACCTTTTAGGAAGTATAGCTCTAGGACTTCCCCTTGTGTAGCGTTCACAAGTTTCTCTGCTCTGTTATTTCATTGATCTATTTTAGCTTTCTGTTCATAGGGAAGCTATCTACTTAGGGGCCATTCTTGCCATCCGTGGGAAGGCAAACAAACTGTCTTTTGAGCTTTGGTCACTTGGTAGGATACATTTCTGATTTTCCTAGCATCTTGCATGCACTTTGCTTGCTGTCATCTTTGTCTATCCATAGAGGCTGCTACTAACTCATATCTATGAGTTATGTAGGGGATAAATGTTATTATTCCCATTTTAGAGTTGAGACATGGAGGCAAAGGGAAGGTCCACCATCAATGCTGGAAATAGAACTGCCAATTTCAGACTGCGGGGACAGGCTTTTAGGGAGAATCTAAGGCAATATCTAGAATGGGTTGGAATAAAATACTTGAGCGTTTTCCCATAAAGGCTAGTAAAAATCCCTGATCAGTTTGTCCTTTCCTGACCTTGATTTTCATATCCAAAGCAAACAGTTATTCAGGGAGTCTAGCCCTCTAAAACATTAGAATGTTTACCTCTTTAGTTTCACTGTAAGTTAATATATACTTTATGTTATAAATAATTATTTGCCCCAAAATGTAGTTTGTACTTTGTCAAAACCATAAAACATCCTATTTGAGGGCTTGGGATGGAGGTCCTGCTCGTTCAGTTCTGTCTTGTTTAACAATCCGGTTGCTAGCTGCTGTTTACATAAGTAATGTGGTTTGGTTATGGTTGGTTTGTGGCCCTCGTGAATCCTTTGTGGAAGCTGCAATTCAGCCACAGTTCCCAAAGCTGCTAAATATGAATAATGGGTTATTTGATTCACTGTTGTTTTGAGAGAAGGGAGTAAAGGATGGTAAATGCTGAGTTTATTCTAGAAATAGCTGTGGTATATCAGGAAGGGGGGGGTGCACATCCTTTCTAAAAAGATTGAGTGGTTTAGGAAAGCTGGCTCTTTTTCTGACATTATGCTCTGTTTCTGGCTGTAATTATTTTGTGAATGTGAGCATCGTCCATTGGTTCCGGACACTGTTCATCTGGCACTTATTTTTGTTGTGGAAAATGCCGCAGGCATCCTCCCCAGGCCTGATCAGTTAGATGGAAAAGCTCGCAAGAGTAGAAGTGCTTCATGAAGATCCCAGAGACGATGAGGCGTGGTTAAAAATCCTGACAATGAGTTATTTCTGGTTACAAGTGAATCAAAAGAACTCAGTAATGTAAATTAATTTTTTACCCCAAGCTGTCAACATCAGCCGTGCCCATCCAGCCATACAAATGTGATGTTTACTCTAATTTGTTAATAAAGAAAAAAGCTTCTGGTTAAAAATAACATCTGTCCATTGACAAAAAACAGCTTGGGTCATGAAAGCGGTTTTCAGTACGCTGTAAAAGCCGAGTCTGGCGAGATGTACGGCTATCATAAAAGTGGTGACAGCTTCGCTTCCTTGAGGTTTAAAGGGAGAGAACAGGTTTCAAGCAGAAGGATCTTTAACTTGACGAGTTGCTCCGTTTTCCCAAATCTTTCACGCTCACTTCAACAATACAGGCCAAGTCAGAGATTTCTTAAGGGTCTCCATTACTACAGGGATAGTTCTCGACCTGAGGTGATGTTCCCTGCTACTGAAAGATGGCCAGATGTTCTCTCTTATTCTCTATTTCATTTTAAGGGATGGATTTACTGAATGGCTCCAGACTGGAGTAATGCAAAAATTTTGACTGATATGTGACATGTCATTTCTATTTGGCACTCGATGACTTTTCATCAAAGAAGAAAATTATTCATATATGTATATATAGACATATAATTACCTATATATAAATTAAATTACCTAAGAAAGAGGAATTATGCTTTTGCATCTAATTTAATGAAGTTACTGAAATATTATAATTCTCATGTGTTGGGTTTTTGCTATGATACATGTTATATTCACCATTGGTCTGCTACTTCAACTCACTCTTTGGAACTGTTTAGCAGAAACCAGAGTAAATAATTATAAGAAACCCAAAACACTAATTTAAAAGAACATATGCATGCTTATATTCATTGCAGTATTGTTTACAACAGCCAAGTTCTGGAAACAGCCCAAGTGCCCATCAATAGATGAGTGGATAAAAGAAGCCTTGGTGCATTTACACAGTCAAATGCTACTCAGCCCCCCAAAAGAAGGAAACCTTACCTTTTGTGACAGCATGGATGGACCTGGAGAGTATCTTGCTAAGTGAAATAAGCCAATCAGAGAAAGACAAATACCATGTGATTTCACTGGCGGGTGGAATCTAATGAACAAAACAAACAAACAAAATAGAAACAGACTTGTAGATACAGAGAAACAGACTGACAGCTGTCAGAAGAGAGGTGGGTTGGGGTCTGGGTGAAAAGCGGGAAAAGATTAAAAAAACCTCACAGACATAGACAACACTATGATGATTACAGGAGGAAAAGGAGATTGTGGGGAAGTAGAGGAGGGGAAAGGGGGAATAAATGGGGTAGAAGGACAGTTCATTTTGGATGGTGATACACAATACAGTATACAGATGGTATATTATAGAAATGGACACTTGAAACCTATATAATTTTATTAACCAATGTTAACCTAATAAATTCAATAAAAATTTTTTTAAAAAGCAAATGTATGCCCTTATCTCATAGGATTTAACTTAGAGGCTCCATTGTTCCTTGAGCTCTTGGAACAGTGACCCATTGTCTGACAGAATTTGTATTTGAGGACTATTAGTGACTGAGAGTGTTTTACTCACTGTTCAACAAGAGAGAATTTGGGCTTTGCTGCCATGCAGTCAACCTGAACGTTAACTCATGTGTCAGTTGACAGATGTGTGAGTCCATAATGTGCGCTTGTGGACTATAACCATGATGGGGGTGCTAGGGAGAGGCGGGAAGTGGTACAGAGTTGTTCTATAAAGGTTTTAGATACCATACATGTGTATTACTGAAAAACTAATATTTACATACATTGAAATAATAAAAAATGGAAGGCAGAGGAACATCATTATTTAAAAATGTATTGAGTAAAAATCCCGACGTCCATTTTCACTTGCTGCACTGCGCCTATTCCCTTTGCCTGCAGTCACACCCTTGCTGTCCTTCCTGACAGCTGGCCGCCGGTAGACAGGCAGGTAGGGCGGAAAAATGTGGCCAGTATTATGGGTTTTTCTTAATATGTATTTTGCCTTAGTGGTGAAATATTTTTTGCATATGTTGCACTCAAATCAGTGGTCAATTCCTTTAAAAAATACATTTTACTCTTATAAAGGAACACTGTGTAATAGTACATATAGTGGTATATAATTTAGGTCCAGCTTCAAAGGAAAAAAAGTTCTAGCATCAGTTGAACTTCAGGGTTAGAAGAACTAAAATCCAATTCCGATAATGACTTCCTTTATCCTTGACCAGACTCTCGTGTCTGCCGATTGCTTTTGCTGCTTCATCCATTATGGTGACACGCGAAAGTGAGCCTGCCGCCCACTCCAGAACTGGCTTCTAGGCAAATGAGTGCTGAGTAGCTTTATGGTTTTTCTGAGATAAAGTTGGAGTGTCCCTACTTTCAGATAGCTTCTTACAGTCTTAATTTCTGTTTTTTCTTCTTTGGATTGAATTTTATAATGAAAAAAAAAAGGAATGATCTATTCAAGGACATTTTGGAGTAGACCCTAATATACTGATGAGTACTTGCTGTCATTTCTTTTTTATTTAAAGTAAGGTCTATAAATACATAAGTGAAAAATAAAATTTTACTAAGCTAAGTCCTCAGCCATTCCTGGTCCCATAACATTTTACCTAAGATTTCTTGCCCCCAGCTAGATACTCACGACATCCTTCCCCAGGATGACCTAAGGGGTCACTGTTGGATGGCCTTTCTCTGTTGAATCACAACCCTAGCATGCAGGTGGGGCAGGTAACCTCAGGTAGAGCCATGTGCTGAAAAGAACAAGAAGTAGGAAGGCCTATCTACTCTGTCTCATTTACCAGGCACAGTCTTTGGGCTCATCCATGAACCTTGAGCTTTGGTTTCTTCACCGAAAAACAGGAATAGCGTACTTGTCCTTGTTGCTAAGCGTTGTGTGGAGTTTAAATGAGGTGATGAATGTGAAACACTTTGCAAGCTTTAAAAAGCTATGCAAATATACGATGTGATCTTTTTTGTTGTTCTCCTTATCTCTGTGTTAGGTAAGACATGATCATAAGCAAGGCAGGGATTTATCCAGTGTTGCCTTTAGTATATTTTTCCTTATTCATTTACATATTAGGCTTCTTTCTTCTTAGTTGAGACATGCATCTTTACTCTTGTCATCAGTGAGGGACTTCTTCTACCATGGTAAGAGGTGACCCTAAATGGGGATAAATTTGTTATTGCAAGTTTCAGGACCTCCCGACTGCAGAGCAGTGCTTGAGTATTGTCAAGAAAACAAGTCTGGGGGGAAATGAAGATAATCCCCCAACATGAAAAAAACCCTTAAATGTGTATGATGCTTTATTTTGAAATTTTTCCTGTTCCTCTTTCTTTACTTTGGCTATCCGTGTGTGGCTTACTTGTAGAGGACTTGGTTTTTGCTGAGCCCCAGACACTTCTGAGTAGAAACATTTCTTAAAAGTCTGGAGAAGATCATATGTCGTCGCCCACATTGGGTAAGGAAAAGTCAGAGAAGTCTGGAGATGTACTAGGTGTTTCTCATTATTGTGTGTAATGTTTTTTTTTTCCCCAAAGATTCTGCAATTCAGTAGAAATGGAGAAAAGAAAGTTTAGAAAAGAAAAATTGAATGAAACTTCCCTTCTCAGTGAAGAAGCTTTTCAGGTTTTCCTGCTAAATTCTATGGTGCCCCCAAATAAACTAAACAAGGGGTTATGTTTCACTGTAGTTGAAAGAGTATTTGTTATACTATCAAGGACATTACATTTCTTTGAAGATGAATTCTAGGCCTAACGTTTTTATGAACTAGGATAAATGTGTCTCAGTTTTATGTATTTTGAGTTTGATGAAATGTGTGTTATAGCCTTTCCTTCTCTCCTCTCCCATTAGGTTCTTATTCATTCTCCTAGGTCCTAAGGGGAAGGCCAAGTCCTATCACGAGATTGGCAGAGCCATTGCTACCTTGATGTCTGACGAGGTAGGGAACCTGGAAGACGGTGACCTCTGAAGGTCTTACTTGTGCGCATTCATACTGTGCTTCGGCTGTCACCATAAGATGACAGTGACTTGAACTTTTGAAATAATATTTAACATACATCAAGTTTATGAATGAAAAATGTTTAGAAAAGTAAAGGAAAACATATTTTATTCCAACATAAAACTTACTTTTGGAAACTGTAGATGTCAGCTTATTTGCCACGAATGACTGTACCTGACTGTAAAGAAGGCTGGCAACCACATCGTTCTAATTAAGTGATACACATTCAGGAAGCACCTTCTTTGGATATTTTCATAGAAGACATGAAGCATTTGCTGTCTTAGATGGCTCAGTTGTTCCTTGATAATTAGATAAATGGAGAGGCCTGTCTATGTTGCTGAATGCACAGTTGTCTTGTTGGTTGTTCCATTCTTCTCACCTGGCTGATGAGCTGAAAGTCCCCCACAGAGCATCTCAGCCTTCCATGGCTGCACAGAGTCTCACCCCCTTAAAGCCCTTTGCTTTCTGTATTGCCAGTATACCCTGATTTTTTTTTGTAATAGCTAATAGTTCTTGTGTGTTTGAGAGCTGCAGTGTTTGGGTCTTGACCCAATCTTAACAGTCAGCTTGAACTTTTGCTTCTTGAATGAACTATCAGCAATGGTTTGTCCTGGTAGTTTTTATTTCAGGGAATGACTCTTCAGTATATTTCCCTAAATCATTTTCATCTGGCTTTCATAGCAACCACATCAATAATGCTACATACCAGTGGGAGGTGAAAGGCAATGTTATTTTACAGTATTGTGAGGGAACAAAAAACATGTAAAAGAAACAGCCATTTGTTTTCTTATGCCTCACCATATATTTTTTGGATTTATTAGCAAAATATTTTGGTAATATTATTTTACCAAATAATAATGGGATCGTAGGAAATATGAGTATAGTTATAGTAACATTAAAGTGAGTTATGGATTGCAGTCTTTAGGCTGGCTATGTGAGGCATCTGGAAATATACCGTGCGGGGTTCGCACCTCTCTTGTGTCTCCTTAGGTGTTCCATGACATCGCTTATAAAGCCAAAGACAGGCAGGACCTGATTGCTGGCATCGATGAGTTCCTAGATGAGGTCATTGTCCTTCCTCCTGGGGAATGGGACCCGGCGATCAGGATAGAGCCTCCTAAGAGTCTTCCATCGTCTGACAAAAGGTAAATTATCAGGCAGTTGGGGATATGAAACCTTGAGAAAGAGGTTATGTTTGGCAAAGGAAATGGAGTCAGACAACTGCCCTAATATTTTTAGTTTCCATTCAACTTGATGTATTGTCTCATCTCAAACGAATCACATACGTTTCATGAGCACTGTAAAAATGAATGTTTGGTAATTACAGATTGGAGCTCTCTGAGATTCTTTGGAGATATTCTGGGGCCTCCCTATGCATGTGGGAAAATCCCTTTACTCAAGATGAGGCCCTAGAGATTTAAGAGGTTGAGAAACTGAGTGAACGAGGGTGGAGGGATTGAGCAAAAAGGAAAAAGGAGTCATGGTCGTAGACAGCAGTGTGGTGACTGCAGGGTGGGGAGGGAGAGCATTAGCCCTCCCTCTGTAAATAGTAATGGGAAAAATACAATCGAAAATAAAGGGAAATACAAGGAAAAAAGTCAAAAGTCAAAAAACAAAAGAAATTGAGTGAAATAATGAAGGAGAGGGCATTTTCTGGAAATCTGTTATTTTCCAGGTGAAATGGGTTGCTGCTTGCACAAGAGACAGTTTGTTCAGCTTTTCTGTTCCTCCAGTCATTTTTCTTGGCTCTAAGTATAACACTCTTAGAACTGCCTATTAGGACAGCAAAAGGAAATAATGACCTTTCTCCCAGAGGATTTTCAGCTCGCCTCTTCATTAGCTGGTGCATGACACAGCTGAGAGGCAGGTAAGTACAATGAGCTAACATTCTCTCGGGCTCTGTTGTCTTAGAAAGAACATGTACTCTGGGGGAGAGAATGTGCAGATGAATGGGGACACCCCCCACGACGGAGGCCACGGAGGAGGAGGACACGGGGACAGTGAAGAATTGCAGAGAACTGGACGGTAACGAATGGATTCTTTTGCCACTCACAATGAGGTTCTCCTTAGATCTAAATTTCCCTTAATCTTCCTATAGCATTTTGTTCACTGGATTTCACAGCTGTTTGACCAACAGATATTTCTAGTGTTGACTGTAGTCACAGCCCCTGGGGATGCAGCAGTGAACTGAACCAAAATCCCTGTCCCTGTGGGTCTTGTGTTGTAGTGGTGGAGACACACAGTGAGCACACAGAGGAATGCGGTGATGGTTTTATGAGGAACAACAAAAGAGACGTAGGGAGTTTGTGATGGGAGACAGATTTTTTAGATAGGGTGGCCAGGGGCAGCCTGAAAGACAATTGCAGCATTTGTGGACGGTCCCGAAGGAGGTGGGAGTCAGCCAGTGTAGACGTGGGGTTGGGAGAAGGGGCCATGGGGGACCTGGTGTGCGCTGGGTTGGCGTGGTGGCCAGTGTGCCTGGAGTGGAGTGAGTGAGTAAGGAGGTGTTAGAAAGACAAGCAGAGAGACAGTGGGTGTGTGTATATGGCAGAGAGAATGAACAATGAACCAGTCTTTCATGATTCTGTCTCTGCCCTGTACACTTACTCAAAAGTGGGCGATACGTCGTAGAACTGAGGAACTCACAGGTCCCTGTTTCACCAGCCTGCAGATGGGAAGTTGGGTTTCCCAGATTGCTCTGGCTAAATCTCTGTTCATGACAGTTCTTCCTCCTCCACTGCTGGGTTCTCCATTTCATTTTGGGTTAAGTAAAATTTCACATAGGATACTCATTTTAGGAAGATACATCATTTTAAAAAGCAACGCAGACTGAGATTTCATTCTTCCATATTTCACCTTTCCTAAGCGCACTGAGTGTCTGTAGTTTGCCTCGCCCCGTGTGGAGCAAGTAAACTGAACAGCACACTGAGTGCCGCTGAGAGCAGCTGAGCACCCAGATAGTCGGGCACTGCTCAAACTGTGTGATAGCCCATAGCCGAAGTCTAAGCTGTGACTGGAGGGTCAAGACTTCAGAGACCCATCGAGTTGTGAGGGAGAACATTGCAGCCAGAAGGAACAGCAGGGGGAAGGCTGAGATGTGGGGTTTGGCTGGGAGGGTGCATTGGCGGATGGATAGGTCATTTGACCTGCTAACATTTGCAGTGGGGCTCGGCTTGCAACGTTCACCTACCACATACCTGCATGGCCTTCTCTCTTAGTTCCTCCAGGTTCTTACCCCAGAGTCACCTGGTCAGGAGGCCTGTTCTGGCCACTATCACACGTCAACCATTGCTGCTCTAGCACTTAATAATCCTCTTCCCTACTTCATATTTTCCTTGATTTTTAGCACCATGCATTTTTCTTATTTTGTGTCCTCCACATAGAAAGTAAACTTCCTGAGGGTGGCTGTTTTTTTCTCTGTCATTCAGGATTGTATCTCCAGCACCCAGATTAGTTCTAGGCATATCACAGATGCTCCAAAAACATTTGTAGACTGATTAATGAATGAATGGATCAATCAATGATTGAATGAATGAATGAGGCTGGGGAGGAAGCTATGGCAATATTATAAAGGTCCTTGTATGATCTGCTCACATGTTTAGATGTTTTTCTTCATAAGGTGAGAAATTTTAACTTGTCTAGACAATTCACTCTCATCTAAAGGCCCAATGTCTGATCTTTAGGGCATGTGACACCTAATTTGGTGACTGAAAAAGAAATAGAAGAAAATTTATTCCTCCACAATTTTCTGGTTTTATCTTAAGTGGTTAAATAGTACCTTGTTCATTCAAGCGCTGTAAGTTCCAATTCTTTGTGGTCTAATAAGTGATCTCTTGATTAATCAAATGGTAATTTATTTTACATTGTCACATGTTTACTGTCTCCCTACCTAGGTTCTGCGGTGGACTAATTAAGGACATAAAAAGGAAAGCACCATTTTTTGCCAGTGATTTTTATGATGCTTTAAATATCCAGGCGCTGTCAGCAATTCTCTTCATTTATCTGGCGACTGTAACTAACGCTATCACTTTTGGAGGACTGCTTGGGGATGCCACTGACAACATGCAGGTGGGTCTGGCTGGGGGGAGACACGAATAGGACAGCCCAGGTTGCCTCCCCATCCTCACAGTGCAGCTCGGTGGGAAGCAGATGGCCTTTCAGTTACTCAGCGTGATTTTTCTTTCTTTCTTTTTTTTCTGGATGCCGCATTTTACTTTGCTTCTGGCCTGCTGCTGTATTTCCAACATTTTAGTAGTTATAAAAATAGCTTGATGAAATCTGGCTTGAGTCACAGTGGAGAAAAGAAGGGAAGGAAATGAGGTTGTACAGTTCTATTTGGGCAAAAGCGTGTTAGCTGCTTTAATTTTGTGTAGGACACAAGGTTGAGATCTTCTACTACCTGGGGTGTGTGGATGAAACTGTTAAACTCGATGAGCACACTCTTTCTGGGAATGCACAATCACCGTCATTTTACACAGGATTTATTCGCAGGTGGATTTGTTTATCTGTCCGTAGAATTCAGCTTTGAGAAGTATGAGATAAGAGTTCTTTCTCCTAGTCCCGAGTCTGCTTCTCATTAGCTGTGCAGACTCTGGATTGATGTATTTTGTGTGAACCACACTTTATTGGGTACTTTGCAGGTGGCATTCGCCTACCTTTTGTATCAGTAATACCTCCTGTTTTGGTGATAGAAAAGACACTTCGGGTTCCCCCAGTCAATCACAGAAATATGGATAGAACTACTTTTGCTTGAACCAGTCAGGGAGAAAAACAATAGGCCTTGCACTGGGTACTGAACACAGAGGAGGGTGAGACACTGTAAGTAAAGAACCAGCTTCAATCCCTTTTCAGAATCTGCCCTTCTCTCACTACTTGCTACGCTTTCACCTGTGTGACATTGCTCAGTGCTGCCGCCAGCTTCATTTAAAAAAAAACGGGGGTGGGGGGGACAGTTGATTCCAAATGATTGCTTTTCTTCCACTTCTTTTTTCTTCCCTGGGCACATTTATGTTTTAGATTTCCTCCTAAACACCAAAAGTCTGGTGGAGACTGTCTATACTGCTCCAAGTAAAAAGGCAGAAACTATTTTAAATAATTATATTTAGTTTCTTAATACAATGGTTAATTTTTATGTTTCAGTTCTTGTCTGTCACCCCATTGCATTATTATCCCCAGACTTGGAGGCTTGAAACAACCCTTTTCTCTGCGCGGTTTGGGTGGTTGATGGACTGGGCTGGGTTGGGCCTCTCTTTGGTCCTCTCACATTCGTGAGACGCAGCTGAGGTTGGAGTCACCTGAAGGGGACTTGTCACATGCCTGGTGCCCAGGCTGGGACATGTGCAGGAGCTGGGGACCCAGGCTCCTCCATGTGACTTTTCCACATGGCTCACTCGGGCTTGCTCTCAGCTGGGGACAGTGAGGACTCCTGAGAGCCCGTGTTCTATCAGAAGGAGACAGTTGCCACTCACTCTGCTTGTTTCCACAGGAATGTGTACTCATTATTATTTCATTTTCTGATTTTGAAAGAGAGATTGAAATCTGGTGATTTAAAAATATTGGCAACTGATGAACGTTTTAAAAATAGCATTGTACTGGCCAGGGAGCACATGTCTGTGTGCGTTCCCAGTGACAGACCTGCGGCCCGGAGAGCAGAAACCCAGTGTGCAGGACATGGTGGTGAGGGGGAGGTAGTGTATGAAGAAGGTGGCCCCCACCCATTTTTTTCATAAGGTAGGCATATTAAAGTACAACAGTTATATCAGTAATCAAATGTTTATAAAATCTGTATGCAGAGGGGATAGCTAAGTCTTCATCAAATCAAAGCAAAATGATAACTACAACAGACACTTCGAGAAAACAGGTGGAAGTGCCGGGCAGGCCAGCATGCAGCGGACAATACAGGCTGCCACGTGTTAAGAAAATAAGAGAGAGCTTGGATTTTGAGAGAGTAGCAAGAGCAAAACCATGTCATCTTTTAGAATGTAAAGACTATTTTTGTGCAGCTTTTTAAAAATATTTCTTTTTCAATTACAGTTCATAGTCAATATTATTTTGTATTAGTTTCAGGTGTGCAATAGAATGGTTAGTCAATCACATACTTTGCAAAATGTTCCCCCTGATATGGCTAGGATCTCCCTGGCCCCCTACGTAGTTATTACAGTGTTATTGACTGTATTCCCTAGGCTCTGTTACACATTCCTGGGACTCTTTTGTGACTGCCAACCCATAGTTATTAATGCCTTCACCTTTTTTCACCTAGTCCCCTCTTCCTTCCAGCAGCCGTCTGATCTCTGTATCTATGACTCTGTTCTCTTTTGTTTGTTTACTTTTGTGAAGATATTTTTTCAACACTTTTATTTTCATGGATGTTCTTCTCACTGAGGTGGAGACATTGTGACACTTTCTATATGGTGTTTATTGCCTATAAAAACCACAGAGTGGAGTTCCTTAGCTTTGGAACTCTGCCAAGATGAGAAGTCTATTAAAGTCTATTGCTGACCCCTCCTAGGTGAACTAATTTCTGTATGAGCGAGTTCTTGGGAAACTAAAGGATTCTGCTGTGCAACATTAACATTGATATTCTTCTCTTTTATGAGAAATTACATGGGAAAGGCCTTGCTGATGGAGGGAGCTATTTTCTGGGTTCTGAAGACCTTAGGAGAAACAAATGCTTCCCATGGTCAAGATGTTAAGTATCTATGTGTTGATTTTATCTATTTTAAGGACCAGGGAGTTGGGGGCTGGGAATCGTGAAGAATGTCTCCACCCTGCACGGTGTACACTTGACCCCACAGCGGGTCTGATGGGCCAGCAGGGACCGTCTTCTTGCCTTGGCACCAGGACAACAGAGCATTTTGTGGATTTGGTGCTAAGGCCCAGGTCATTTCACAAGTCCGTGGCAGAGGTTGATTCTTTCCTTTGAAAATATTTAATGTCTCCTGTGTGCCAGACACTATTTTAAGTGCTGGGGATGTAGATAAGTGACCAAAATAGATAGGAATCCTATCCCGACAGCTTTTACACTCTAGGGTGTTGATAAAGCCGTCTTTTTTCTGTACCCACAAGAGATACCCACAGGGGCTCATGTAGGGGTGAGGCCCACTGGCTCTATTTGACACAGTAGATCAAGATTGAGCAGAAGCATACTGATGCAGCCTGAAATAACCTTCATTTATATCACAAGCCTTCATAAATGTGGCAATGTGTTATTCTCAAAAGCACAAGCAGCTCAACTGAGTCAACTGAGAACAGTGCCCTCGCCTTTTCAAGGCAAACAAACAGCACGAGATGGTTCGCACAGGGCCTTTATTGTCAGGTCCCAAATAGACATGGGTGTCGGGTAGAAGCGTGTTGTGAAAACACCGATGAGTCACTGCATTGCTGTTGTTTAAGCAAACTCTTCTGCCAGCTTCTGTGCGGGAGGCCTTGCCTACTCAAAGATGGGATTTTACATTTAAGCATTTATTTCAGAGCTGAAATATCTATTCAGCTCTGAATATATATACTATTCAAATCTATATTATATATGTTATATATACAAATATATATATAACATTCAGCTTTGTATGTGTACACATGTACATGTATGCATATAACCACATGTATGTAATGATGTGTGTACATTTGATAATTACAAATAAATTTGTATGACATATACTGAACATTCCCAGGTATAAATGTGTGCACCACACACACACAAGCACATTTAATCAGAAGCAGTTCTGGGGAGCCACATGGGTCATTTGCCATGGACTGTGCTCAGAATGAAACAGTTGAAGTGATGATGGCCTCAAGTATAATCAGTTCTTAATGGCCACATAGATGACGGTACAATTTCCCCACCCTAGCATTTTGACCATGAGAGGTTTCTGAGGCTTCCAGAGTGAGTATTCATGGGTTTCTTGTTAAGTGTGGGTCAAGTTTAGCTTGGGCTTCTGGGAGTGACTGAGTAGCTTCACCTAGAGTTGGTTAGCCTTGCATTTATCTAGGATCTAGCCCTGTCTTGGACTGTTTGTGTTCTTAGAATTTAATGAGAGCGCACCATTTCTGAGGTCCAGGAATTGTGCTGCCACTCACTGTCTTCTCATGACTCTCGTTATCCTTTCTGGTAATGAAAGGATAGTTGCACTCTGGTCACCTTGCCATACTGTGAAGTGAACAGGGCTCCTCAGCATTGCTCCTAAAGCATGTCCTCTCCACAGCTAAAGCCTGGGGTCATGCACATCACCTCACGGCAGTGGGTTTGTATCCTTAGTTGCCAACCAGCTACACTGCTCTATTCATTGAGGTACTTCCAATTAAACTGTTAAATGTCTATTTAATAAGTATTTATGGATAGCTTAGTCCATAGACAAGATCCTAGAAAGGTTTTGTTTTTTGTTTTTTTTGATACTTTGTGGAAAGTCGCTCTGTTATTTAAAAGTTGTTCTTAGCTTTAGGAAAGTATTTTAACTTAAATCAACATTGTTGATTGTGAATGGCTGGACATAGTTTAGTGAAGATTGAGTGAAGAAAGTCATTTAATTTTTTTCCCAGAAGTAAATATAATCCTATCTTCACAATTTCATAGCAAAAGAATACAGTAAGATTTTTAGAATTCTGTGAATTTTGTGATATTTGTGGAGCTAACAGAGCACATTCTGAGGGAACTTGTCTCATAATAAGGAACATTTATAGTTGGCATCTCCAAATTTGAGGTTTTATTTTAGCATACTGCTGTGCCAAAAATATTTAATCAATCTGCTTAAGTTGGAAATGTATCATTTCTTATTCACATATGATATTCCTTGATAATACAGACATTTCCTTATGAAACTTATTATGTGCAATTTAAAACAGCAACTTTAAAGGAAATTGATAATTGCTTCACTATAGTTAGGGCTATAGAGTGATTTCAGCTTACCTAAATGTTGCACTGTGGTACCAAAATGCATTTCTTCCTTGAAGTGGAAATGTAAGAGGGCATGTCGACCTGTCTGAACTAGTCCAGAAACATTGCCGTTTCAGAACATTAGGTAGGGATAATCTCTCTGTTGGAACAACACAGCTGGGTTGTTTTGGTTAGCAAAAATAAACGGTGAGCAGAGATAAACATGTGTTTACTGACAAAGGAGGGGCTCTGCATTGCTCACTCGTCCCCAGGGTATGCTGGCCACTCCTTCTCCCAGGAAGGACTTCCAATAATTTGCTTCACTTCAACTACAGATTCTGAATTAAAACTGTTTGATTAAAGTGAAGTAATTTGTGACCAAAATTTACTTACCAAAACTCTGTATTTTTTTTTAATGAAAACTTTGTCAACTCTATTTTCTTGGCAGTCAGAAAATGATATTGACTTAGGCTGGTCAGGGATTCCAAATATTGAAAATTTCTAAAATTATTTTGTGATTGGTTTGAAATTATTTTAAGATAGCTTTATTTTTATATGATATAACTGTGCACTGTAGAAAGTTCAAGCAATACAGTAAAACTACCTAGGGTAGTTTTAACTCATAATCTTTTAACTCATAACCCAGAAATAATCATTGATAACCTTTTCATGAATATCTTCCCATACGTCTTGCAGTACAGATGAATATATAGGATTTTATAAAAATGAGCTCATAAACATGCTGTTTCAAAGCATGACTAGTATTTAGTGGAAGTCCTTCCACTTCAGTGTGGGTCCTGGGAGCAGTTGTTAAGACCACACCTATCGGTGCACACACATCATTTTACTTAATTTACTGTAATTTACTTAATAAATCCCCTATCGGTAGACTTTCAGTTTTCTCCAATTTTCTCATCTGAAAAACAAAGGGTGTGCCAAGTTATACTTCCACCAACAATGGACAAGAGTGTCTACTTTTATATAGCCTTGTGAAAAACAGGATTTTGTCCCATGATCTCATTTTTGTCATTCTGAGGGCAATTCTTATTCAATTCAAATTTATTTGATTTTTAGTGAGGGTGTCCACATTTTTATTGGCTATGTATTCTTATTTATATTTGTGCCTTTGGTATATTTTCCTTTTAGAAATTCATTTTTTTCCTCATTGCCTTGTAAGAACTCCTTGTGTAATAAGGACATTTTTCTTTTGCTTGTCAGAAATATCACAAATGTATTCCTAGATTTACTGTATGTCTCTTCACCTTATTTATGATTTTTTGCTATATAGATTCTAATTTTTATGTAGTCAAAATCTTCAATCTTTTATAGTTCCTTATTTCCAGGATATATTTAGAGAGGTTTCCCTACTCTAAGATTAGGAAAATATTTATTCACATTATCTTAGTGCTTTTATGTTTTCATTTGAATTTTTTATCCATCTGGAATTGGTTTTTGTGCAAGGTTATACTGGCACTTGATGTTCGGGCCCTTCAGATGGTCTAGATACAGTCTCAGAGCTGCTCCAACAAGAAAATATATTGTAAAGCCTTGCCCATCCCTTCTATTAGACTTGGAGCTGAAGCTCTTTGGTAAAGGTTTTGGCTCCTACTTTTCTTCAAGCAGGGAGCTAATTTGTCTTTCAAGGCTTCCCTCTTTCTTCAGTCCATGCTGGGCAGTGTAAATAGAAACCCTGTTTATGACAACAAAGCACTTTTAGGCAGAGAAGATGGCAATTAGGATTTGGCATCTGTGATCTGTCAGCAGAAATCACTGATTTATAGACTGTAGCTACACAGGTGAAATGAAAAATGAGGATGGGATACCCAGTCTTCGTCCCTTGCCGACGAGCAGTCTGTGGAACTGAGCCCCAACTGTGCTCGTGGTCGTTCATATTTTGAAAGAGGAGGAAAGGTTGCTTGGATGGGACTCAAATTTGGGCCACACAAGAATCACCCAATCTTCAGAGATCCTGATTTAATTTGTCAAGGTAGAGAAAAAGAGCCAATGCCTTTATTTCTTAAAAAAAAAAAAAAAAGCTTCCAAGTGCGGGCCTGCGAACCAGACAATTGCGGTTCGATTCCCAGTCAGGGCACATGCCTGGGTTGCAGGCCAGTTCCCAGCAGGGGACTCATGAGAGGCAACCATGCATTGATATTTCTCTCCTTCTCTCCTTCCCTTCCCCTCTAAAGATAAATAAATAAAATCTTTAAAAAAAGCTTCCAGCTAATTCTCATGTGACTCAAATATGATTATGCACTTGCATCATTCTGTCATCAGTTTTGATCATATGGCTTGGCCTATGCTGGGAACCTGACATAAGACTCCCGCAGGTAATTCAGAGCTTACTGTCTCTTTCCAGTGGCGATGCTTAAATGGCATTAGGCTGCATCATTTTTCTTGGCTAAATTTCAGAATCAAAGGCCTATCTAGAGACATTTAATTTTATTATTCAACATTTTATACAGTTTGTATAAATTACCACTAACGGGAGCTAGAAACTCTCTTTTTATGGTTAGAAACATTTTAGTATTTTTTTAAGCTTGAAATATAACAATAATGTTAGGGAATGATTTATCATTTTCTGCCATCAAAATATTTTATTTTTCAAGCTTCACTTGGTTGAGAGTTGTCAAAGAAATAGAGAAGTCTTCGTTTGGGGGCACAGTTGTGCCATTTTCCTCTTTCTGTTATTGCCATTCAATAGCCACGGGGTTGTGATGATTATTCCAAATACTACATTTCTTAATAAAAAGGACACAGAACAACAGTGGTCATACAATTCCAATATGAAGATATGAAATTGCAGTAATGTCATAGTTGACAGCATGGATTTTTACTTTTTAATGCTGGTGTTACCAATCATAGTTGCATATGTTTTTCCCTTTAGAATCTCACTCCTATGGTCTGAGGTCTTTTGTGCTTGTGTTTGGTTTTTGCGTGTGTGTTTTGAGAGGGGTACTGGTGGTGATTTTTCTTGGCCGTTTTGTGAAACAGGGCCATCTTCGGTTTGATTCGTTCCCTGCAGAGAAATGTTCAGAAATTGTTTTGGATGTTGATTCATTGCTATAAAGTAAAACAATTTTGTTCTATTATAGTCGATTCCATGTGTTTAGTAACACGAGGAACCAAAAGAAGTAACTCAAAGGTTGTAGCGTTGCCTCCCCACGAGGCTTCTGTTGATTTAGGATTTGTTCTGGGGAATACTGGGGATCTAAAGGGGTTTTTTACTTTCTGTCTCCATCTCCTTCCTCTTTTGAAGGAAAGAGAAATGAAAGGGGCAGGCTGGGAAGGGAGGGGAAGCGACATTTTACTGTATCTCTACTTTGTTGTTAGCTCTTCATGTATTACTGTCTTATTCAGTCCAAATGACTGTCCTGTAAAATAGCCATTGATGTTCTGGAAGAGAGAATTAGGAGTTAGAGTCTGGTGACTGATGGATCTGAGGTTTAAATGCAGATATTCCTGACCCCAAGACATGCTGTTCATGCCGAGCCACCTGGCAGATACCTTGAAAATCATCTAGTTCAACTTCATCTTATATCTAAATAAATACATTATTTATATGTCACGATTCACCAAAAGTGTATTATTTATCTATGCTAAGCGCTTCGCACACATTATCTAATCTAACATGTTTACTAAGGCAAAGAGAGATTAAGTAACTAGCTTGCAGTCATAGAGTAAATGGGACAGTTTAGAAGTAAACTTGAGATGGTCTGACCAGAGTCCATTGTTATAGTGTACCAGCTCGAGGTTTTCCTCATATATGAAAAACTGTATTTGACAAAGGTTGAGTGACACTCCCAAGATCATCGTCTCCTTGGTCCCAGAAGGAAGTCTAGACTCTAGATTTGGTGACCAACAGTTTTTTGTTCTTTCTGCTGCTCCACTGTGGGTGACGCTAGATCAGAAATGGAACGAAACACAAGCCTAAGCAAGATGGGGCTGCAGCACTCTGTGGCTCGTGGTTCCGCTGCACGTCGGAACGCAGCCCCTGAGCTCTCGAGAATTGCTGGGGAGTTTGTTCCTCTGTGGGAAATTGGGCGTAGACGTGTCTTGATGAGTTATAGCTGTTAAAAATACACACATCCACACATTATTTTCCTTTTTTCTATCAGCAAACACTGACTATAATAAATCAGAGAAGGGGTTTCTGATAGTTCACTTTATAAATTGCTTTAAATTCTAGGTACAGTGAAACTAAAGTTATTTATTGTATGAGGTTTTTTTTTAATTTCTGTATTGTCAAGAGGAACATGTCAAAATATGGTGAAGACAGTTCTTTTCTCAGAAATGTTGGAAGCGTCTCCGAGTTCAAGCAAGCTTCTTTCCAGTTCAGTGTGTATAATAAATCGCCGTTCTCTGTTTCAGAATTGCCAGCCACAGAATGGAAACTCTAGCACTTACCAAAGGGTCAAGTACTGAAATAAAAATAATCTGCCTTTTAACTCTCACATGGCGTCCGTAAATCAAAGCCATTTTCTGAAAGAAAGTAATTGTTATCTTTACCGAAGGAGCAACAGTGGCTGTTGACCTTTGATAGGTGGACCTTGGGATGCGATTTGGGCATTTCTTCTTGAATTCCTTTAGTGCCACCCAAGGACCTGCAGAGCACGCGGAAGCATAGTGTTTAGCATGATGGGAGGATGGAGAACATGGTGACGCTAGGAGACCCTGTTCCTGCCCTCACAGTCATTAGTGGTGGTGTCAGAGCAAGCAGAGATTCTTAATCCCGCATTCTTCCTTCCTTCCTTCCTGTTCCCCTTCACACCCAGGCGGTGCTGTATTTTGATCCTGCAATAGTGTTCAAATATCAATCCTATATTAAATTTACAAAAGGACCTTTTTGCAAATAAACATGTACTTTTCTAACTGAAATTTGAGATGAGAAATAGAGGAAACAGGCTAGTTTGCCAGCGTGGGAGGCATTGGTCCCAAGTGATCTGATTAAGAAAGTTGTCATCATTTTGTAAGTTAGTGATGCTCTGTGCTCATTTTGCTTTGTTCTTGTTTTGCTGAAGGGAAAACAATGGGATGTTTCCTAGAGCTATAACTACAGGAAGGTGTGGCCACAAAAGCTTAGCTACTAATGTCCCTGCACACTTCTTTCCTCTAAGATAGAGTGAATGGAAGCTCCTGTATAAGTTCACATTGAACAATGGATATGTCATACAAATATTTTTTTGGAATTGATGTCTTAGAGATTGCAGGACAGGAGGCAAATCACTTTTTGTGACCCCTTTGCTCCTCTTTCCACTTGAAAAGCTTTCCTTTAAAAATAGCTTTTGTGAAGCCCTGGCTGGTGTAGCTCAGTGGATTGAGCACAAGCCTGAGAACCAGAGGATCGCGGTTCGATTCCGAGTCAGGGCACATGGCTGGGTTGCAGGCTGGTTCCCTGCAGGCCAGTTCCCAGCAGGGGAAGCACAAAAGGCAACCATACATTGATGTTTCTCTCCCTCTCTCCTTCTCCTCTAAAGATAAATAAATAAATAAATTAATTAATTAAAAAAATAAAAATATCTTTTGTGCATAAAATATAGCTACTTCTAAGTACCTGCTGTGTGCAAGGTGAGATTGGGCTAAAACAAACGCAAGGTGACCACAAAGAGGAATGCACCATCCCAGGTCGTACGTCATGGCCACCCACCTGGTGGGATTACATATTGTGATTTTATATGCAGAAGCTTCGATTATGATTTTCAGAATGGACCAAAGTCATCTTTTACCCTCTGTAGCCAACCACCAGTCATTTTAGTCACCACAGCTCTTGGAGCCGCTCGGCCAACCTGGTAGGGAGGAATGACTGACTTACATTATGTGTATGATGAAATAGACAGTAATGCTCACACTGGGAAGACTCTATTGTTCGTATCTGATTGATATGTTTGCTGTGGACCTCATGATAGCATATTCTTGTAGCTTACTCTCCCTTGTGACATCACACATGAGAAGAAACTGACATTTTTTTTTTAACACCTGTATTTTCTCTCTTAATCAGGGCGTTTTGGAGAGCTTCCTGGGCACAGCTGTCTCTGGAGCCATCTTTTGCCTCTTTGCTGGTCAACCACTCACTATTTTGAGCAGCACAGGACCTGTTCTAGTTTTTGAAAGGCTTCTCTTTAATTTCAGCAAGTATGTATATACATATCTAATTATAAATTAGGATTGTTTAACTGTAGCACATTCATTGTCTGGATAGAGCACAAGATAGTAATTCAGTAGATTGGAATGCAGGCACTGTAAGATTTGGAGGTTGAAAGACTGTGGAGATTAGGTAGTCTGCAGTCATTTTACATTTGATTGAATGGGGGCCCATGTGTTTTGTTATCTGCTCGCCTCCACCTTGATTCCCTGCCCGTCACCATCCAGCTTTGTGCCCCGGGCGGCCGACCTCTGTGGGATGCAGCCCTTGGGCTCCTCCTCCGTCTGGCTTCTTGGGGAGTTTGGTCGAGTGTGGAGCACCTGTAGGACA
Source organism: Sturnira hondurensis (assembly GCF_014824575.4). Taxonomy (NCBI): domain Eukaryota; kingdom Metazoa; phylum Chordata; class Mammalia; order Chiroptera; family Phyllostomidae; genus Sturnira; species Sturnira hondurensis. The sequence goes on along the minus strand of NW_028087215.1, from coordinate 1,797,637 downwards.
GGAGTGAAGAGAGGTCAGGATGCAAGTCCACCTCCCCTCCCCGGCTCTGCTCTAGCCCCGCAGTCTGGTGGTGGCTTGGTCCTTGTGCAGCCCCTCGGAGGCGGTGGCCCCTGCACCCGGCTCGGCCCTCACCAGGCTCTAGGGACTCTGTTCCTTGCTCGGCCTTTTCAAGCCAGGAAGTAGGACCGGCTTCCTTATGCGGCTCGTCCCTGAGCGCCCCGTCATCCTCTGTTGTCACTCACAGCCCCAGAAACAGCCCATTTATTAAGGGTTTTCAGAAACCCGTTTGAGGATGACTTCTGTTCCCTGCCGTGATTCTGACTGACGCTCCAGAGAAATGAAAAGCCTTGTCCGAGGCCACGTGGTTCATCCGCGAAAGGGACCGGGTGCTCCTGTGGTCCACTGCTCCTAACCTCGCTACAGTGTTGTTGGAAGACACACTGTAAGACTCAGCTGAGTGAAATTTAGGGCTTGCTGAGTGCTGACCTTGTACCAAGTATTGCTCTATGTGCATTACATAGAATAATGAATAGGGACTCTTTACTGCAGTTCTTGCAGCAGTCCTGTGAGGTGGGGATGGCCCTGTTTTATAGATGAGAAAGCTGGGGTGGCGTGAGGTCGCACCACCAGTCACTGGCAGGACAGGGGTAGGAATCCCTACTTTTCTGACCTCAGAGCCTCTGCCCCTTACAGAATCACCGGACACAACTAATGGGCATGACGATTATGATATTAATATTTTCTTTTAGAAATTGATGGATTGTTGTAAGAAGGAGAAAATCGAGTTAAGCAAATTGTCCAAGTGGCCACATTAGCACACAAATGGATTTGAAATAAAATTGGGTCTTCTGGCCTCTTCCTAATGAACTTAATACCTCTAAGAGGGAATTGTCTTGACTGGCAGATCTCAGTCCTTAAATGGGTTGCAGAATTTCTTAAAACTTGCAGCACTCCTTGTTGGAATTCTCATATTCTTACGTTGTTGTACATTTTTAGGATTTTCATATTAGAGATATCATTGCCTATGTAACACCTCATGGCCTTTGGGACTCATTTGTGGCAAGCCCTTGAAACTGCCATCAGAAATGGTCACAAGGTATAAGATGGGAAGGAGGATTTAAAACCAGTGGTTTGAAAACTGGCTTGGGAACATCAGTGAGGGTCTTCTGAGAATTCAAAGTTCTAAATTTTAAATGATGCGAGCTTTTTGTTGCTTGTTACAGCACATCCTTTCTCCCTTTTAGTTCTCAGAAGGACATTGGAAAGAATTCTGTTCATGTCAGTTTACAGAAGAGTCAAACAATTTTTATATGTTTAAGAAAACATTGTGTGAGACAAGAAAGCCTTTGCGGAAAGATTAAACACGTGTGTACTATAAACAGGAACAAATGTGCGCAACCTTTGCAGAAAGATTTATGGGACGCAATGCGATTAGAGCCTTAATCTACAGAAAATGTTTACATCTCAGTTTACTTTAGATAATTGTAGGAGATTATTTCCTTTTACTAAGCTAGTTCCTTTCTCACTTTCCCTTCTGTTTTATCATAATTGGTAACATAAACATAGTTCCAAGTGATTTATTTGAAAACAGTTGTAAAGCAACAAGAAACATTGTAACTCAGTGATGGATTTAAAGCCAGGTTTCTTAAATGTTTCTTGTTGTGGTAAACTTTACTATTATATTCACCATGGTGTATCATTTGCTTAAATATTATAACGACAGGGCCGGTGTTTTGTCTGGAGGCAGAGTGTTTGTGTAGACCACTAATTCCCAAAGTTTGTTTCGCCAGTTAGTAGTCCCTTTAATGCTCTCCGAAGAAAGGCTTCTGTGATCACAGTGAGTCTGGGAAGTGCTGTGTATCGTATCTCCCTGTTGGTCACTTCGCACATTAGCTCACTAAGGGATCTGAGGAGTCCTTCAGTAAAGAAACCATTTTACTCTGTTTTGCTCAAACTTTCCCCAGCATATCTAATGACTTTTTAGAAACAGGTACATTCTGCTGTGTCTTTTGCACTGTTTTTATACATTGCATCCCAACACTAGATAATTATATTAGGTTCTTTTTAGTGTGGAATCTGAAGGAAGTTTTTAAACAATGTGTTCCAAGCCATGTACAAACTTCATAATTAAAGTTGGGTTTTAGCCTGTATAATTGACACTTGACCATTCCACAATTTCTTTCTTATATTCTTTGAACAATTTACTTAGAAATCATCACATGATTTTCTTCTGTTATATTACCGTACTTATTCATTTAGCTTAAGGAATTTGCATTTGTTTGTCAGTAGTTGAACATGTTTCAATAGGGGTTTTTCAGTTTGTATCCATGGTTTTATGCTACTCAGAGACTGACTCAAAATATCTACAAATGGTACCATAAAGATGTAAACCCATTTTCTCCTTCTAATTCACCATAGTTTTTTGATCTCTTACTGTAAGTTCCTGCTACTTTTTATAACTTAATTGCTATTGAAACTTGGCACCAAAGGGACTGGATGTAACACTGCCATTTTACTGCAGTCCTTAGTATTGACCAACTTGTTTTAAAAGGTTTCTCATCTCCTCAGTGCTATAAACATATCACTCTCATAATGAAATGCCATTGGTTCTAGTGATCTTTATTTGGATTATTCTTTGAGAGCTACTCTGGGAGTATTTAAGTATTTTAGGGCAGCTAGTTTGTTATATTGTTTAGGTCTTAAGATTTAAGTTCATATGTGCATTTTGCCCCTTTGACTCAAACTGTTAATGTTCCTGATCATGAGCTGGTTAATGATTTGTAGTCATCCTGTCCTGGAAACATCAGTCTATTAACAACTGCTAGCATTCCTGGAACAAATCAAGATTGCTCTTTCATCTTGTTGGGAAGCAAAACTGGTCCTTGGTTAAAACTTATTTTATTTTAATTAAAAAGCCTGCTGGCTCAACTGTAATTAAGCTATGTTTCCTAGTTCTGACCCTGACACTGGCACTCATGTGATAATGTCGGTGAGCTCCATTTCCTAGAGTTCATTTGGTTTTCTCTACAGTCTATCGAACTCACAAAGGTAAGGATCAGACGGTACCTATGAGCCAACAGTGGACCTGCAGGAGGCACAGAGGAACCTGAGAAAGGCTGCAGAGTTGTGTCAGCCAGACTCCGGGAAACCCATAGACCACAGCTCTCTGCCCCAGTGTGAGTCTCCTGCTTTGGTAATGCAGGCCAAGCTGTGAGATTTGGTGAGGAGATGGACATAAAGGACAATGCTTTTAAGGCCCCCACTATTAGGCACTAAATACAAATAGGTTAAGGGAAGCATGGTGTAATTTTTTAAAGGGCCAGAATGAGAATGCAGAGATTTGTTTTCTGGACCAGCTCTGCCAGTAAAACCTTGGCTTTGGACAGATGACTAAACTCCCATTGGCCTTGGTGTCCTCATCTATAAAATGGGGCATACTTGACTGGTTGGTATCTGTATTAATCAGGTTTCTTCAGTGAAACAGAACCAATTGGATATGTATGTATAAAGAGACTTATCATAACAAATTAGATCATATGATTATAGTGGCTGGCAAGTCCAAAATCTGCAGGGTGAGCCAGCAGGCCGGAGACCCAGAACTGATGTTCTAGTTCAAGTTTGAAGGTTGTCTGCAATAGAAGTAGGAAGAGCCGGTGATGTAGATAGAGTCCAAAAGCAGTCTGCTGAAGAATTCTGTCTGGCTTTGGGGAGGCCAGTATTTTTGTCCTACTCAGGCCTTCAACTGATTGAATGAGGCCTACTGACATTACGGAAAGCACTCTGCTTTGCTCAAAATCCACTAACTTAAATGTTAATCTCATCCAAAAACACCCCTACAGAAACACTCAGAATGTTGGACCAAATATCTGGGCACTGCATAACCCAGCCAAGTTAACACATAAAATTAGTCATCACATTATCTAAGGAGCTATTAAATTTAATATTCTATAAAATTTTCAGTCAGTTATCTTCTGATTACGTGACATAGCTCATAGATCAATGTCAGGAACTGTCTTGGTCAAGTTCTGGGTCACAGTCACATTGATTCCTCCAGCCAGTCTTTATTGGACATCGGCTAAGTGCCAGTCACTGTGCTAGGCAGAAGTTTTAATTTGATTCTGAGAGCAGTGGGAAGCTATCAGAAAGGTCTTTGAGGTTTCTGATTTACATTTACAAAGATCATTTTGGCTGTTATGTGAAAAATGGCTTTGAATAGGATATGCATGGATATAAGTAAGGATATCATATTAATAAAGAGTTTCTTACAATAAGTAGACAATGAATTCTTATTGACTCAGACCGGGCTGTTGATGGTGAAGCTGTTGATATAATACCTTTGGAAAAGTATTAAAATATATTACTAACAGTTATCAGTAACCCATTGTCTAAAAATATGGATTTGGAGCTTCAAGCATGTATGATCACTGATTTATTTCTTTGTCTCATACAAGAACTGTGATGACTATTATCTGCCTTTTGCCACAAAAAATTATGAGAAAAAAACATCGTAAAGCACTGACCACATAATTTTAAATGAATCAGTATGAAATGGTAAAATGTCAACACTTGATTCTTCTTTTCCTCAATGTGAATCTTGGACTATTCATTTGCAAGAAACAGAAAGGCATTAAAAAACAATGGCCTCTTTAGATGGAGGTGGCCTGCACTAAGATGCTGTTTCAGATACAACCTCAGAAGGGTGTCAGTCAGGTCAATAGATAAGTGTCGAGAAGTGGTCACATCTGGTTGTAGCCCAGCAAGACCGCCTTTCCTGATTGGAGTACTGTCCATGATTCTGATATCATCTCCTCACATTGGTGGCCCCGTGAGCATAACACATGGTGTCATGCCTCGTGCATTTATAAGAAACTCTTTCAACGTCTCCTGGCCTGACCCTCCCTGGCCTTTCCAGAAAGTTTCTGCCTAATTACCTGGAGGATTTTTTTTTGCTGCTCCATCAGTCTCCCAGCCAGGATTACCTAATTCTCCTCCTTCTGTGACACTGTGTGGACTTTTAGAAATCACTTAGCGTTTTACAGTGAGATTATATTTACCAGTGTGTCTCTCTTAGCAGACTGTGAAGACCTGAGGACAGAGAACATGTTTATTTCAGTGTCTTCATTAACTGGCAAAGCTCAAAAACATTTATTGAATACATACTGGGTTCTGGTGTTAGGTTTTCAGGTTATTTGCTTTATAAACTCCATGAAGGCAGGGAGAACATTTTCTGAGTGAGAAAATTAATGAATTGTTTACATATAAATGGTATGGCTGCTTTTGATGGGCTTTTCTCAAACTGGAATTTTTTCTTGATGGTAGCATATTAATATTACTAGACCAAATCTTTAAACTTAATGTTTTCTGGGAAGAAAAATGAAGAATGAGCTTTTATCTACTGGCTCAAAGTAGTCTTGTGTTTTTAGCAATCTTTCTGCTGAAATACATTTGGTAGTTTTACATTATACTTTGTGGGCATTGGAGAAGGAGTGTAACCTTTCTTTCTTCTTTTCAGGGACCATAATTTTGACTACTTGGAGTTTCGCCTTTGGATTGGCCTGTGGTCAGCCTTCCTGTGTCTCGTTTTGGTAGCCACCGATGCCAGCTTCTTGGTTCAGTACTTTACGCGCTTCACCGAAGAGGGCTTCTCTTCTCTGATTAGCTTCATCTTTATCTACGATGCTTTCAAGAAGATGATCAAGCTTGCCGATTACTACCCCATCAACTCTGACTTCAAAGTGGGCTATAACACTCTCTTTTCCTGTGTCTGTATGCCGCCCAACCCAGGTATGGACGCCAGGTTTAGTGTTTGTGTTTGGAGGAGGGTGTTGGCTTCATGTATGCATACTTTCAACATGGGGTCATGGTCCTCAGGAAGGGGTTTCGTTTTATTTTCTCTGAGGAACTATGTGGCTGAATTTCAAGTCTCATGGGCTGCAGTAGCTTAGCCATGTGATTCAATCAGGAAGTGAAACCAGGAGCTCTGGAATATGAACATAACTAGCTCAGTACTTAAAATTAACTCAAACTGCAGTAGTTGCGAGGAAATCCTGTGTTTATTATTAGTGATCTTATCTGATAGGTGAGAAAACCAGTACATACTGTATATTAACAGATGTAAGGACCAGACAAACCTAGTCCTTTGAATTTCTATCCTGTATTTCACTGCTTCTTCATTGCTACAGGAATCTCTTCCTTTAAGTTAACTCTGAATAGATTATTTTAAGCCTATAACAGAAAGAAAGAAGATACTAATTCACTTTGTATAATTTGAAGCATGAAATTAAAAATAAATTCAGACTGGAGTCACCTGGTGATAAAGTAGCACCTTAACATTCATCTCTGTTAGACAACATAAATGAGAGTGGAAAGGAAAGGAAGAGACAAAAGAAAGAAAGAAAAGAAGGCATGTCATGTTCTCAGAGAAGATTTATACTTCAGAGTCAAGAAAGATATAAAAGTGAAATTAACTTCTGGGTAAGGAATATGATTCTATACATCTTAGCACTTTAATATCCATCTTGCCAAACCTGAGCACTTTTCCACAAAAATGTGTTCAGCCTGGTCTTTGGAAATTTTTCTTGCAGAAATTCTTCATCATTTCATAATATGGAAGGCATTTGGAAAAAAAGGATTCACTTTGAGGAAAGTTGCTTTACATCTGTTACAGACAATTAAGTGGTGATAGTGTTAGTGATCCCAAGTTATGTAATTAGCTACTGGTTGATGCCCCTTAATGTAAAAATTAATGTACAATTCACACTCTTTGGATTATAGCACCAGAAGTACAGCAGTGCTCTGAGAGCTGCATAAACCCGGGCATGAGTGCGGGCACGGTCATGCAACATTTACTTACAGAGTCTGAGGGAAAACCTCGTAATATTGATAGTAAAACAAATGATTGTATTATAAACTAAAATGCATAGTGCATGCACATTTAAAAATGAGACAAAATGCTACAAAGGATACTGATGCATGTGGCAGGCGCTGTCAGATCACTCCCAGATATTTGAGTTGTGCTTCTTCATCACCTTGAGTGGTGAGAGAAAAGAGAACAGTCTCTCCCTACACATCGGTCTGTCAGTAGTAACTGATGAAAAGATAGGGCATTGTTTCGCTTTGCACTCATGGATTTTTTTTTGTTGCTGTTTAAGGAAAATCATCACACACTAAAGAAAAACCCATGCTTAAAAGCAAAGCAGAGAGAGTACAAAGTGGAAATATGAAAATTCAGGAGAACACAAATGACATGCAATTATAAAGGGCTATTACTCCTCAGATGTATACTGATTGGAAATAATTTCAGAACTTAAAACTGCTTGGAAAAATGGGTATTTAATACATGATAGACATTTTTATTAGAATCAATTAAATGTGCTCCCAGAGAAACACAGTTGTTGACATTACCCAACTGTGTAGAGCTCTTCTCAGGAGAGAAGGGGATAAAACTCCTAGTCATCAACCATTCTGGACTTTCAGGGCAAGTCCAGACTGGGCATGTTCAAAATATTGGATCACAGGCATATAGCAGCTTCTTAAATAGCATGGTTTCATTCAATGCCATTTTGTTATAACATTAATAAGGTCCTGTAGGAAAGTAACTCTTGTTCATAATCAGCCTATGGGCAAAATTAGTTTTGTTACACATCATTTTGCCTAAAGTCACAGCCCATTGACAGTATTAAGGGGAAACTTACTATATTTAATTGTGGGATTTTGAACTGTTCATTTATTTATTTCTGTCTATCTACATGTACATGTTTATGTATCTATGGAAAAGTCTGTAAGCTGACTTTGTAGGCAAGCCTGAGTGAACATACAGTAATATTTTTCTAAAGGACACAAGCTACTGCTCAGCTGTTCTGAGCTTTGATGTTTTCATAAAGACAGGTGAGGGCTTTGTCAGCACACCTGTCTCAAAAAAGAGATCTACCTGTTGTCAGCCCTGGACCTACCTGAGGCTAATGGAAACTTGCATCCATTTTTTTAATTGGATGCTGGCAGAGAAGGTAAAATGAAAGCCAGGAAGATATATCTAAATGTGTTTTCATTATATAAAATACAAAAAGATTTTACATGCAATTTTGCTTCTAAAAAGGATCTTTGTTTTCTTGAAAAAGTGATCCTGAGGGTTGAGCTGATGTAATGTTTGCCGTGGCAAGTGCTGGCTGAAGGGGTGAGAGCTTTCCCTTTGATCTGTTTCCCCCAGGTGGTTTAAAAGTCAGTCCTAAATAGCGAGGGGTTGTCTTGGGTGAACTGACAGTTCCTCCTACCTCCAGCTGGTATCAGTAAAGCAGTGCTCCAGGGCTTCGATGTCAAAAAATCGACTATCCCAGTCCTAGCTCGGCAAGGCCCAGTGTGGCCTTTCGGCGAGTTCCCTTTCCCGAGGCATCTTAGCCTTGCCGGATAATCTGTAGAATGGGGTTAAAAGTAGTTCCTACGTGTGGAATTGTTTTGAAGGGGAAAAATGAGATTATAGAGAAAGGTACTTAGGACAGCATCTAATGTGTAATCAATAATTAAATGTTAACTGACATTATTATTACTGTCTTTATTCCTTAAGACTTAAGGCTCACAAGTATCTTTTAAGTGTGAACGATAGAGCAAAAGAACCAGTTTTCATCATTCTCCCGTGAGCAAACATTCTTGGGCAGTTGGCCCATTCTGCAATAAGACTGCTGGTTGCACTCTGTGTTTTTAGAGTCATCCAGATGAGTGGCACTCATGACAGATATGTTCATGAATGCAAGGATTATATAAACCTATGGAGATGGAATCTGTCTCTGGTTTGAAAAAAAGGCAATGATTATTTGCATGTTCACAACAGTCCATGTTTTACAAAATTCCTTAAGATTAATGAGTGTATTTCTCTAATAACCTTAATATGTTTTTATAGCAAACTGCAAAAATCCACCAATAGCACTTCATGATAGCAAACTAAAAAATGATAGTGAGAGAATAATGCGTCTGCACATACAGCTAGAGTAAGTATTCTAAAAACAACAGAAGGCCGGTCTTTCATCGCAACATGCCCTCCTAGTAAAAGAATTCAATCAATGAGTCAATAATATTTAAACTGGCGGACGGCTTGTTTTTCCGCACTGGGGCAATATGTTACAGTGAACCAGTGACTGCACAGATGTAGCCGTGATCCTGCAAACGAGAAATGATTTTACAGGAAAGAAAATAGGAGTCATTTAATCACTAAGAAAACTATTCACAGCGATGTGTGTGATCTGTCTTGTTCTCACTTGCTTCCCTAAAACTTCATCAGTTCCTGAGTTGTCTTTTAATTTTAGTTGGTATCCAATTTTATATTGGTTATATTAGTATTTCAGGGGTACAATGTAGTGATTTGACATTTTTAATACCTTACAGTGTGATCACCCCACGACTCTGGGTAATCACTTGTCACCTTGTAAAGGTATCACAATTGACTGTATTTCCCGTTCCCTTTTGACGATTTCACCCACCCCAGCCCCCTCCCATCATATAACTATCCCTTTGGTCTCTGTTACTACGAGTCAGGTTTTGTTTTGTTGCTTATTTATTTTTAGGTTCCATATATAGGTGAAACCATATTTGTCTTTCTCTGCCTGACTTATTTCAATTAGCATAACAGCCTCTGGATCCGTGGTCCCCAACCTTTTTGGCACCAGGGCCTGGTTTCCTGTGGCAGCTGGGGATGGTTTCAGGATGATTCAAGTGCATTACATTCAAGCTCACTTCCTCCTGTGCAGCCCCGATTGGCCCCTGCTGTAGGTCCATCTGGGTTTCCTTTTCTTAATATACCTTTTTCTCCCTTCTTCTCACCCCATCTGTTGCTCAGTAACCTAGGTTGTATATCTAGGTTCTCATTTACTGAAGAACTAAGGAAGCTCAGTTGGCAAGTGCTAAAAGGAAAATTGGCCATGAAGTTTGACCTACCAGTCAGGTGGATACATGGTTTTAGTGCTAATATTTCCTTTGCTCAGAAATGGGATAACTATTAATTAATGCACAGCCAATAGATGTTTTATGCTATCCACTTCGTCTTGATGATTTCATAGCAGACATGTATAAAAAAGAAGATGACTCAGCCCTGAGCAGCGGGGCTCCGTTGGTTGGGCATCATCTCGCAGAGCAAAAGGTCTGTTCAATTCCTGGCCAGGGCACATGCCTGGGTTGGGGGTTTGAGGCAACTGACTGATGTTTCTCTCACAAACTGGGGTTTCTCTCCCTCCCTTTCTCCCTCCATTCCCATCTCCATAAGTAAGTAAGTAAGTAAATAAATAAATAAATGAATAAATAAAAGCTTTAGAAAATGGTAAAGTTCAAAAGCTAAAAGTGAAACCTGAAAATATCTAATTGAAGGACAAGTCACAATATCCATTTCATCACCAACATCCCAATTTGGAAAATTGCTAGTGTGATAAAATATAAACAATGTGTGCTTTGGACTAAAAGAAACTGAGTTTGAATTTCTGCTGTAACTAGCAGTGTGCCCTGGGCTAGGGAAATTGCCTCATCTCTTTGTTTTATAATTGGTAAGCTGAGTTAGTAAGTGTACTTTCTCTTATAGGTTCCCATAAAGATTAAATAGAATACCGTATGTAAAATTGTTTGGCACCAAACAAACACTGAATAAAAATGTGTTCTCCCCCACACCCCCCATTTCTCATTGTCCCACAAAAGATGCCCCAATGGTTTGTATTCATTGAATGGGATTCAAATATTTTATTTTTCCTGAAATTTTCCTAGAGAAAGATACTAATTAGGCTTCTACCAGAAGCCTACAAAAAAACCCCTAATGACTAATAAGCTGTTGTAGATAAATGTGAAACATTCAAGTCATATTTAAATAAAGTATCTTAAGGCATTCAGTGCATCATAATTAGAAAACAATACTATTACACTGACTCTCAAGACCACATAAGTATTCACAAACATACATACACCACACATAGTCATACAGGAGAAGGATTTGAAGTCCTAGAGGTAAGATTCAGTTCTTCTAAGTGACATCTAATTCATTCAAAGACATAAATGTCAGAAGTTTGTAAATAGGGTATAGATCATGGACTTTCTTTTTTCCTTTCCCCAATCCTTTTTTCTTCCCCTTCTGCCATCAACAAAAATTCACTGAGGATCTATTTCATTGCTTTTTAACCATTGTGCTGCTTTCAGTGAAGTAGAATACATTACCACAGATACACCCCCATACATATCTACACATATTGGTCATTATACAGTTAGTAATAGTGCTTTTTAATAGTGTTTATTACTTTTGGAATGAACACAGTTGAATTTTCATTTGACCCAATTTATTTAGAAATAAATTCTGTTCTAGTACCTGTGTTCATCTGCCTAATGTGCCAAGGTCACAGTGACTGTGCACTCAAGGGCATGTTAATATTTTGAAAAGTGTTGAAACAAATATTCTGACCAGGTGTTGGTTTAGTATCTGGAGGGAAAGAAGCCTTGGTAAAAATGATAAACAAATTAGAAAAGCAAGAAAAAATAGCCTCAAGGTGATAGACACTAAGCTTTATTGTTAACAGAAAGGATATATTTTATTGATTCGCTGTTGACTGATCCAGGCCAGGGAGAACATGCTTAATAATGGATGACTGAGTAAGACGAATAAAGCTCTTCTCAGGCACTGAGTGCATCACTGTCTTTAGTATCTCTACAGAAAAGATTGCCTATTTTTCCGGTGTGAAACTGTAAGACCAAGTCCAGTGACTGGAAGTGGCCATGGCTCTCATTTCTGTACTTCTGTTTTAAGCCTCCTCACAGCAAGAGGAGGCTTCCAGATGTTCTAAGATGGTTGTCACTGGAGTGGAATTTCCTTGCCATTTCTTTCTATATAATTTTTCTATTATCTTCATAAATGCTGTCCACCAAGATGTGAAAACCATTCAAAGGAACTGCTGCACCATGTCTCCGGTGGTCGCATATTATATATTTCATAATTAGAAAGCCCATTAAAAGAAAATTAGGAAGTAAAAGATAATCCTAACTTATCTTCTGTGACCTGCATCTTATTCTGTGCAACTTTTTTTATTGTCATTCCCTCTTTAGATTATAGAGTAGGTTTAAGTCATGGACTAATGGTTAAACAGGAAGTACAAGGCCCTCTGGTGTAGCATTACTTAGGCTGTTTGCAAGGATGCTTTACCAGCGCAGCTGACGTGTTATCATTCATGGTAATGTGGTCTTTTAAGAAAACCAGAGGTATCTGAATGAGCTTCCTTTTTTAAAAAAAAAACTTTAGTTATTTATTTTCAGAGAGGGGGGAAGGGAAGGAGAGAGGGAGCGAAATATCAATGTGTGGTTGCCTTTCATGTGTCCCTCACTGGGACCTGGCCTGCAATCCAGGCATGTGCCCTGACTGGGAATCGAACCGTGATCCTTTGCTTTACAGGCCCACGCTCAATCCACTGAGCTACACCAGCCAGGGCTGAATGAGCTTCCTTTTACTGTCCTAACCTATCTTTTAGAGGTTTCTATATAATGCTTTCAGGAATGAGAAAAGGAGAAGCAATGAATTTGAATAATTACCAGACCTGGAGTTTTTTCTAGTGTTGGCTTTGTACAAAACACAGATTTTAGCCACATACCTCTGAAGAATGTCTCTACACACTCTTCAGGATGAGTGGATGTGAGGTTTTGTGGGAAGAGCGGCTCAGTCCCTTCAGCTTGATGGCAGGTCGCTGCTCAGCTCTTTCACTCCCGGCGCAGTACAGAGTGAGCACAGGGAAGGTGTCCATGGAGCGAAGAGGGTCATGACCTAAACTTGCCAAGTTAGAGAGAAAATCTCAAGCATCAGACTTGGGGAAAAAACTTGGAAAACAAAAAAGTAACAACAAGAAACGTAAAGAAAAATGTTCTGGTAATTTTGTTTTAAGATTAAAGCCTGAAATACTAACAAGTATTTCCCTAAGAGCTACTTCTCTCAGAGTTTTCCTCATTCACCTTGTCATCCCTACAAAAGCCATTTTGCCCATTTATTTATCTGGAAATTCAAAGTATAAATATTTGACTTTATCAAGAGGCACTTGTATGGTCAAGTTTTCCAGGGCCTTTAAATAAATCTGATATGACCGGGTAGGCAAGAACTTTATTCAGTTTTATTCTGTATCTGTCTTCTAGTTGCTCAAGTTCCTAAAGATGTTGCTTTAGTAGAATGGGATAAAACATTAAAGTTTTAATGTCATAAAGAATACTCTTAAATTTATTCTGATTCAGAGCAGGTTAGTCAGTTTCACATTCTTGTAACCCCACAAGCTATGTTGAGGGTATAAATTCAGATTGGGCCAACATGGACTAAGTACCATCCATGAACCAGACATTTTACTAGGGGATTTTAATAAACTCTAAATATATAAATTCTAATAAACTCTAATATATACCATTATAATATGTATGTCTTTAGATATCCCATAAGCTTATGAGTTAGCTGATATTCCTTCCGGGGGGGGGTAAATTTCTGCTTTCTCCAGGCCATGAAGCTAGTAATAACCTTAGTGACCATCTATTTAGCTTTTAACTGGTACTGGACACTGTGCTAACAGTTTTGCCTGCATCATGTTGTTTAATACACACAGTAACCTTATGAGGTAGATGGTTTCAAATCCAGTTTTCATGAACATGGGACTTACTGTCGAGAGGCAGCTTCCTCCAGATCATGTGGCAAGGAAGTTTGGGGACCCTGTGCTTCCAGTGTGATGTGGTGGTGTGGTTAAAGCTGACAGGTCTGCCTCAGTGGCAAATGGTTGCTCATACTTGACCTTAAGTTCTCAAGTGAGCAATTGTGTGTATTCCTAATGGTATGTTTCCTGCAGATGTTTAAAGCAGAGGAATCATGGGTAGTTCCTGCTGCCAGGTTACGAGAAGATAAAGGACAACCTTAAACAGTGCGATTGATAGTCTCTCTGCAGGAGGTATACTAACAAGGGCACATGGGTGTGTCCATGCATAGCTTCTGCAGCCTGTTCTTTCTCTAGATCTCTCATTAAACGTAAAGAAGGAAAAGCCAGCTGAAGACTGAAAACTCCCAGGCGCATTTTTAAATGCCTGAACTGACCACGTTAATTCCCCTGATGCAGAGGATCAGCTAGAATTTGATACATGGGAAGGAGGATCAAGAAGTGAAAATCCAAGTAACATAAAACGATCAATCTGCGGAAACTCCCTGAAACTGAGTATGGGACGCAGACTGTCCCAGTAGCAATTGGCTAATTCTAAATAAGCCAGACTCTTAAAGCAAAGAGTTTCTTTGCTTCATAAGCCACAGTGCTTAGCAAACAGTGCAGACGGAGTGCAGTGTGTTTTGGATTTTCCATTTGACCTTTCCAGAATCCTAATTAAGGATATTGCAAATTCTGTATAAACAGACCATTCTGCAGTTGGTTGCCAAAATATTTGCATTATATGTGTCTAGATACAAATAGTGACCAATGTCTCTTGTGGACCAAGCTCCCAATTGGAATTAATCATTTTTTCTTCTGTGAGCTTAAATGAATTAACTTTTAATCTTATTTATGGACTCTACCATATTCTGCCAATATATATTTATAGAAGTGCTTGTTTATATATTTATTTTGAAGTCTTTCTCTTTAAGCAGCAACTTATTAAAATAAATGTATAAAGTTTATACTTTCTACAGTTCTTTTGATACTGGTCTTTTGGTATTTTGAGAGTCAGTGTGCTTAAATAGCTTGTCTCAGAGGAAAACTGAAAAGATAGAAGGAATTTTATGAGCAGAATAGATGCATATGCAAAACTTAACAGTAGTTAATAACAGTTCATATTTGAATCCTATTTTAGTTTACTCATGACCTTTATTATTTATCAGTCATTCCATGAAAAAGGAGCATTGACTATCTTTCCCCCTCACTCCTTACTCCTTGCCTTTATGCAGAAAAATATACTGCAAACAGACCTCCACTGTCTTGTGACAAGAAGCTCACGATATTACATTCAAATAATCCAGCTCAGGAAGAGCAGCTGCCCAGACACCATCCGAACAGTGTCTGTGATTTAACAGATACTGTTTCCCTGCAAATGCACAGACAGGTCAGACATTTCAGCCCAGAGTCAAGATTCACGTCATCTAACCTTGGCAACTACTATCCTACCTTGAATTCTGTGGTCACACAAATCATCTTGATTTGGATCATTAGAAATGCTAGGTAGAGAAAGAAAGAATGCTGAGCAGGTTTTAGTATCAACTCTGCTTCTGATGGACTCTGTAATCCTGAGCAAGAAACCTGGCACAGCAGGCTTCGGAATCCCATCCAGCATAAGAAGGATATACAAGCACACCTATTGTTTGATCTTGTGTGCTTTTAAGTGAACAGATGGAATAATGCAAGAAGTGTACTCTAAGTTTTTTAGGACAAAATAGTAATAAAAATCTAGGTTTTGTTAATAGTATTTGATTCACACTTTATTAAGGGAATGGATTCATATTTGGTTTTATTGTTAAGGCCAAGCATCCTTTAACCTGTTTTGATTCTTTCTGTGACCTTAATGAAACAGAAAGCACTGTATAAGCAAACAGACAGCTTTCATGCGTGCTTGTTTTATGGAGGAAATAGGGAAACCCTGACAACAGCTCGCTTTACGTTAAAAGTTCAACAAATTCAGAGCCTTCAAAGGGCAGAATGGATTGTAAAAGTGAGAAGGATCCAAGCTGAGTATTTTCTTCCCTTTTATTTTCTTTCCTTAATTCATTTCATTTGCCTTTATCTGCTCCAATTCATTTGTGACTACAAATTATATGGCCCCTTTTCTAGCTTCTTTTATTGACAGTTAGTAAGTGGTTTTTCAGCTTTATTGAAGTATGATGGACAAAATTTTAATATTCCTAAAATGTACAACATGATGATTTCATGTGCATGCACATCGTAAGAGGTTTCCCATCGAGTTAGTTGACATATTCATTACCTCAATACTTATTTGGTGAAAACACAAGTTCTACTCTCAAGAAATTTTAATTATGAAATACAGTTATTAGTTATAGTCACCATGTTTTACATAGACCTTATTTATCTTATAGTTGACAATTTTTACCCTTTACCAACCCCTCCTTATTTTCCCCAGCCCCAGTCCCTGGAAACCACAGTTATGCCCTATTTTTATGAGTTAGACTTCTTTTTTCTTTTTTCAGTTTCTACCTATAAGTGATGCTATGCAGTATTTGCCTTTGTCTGGCTTATTCCACGTAGAGTGTGCTTCACGTTTCTCCATGTTGTTGTGAGTGGCAGGATCTCCTTCTTTTGAAGACTGAACAGTAAACAGTTATTTTCAAGTTCCTGTCAGTTAAGTGCCAAACTGGGCATATTCTAGGGAAAAGCAGTAAACAAGACATTTTCCTTTTATTCTTTCCTGATGGATCTTATGCTCTAAATTTTAGAACATATATAAACCTATTTGGTTCTTCTTAAAAGTTTATCTAGGCAAGATCTATGAACCATGGCAAGCTGAAAGTGTAGGCTAGGATCTTGGGGACGGGGTGGTGCTTAGGGACCAAGCAATAATTAGCAATTTGGATGTTCAATGAAGAATGTAATCCTCAAGGATGAAAACCTGGTGAATGTTAACACAAAATATCTCCATAATTAGTGGTTTTCTAAGTAACAATTTATTTTATGCCTTAAAGCTTCACATATTAGGAAAAACGGCTCATCTGATAAAGAAAAAATGTTTTAATTATAGAATACTTTTTAAATATTACATTTTAATTTTAGACTTATAGGTAGAAAAAATGAAATACTTCCAAGAGGAGGGTTGGTTTAATAAACAAAATTGGTTCTTCTGCAAGTGGCATCTACAAGTGATATCATATTATATGAAATAATTTTTAAAGTTAAATATTCATCTCATTATAATTTATTTATTTAGTACTATTGTTTTCACACATTTTGCAAAGATATAATTTCTCACAGTACAAATTTCTAAAAAAATTAAATTAATTCTTACTAAGTAAAACTTCAGTTTGTGAGATTTAACTCTACATGAAGCCAGTCATCAACTTACTCACTTAGTAACTGCTATTTCTTCCACCAGGCAGAATATGAAACCTGAAACAAATCAATTTTAATACCACCCCATTAAATATTTTCTTTTATCTTTTATCATATTAGAGCACAACAGATATATCCAAATTCTTGGTTACCAGCATTTTATCTAGGTGAAAGGTGAATATAGTTATACTAAAGATAAATGCATTGTGCACTTATGTTGTTACTAAAGACATTTTTAATGTCTAGCCCTGCTTCTTTAGACTACCAGTTAAGCACTTTGGTTATTTTAATTTTTTTTAATAGTGAAAATTGTCTTTGTTTTACAGTTAATATCTCAATAGCTAATGACACCACATTGGGTCCAGAGGACTTGCCAAGTACATCTCCTACTGATGTGGTAAGTGACTTACGGTAGTATTTTGAACCACATGCACATGTGCATATTGTATGCTGTAATTATTATATTCATAATATGGCATCTCCCACCATTCAGTAATTCTAGCCTGAACCCACGTTTAATAATTGGTGATAGTGGAAGGACAGAAAAATACCACTTTTCTTGTTCTAGGTAGCTTGTTTTTTCTTTTGCTTTTTAAACTGAGGTGAATGTTTGCTTCTACCACATGCTTTTTAAGCCTGCCTAGGAATTTAACTGCTCTGTCCCGTTCATTGTCACCTTGGAATATTCTTTTGCCAGATAGAGTGCAGGAAGCTGAGACATGAGAGCGTGGTGCCCTCTCTCTCTCTCTGTTGCTGGTATGATTAAGAATTCCTCTGACTACCAAATGGTGCTGCGTTCTCTTCACTAAGGGCCATTGTGGCAGGACATTTTCCCTGTCACTTAGGGAAAACAGTGCTTGTGTCACGTGATATTCTTTCCCATGGCAAGCAACCAAGGATCTTTAAGAGACTTGAACTAAGCTTTAAAAATGAGTTGTTTTGCATAGAAAGTCACACACTGGAAGGAGACTTTTGTGTTGGAGAAAAAGAGGAAAGTGCTCTTTCAGACTTCCAATTGTGCTTCTTCTGCATTGGATATGGACTCCTACCAAAGAATATCAATCTCTCACTTAGGACAACAGAAACCATAATACCTTGCATTGATAGAGTGCCCCTCTCTCAGGACACGTGGACACTTCTGTAGAGATTATGCACAACATCCCTTTCAAAGGGGATGTGTTGCGTCTTTCCTGGACTATTTTCATTTGACCCTGTTTCTCTCTTGTGTTCATATTCCGTGGCTCTTTTAACTTTTAAAAAACTTTCTCTGACTTTCTCCAAAATTTTCTTCTTTTTTTCTTGAATATTTGAGTGTGTAAGTGTATGGATGTATGTGAAAGAATATGCATGTAACTTTTAAAAGCCACATTAAGAAAAGAGTTCAGTTTTTAGACTTTGAGCCATCCAGCCTATTGCTTTGATTAAAGGACTCGATTAAAATATGAAGAAAAAGACTTTCTTCTAGATTTTAAAGAATTGTAATTAAAATCTAACAAAAATTTAAAAATATATGTAATTAAAACCATACGTTAATTTGCAATAAAAATTAATAAAAAATTCCCACTAATTTAACAAGAGGTTTTTTCTAATTTTCTGGAACTAATCAAGGAAAGCTTTAAAATTAATGAATTTTTAAGCCCTGTCTTTGGGCAAGACCTGGAGAGCCTTCAATTATTGATATACAGTAAATATAGTAAGATGCCAGTATAAGATTCATGGAAAACAAAAGGAAGTTGTGGCTGACTTCTGGTGTGACTGTGATAGAGGACGTAAAGGCCCAATGATGATTATAATTAATGCCATTTGTAGAACATCTACTAGAGACAAGGGTTTTACATCTTATAAGCGTTGTAAACCTTAATATGGTTTACATATTAAACCTGTATTACAGTCAATGACACAAACTACCAGGCATAACTATCTCCATTTTATAGATGAGAGAAACTGAAATTTCAGAAGATGAGAAACCATTCTTGCCCTAGGTCACATAGCCATACATTAGTAGAACAGAGATTTCAAGCGAAGTCTGGGTGGTTCTAAGACTCACGATATCGGTGCTTCAGTGTCTGCACATGGAGATGTCCATTCTGTTCCTGTGAACGCGCGGCGCTCCAGGGCAGCAGTCCCTCCACATCTGTGTCCACTGCACACCTTCATTAAAATGTTAAGTCGCTATGTCCAGAGAAAAAGAATAGGAAAAATATGCATAGGTGTATATGATTATGAGAGGGAACTTTTATTCTGTTTTTCATTTCTCCTTTTCTGTCTGAGTCAGTCCCTTATGTATACTGTGCATAGACACACACATATACACTTAGACAACACATAGGCAGATGATCTAGAAATGGCTACTACAGATGTAAGGTGATTTATTATCATCAGGAATAACTGTCATTTATTGACCACGTACTAGGGAACAGACTCTACAGTAATTGTCCATAATCCTCACAATAACTTTGTGAGCGATTATGTTATCTGTACTTTAGAGATGAAACAGAGGCTTAGAGGGGTTAACTGACTTCCAACGTCCATAGCACCAGTGTATGGTGAGGCCAGGATTGAACTTACAGCTTTCCAACTCCAAAATTTGCCTGTTTCCATTCTTCAGGGAATCACAATAGTGCTTCATGTGGGAGATGTATAGAACCTGAGTTCTCGTGTCAGACTGCCTAGTTCCAAATGCAAGGCTTCACTACTTAACAGGCTGTGGAATCTTCTCAGTGTCTCATCTGTAAATGGTGACACAGTAATAGCATTTACGTCGAGGATACTATAGGGTGGGGCAAGAGTAGGTTTACAGTTGTGAGTGTGTGAAACACAGCTTATTCTTGTGTTATTATTTATTAATTATTGTATTATTTTTCCATACAAACAACTATAAACCTACTTTTGTTCCACCCTGTGTAAGGGTCAAGTTAAAAAATAGATAGGAATTAGCATAGTGGCTGGCCCATTCTTATCTTTCAATCATTGTTAGGTACTGTTATTGTTCCGTTTAGATATTATGATCACTCCAGTAGGCCATGCTGCCTCCTAACTCAGATTGGCGGGGAGAAGAAATTGGAGGTCCCTGCTTCTGTTGGGCCACTGAGACCTCTCTGTCTGCCCTGCCCTAGCGCTGCTCCCCTGAACATGCCGCCACCGGCACTTCAGTGCCTTCTCTTCATCTCAGCCGTAATTAGATCATGAAGGAAGGACCTGCAAACGTGCCACGCCGCCCGGTAACACTCCCTCTCCCAAGGCCCTGAGAGCCCCCTGTTCGAGGAAGGCAGGCCGTTCCCTTCAGCTTCATTAACATGAAGACAAGCTTTCTTCTTCCCGATGACAGGGGTGTGTTCTCAGGGGAAAGGAGCAGGAGAATCAGGGCAATAGAGCATTTAGACAGAGATTGAAACTCTAGAATAACCATCCCTCAAGAAGAAAGGGCAGGTTTTCCATTATTTTCATTTATTGTTGGAAGCATTGTGTCTTTAATTTTTCTCACCTTCATCAGTTTTCCCATAGATTTCTCCTTTGGCATATTCCTTCAGCTTGTAAATAGAATTCTTTAAAAGGTTCCTCCAAAACTTTGAGACCCACCACAGTTTATCTGCATCGTGTATCTGACCAATAAGCATTACAATCTCTTGGCTTCCACTGAACAGCTCTCACAGGGAGAGACCAGATTTCAAAATCTAAGGTCTGTCTCTTCTGAGGAGGTGATTGAATGGATTGTGGGGGAAACTTTGCCTACAAAGTCCCCCTGTCCCCCACGGATGAAAGTGAAACTACTAAGACATGATCTGCTTGGGGAGGAGAGGTGGCCAGTCTCTCAGAGGAGAAAAGCCAGGAGCCCCTTCCTCAAGGGACTTTTATTGGATTGTAATACACAGGAATACAGGCGGTAAGGATCAAACAGTAGATAGCATTTCAAAGAAATCTGAGGGCTTAGTCTGAGTCAGTGTCTGTCAGGAGAGGGGATTGCAGAAAGTTTGGGAGACCCACTCATATCCTGCTCGGACCCTTAGCATATGAATGAAAGCACTCTTAGCAAAGCAGGTTTCACAGGACTTTTAAGAATTCTTTCTTATGCCTGATTACCACGATCTGCTCTAGCAAGGCAAGGAGCTGCACGGCCTCCCCATCACAGGTTTTCAAGCTTAAGTGGATTAGAGCCAAGAGGTGCTTCTCCCAGAGGACATGGGGACTCCAGCTGTGTCAGAATAGCCAGGGGGGTGAGGGTCCATCACTCCCTCTTTGTTGCAGCCCCCCCCCCCAAGTGCTTCCTTGATGGCCTCCCAAGTGATCGTGTCTAGCTTAGGTTGCCCCTCCTCTGAGGGGTCTCACCTGTCTCTGACCATCGGTCTATGCACTGGGGGGAGGGGAATGAAGCAGAAGCAGTGTTTGCTACCAGAGACAAGCTTTGTCTCCTTGTTGGCTTGTGTTCCAGAGGTTGCTTACTCAGCCTTAACCATGGGGGCAGTTACAACTCCTGAAACCAGGCAGAGCGGTTCCTAACAATGGATCAGTTAGTATATGTTTTTCATGTTAGATTCCTTTTTGTTGTTGTTGTTTTTTTATTAAATTGAGGCATCTCTTAAAATGTACAGTTCTTTTGTTCATTGCAATGCATTTCGACAATTTTATACACTTCTGTAACCACGATCCAAAATAAGATCAGAAACATTCCCCTTGTCCCAGAATATCCCATGGAATGCTCTAGATCTTTCATGCCCCAGCTTTCTGAGCCTTGGGAAATCTTTCTTTGCCCCAGTGCTCTGCCTCCAACCCTCAGAGGTCAGACAGATGCCTTAGTCCTCTGCAGTCAAGATGCTCAAATGCCTCAAAGTCTCCAATCTTAGAAAAGTGGCCTTCTTGCATGTGGTGGAGACTCTGTCTAAGGGGGGATTTCTGGCAGCAATCGTGTCTGACCTCCAGCCTTTTATATGCTACCTGGGCACTTGGCAAAGACTGTGAGAAAGCTTGGTAGGTGGGTGCAGGTTCCATCTATGCCTACGGCTTCTCAGAATTCTCATTGTTATTACATGTAGTTATTAAAAACATTAAAGATTGGCTTATTTCTCCTTTTCTCCATCTGCAGTTGATTTATCTTTCAACTGCTACTTTGCTAGGGTGAGGCAGCCTATGAAGAGCTTGTAACTTTTGGGAATTTTTTTAGTTTCCTTTGCATCTTCATCTCTGGTAGATTCTTTAAAACTATGATTTTCCAGCTTGCTTTGGCTGTTAGCTTGGGAGTGACAGCCTCCTGCAACTTTCTGTTTTAACTAATTACTTTTGATATCTTACAATAACACATCTATACAGACAAGTGCAGCTCAAATACATCCTGTCCATCATAAAGTCAGATTGCAGATTACCGCAAATCTGACTCACCCACTGCAGGGAAAAACCCTGAAGAGTACATGTACTATTTAACCTTGAGACTTTTTGGTATCATTACCCTCATTTATAAATATTTAAAAAGGCACATATTTTACCAGTCTATACTCAAAAAGAGCAATGTAGAATTTTTAATTTTTGTTCTTTATTTTTTTCTTATATATTGCCACTGAAGCATATCACATCTACATGGAGATGCTGTTAATCATGAGGCTAAGAAGTATTATAGGCTCATATACTCTGCTTGGCACTCAGACATAAAAGCAGAAGTGCTTTGACTTGATATACCTTTAAGGCAACTCTAGGAGTTAGCATTCACTTTAATAGGAAATGGGATGTCATATTTATCTTCTTGTGCATAGCATCCTTGTGCTTTTATCTCACTGAGAAAGTCAAGTGCAAAAACCAGTCCTTAAGTATCTTTGAAGATTACATGTTCCTACTTTTTAAAATAGTGTGGAAAATTGAAAACATGCAATAGTACAGTGAACACCACGCACGTATCACTGAGCTTCAGAGACTGTCAACATTTTGCCCATCCTCTCATATTTCCCCAACTTTGTGTTTGGAGAGGATACTGTAAGATTTTAGATTTTAAAATTAATCTTTTAGTATACATTCTACTTTTAAGAGTTAGAAACAATCCCATTCAGTATAAACTGGGTCTCCAGAAAAATAGACTAAAATCTCTTTTTATGAGATTGATACCACTTAAGATCCTGAGGAACTTGGTCCCATCTACTTTACATGTTTTTTCTCACTACGCATGAGCACAATCTGCTTTGACCCCCCTGGTCCATTCACTACCAGTTTCTCCAGATGATGAGCATTCAGCAGGTTTAGAGTAAAGGACTTATTGGGTAAGTGAATAAAGCACTGTATGTAGCAAGAAAACATCGCTATCATTTTATACACATCTGTATAGTTTTGATTTCCACCCAGATCTCTGCAAGAAAATCAGTAAAACTTCCTGTTGGGATTGTTTTACTGCAGCGTAACCTCTAGGCACAGAGGTTAAGTTACATGCTAGTTACAAAAAAGCGTTCTGTTGATATCAAAGAGGTGAGCTGAAATTATGGTAAATTTTTGCTGATTTCAAAACAAAGAACTCTGTAACCTATTATGACCACTAAAATTTAAATGTATTCTGCTAAAAATATCATGATGCAGAAGTTGAAAAACAAAATGAGACATAGTCACCTCTCACAAGCAGAGTTTGATAAAAGAGCAATTATTCAACTCAGCTGTTTGCAAGTTGAAGCTAATATAGAACAAAATATTTCAGGGCACGATTTAGAATTTTTTTTTAATTGTAAAAAGTAGTGTGAGCACTTCGCATGTTGAGCTCTATAAATATATAGAACTCTTTCTGGTCAGAGAATCTTCTTTTTTATGTAGGATCTTTTATGACTCATATTATATCATGAGAATTCATTGAATAGTAAAGGGTATTGATGATGCCCTACAGAACTGGACGGAAGAAATTTACCTGTCCACATTTATTTGCAAAGTATTCTCAAATAACTCTTCTGTAAGCAAGCGCATGCTACACCCATTAGCCCCGGGCCCAAGACGAAGTCCAACATCATGGCATCGGCAGACTCAGTATCTGGTGAGGGCCTGCTTCCTAGTTCACAGACAGACGTCTTTTCACTGTGTCCACCTATAACAATATAAGGGGCAAGGGAGGTCTCTGGGGCCCCTTTTATAATGTAAGGACTCTAATCCCATTCATGAAAAGGCTCCACCCTCATGACCTAATCATCCCCAAAAGGTTTCACCTCTAAATCCCATAACATAGGGAATAGTTTCAACGTGAATTTCAGGGGAGCCCAAATATCCAGTCAGTAGCACTCCCCATTACTGTTGGTCAGTAACTGGCTGCCAGGGCATAACACTCCAGGCAAAGTCGCTCTTCTGCGGCTGAAGGCAGTTTCTAGAGGAGGAGGAAGCTGTGAACTGATGGCAGCTAAAATTCAGAGCAGCTGGAGGAGGGCTTTGTTCATGATGTTAGCGAAAGGATTCTCCTGCATAGTGGACACAGAAAACGAGAACAGGAGTGAACTTCTATTGAGAAGTACAGCACAGACAACGTGCCACGGACCTGAGCTCGCGACCGTGTAACACAGGGCTGGGTGGATACATACCCCATGCACACCTCTACAGCCCAGGACAGCACATTCCAATAGTAAATGCTCATGATGCAGAGCTGGAGTCGACGAGAAAAAAGCTATATTTTAGTAGGATATGCAATTGAAAAAACAGGGGCCATCAGCATTTTGTAGTTTCATTCCCTAAATCACTAACTCTAGTTATTTAGAAAAGAAACAGCTCATTTGTGAAAATGCTGGGTGAGTGGTGAACCTAATATAACTTTTTAGAGCGTCGACCATGGCTCATCAGCTTGAAGCATAAGGAGCTGCTCACTACAGCAGTAAGTACTTTGGAACAACAGAGGTGTTTCAGAGCGTCTCACGTTTTGAGGCTTAGGATGTTATTGTGTCTCAGTTTACACTCAGGAGGGTTGGCAGGAAAGAAGGACTTTGTGGTTTGTTTCTGTGGAACAAATGAGTGATTGTAGGATGTAGCACAAACCAGGTAATGGAGTGCATCCTTCCCATTGTATTTTCAGTAACTGCTGGTCTCCTGGGCCCCCTTACCTGTTATTCCATTAGCACCTCTTCAAGTTTCACCCTGCAATGTTTACCTTCGGACTCTTTTGCAGAAACTTTTAGTGTGATCCATGTATAGCACATCAGGTATCAAAAATTGCTTTTGACGTGTCAGTGTTCTCTAGAAAAATGTTCATGTTTTTCTTTTTTAGTACCATAATGCCACTTTTGACTGGGCACTTTTGTCGAAGAAGGAGTGCGTGAAATATGGAGGAAAGCTCGAGGGGAACAACTGCGATTTTGTTCCTGATATCACACTCATGTCTTTCATCCTCTTCTTGGGCACCTACACCTCGTCTATGGCTCTGAAAAAATTCAAAACTAGTCGTTATTTTCCAACCACGGTAAGTACCTGAGCTTTAAGTAATTTTTATCAAATGTACACTATATCAACAATAATACAATTTTATGTAAGGAAAGGGTACCTGTAATTCAACCTTTTGATGTAATTTTGGGCATTTAAAAATTGCTTTTTAGTCTTGGCCCATATGCATCCATATTTTTAAAATAATAATAGTCCAGCTTTAAAAAAATCTTCCAAGGATTTTGCTCACATAATTTTGTTAAAAAGTCTGACCCTTACAATTCTGAAAAAGTGGGGCACAGTCTATGTAAAAATGCATGAGTTAAGAAAGCATCTTTTAAATCCATACTGTTTGACCATACAAGCAACAACTCACTTCATATTAATCAGGAGTTTTCACAGAATCTCTTGCTCATCGGCCATCCCTATGAGTAATTCAGTGTTTGAATCATGGGCCCTGGGGTAAAACTGGTGTTACACAAGTACTGGTGGAAGGCACGCGTGTTATCGGAGCCAGCCTCCCCCGCCCACAGTGGTGAATGCCGGCATGTGTAAAAACCGGCAGCTGAGTTGAGCTGTGCAGACATCCTGTTTCCCGTTAATGCGCCTGGGCGAGCGCAGCATCAGAACTGGGACTCCCTGGGGGACAGCAAGGTGAGATCGACATTCAGCGAATGGCATTTTGGTTTTGGGTTTTTTTTAACCTGAAGAACCAAAGTAAGGGAATCCTTTGTTTCACAGTTCAATTCTCAGTGTTTGGGATGTGGATAATGCTTAAGTAATCTTGATAATACCTGATTTTTATCAGTGAACTACTCCATACTGGAATTTCATGAAATACTTCCTCTTGTGTTTCATGTAGGAATAAAACAATGAGGTGAGATGCAGTTGATGAAATTCCTTTTTTTCAATTCCTAGGAAATGAAATTTAAGATTAATATGTTTCCTTCACCTGGGTGGCTCTTTGACTGACTCCTCTTATAAAATTGAACATGAAGGGGAGGGTTGGTGGTCATTGTCTTGGTCTGTGTGAACCACTATAACAGAATACCATAGACTTGGAGGTTTATAAACAATGAAAACTTACTTCTCTCAGTTCTGGAGGCTGAGAAGTCCAAGATCAGGAGCCACATGGCTGGGTGAGGGCCCTCTTCCTGCTTCATAGCCGTGCCCTTTTTGCTGTGTCCTTATGTGGCAGAAGGGCTAGAGATCTGTTTGGGGTCTCTTCTGTAAGAACCCTAATCCCATTCATAAAGGCTTTACCCTTATGACCTAAGCATGCTTCTAAGGCTCCACTTCCTAATGCCACCTTCAGGGGTTAGGGTTTCAACATATGGATTTGGGGGGTACACACATTCAGATCCAAGCAATAGTGAAATGTTTCAAACTGGCTGTCCAAGGAATGAAAACATTTCCACAAAGTGACATGTGGGGAGAGGTGTTCAACTTAGTCTGCCTAGGGTTGACATCACAAACTGGTGGTCCACAGGCAGAACTCAGCCCCCAGCTGTTCTCGGTGTAGCCCACGGTTTGCGCGCGCGCGCACACACACACACACACACACACAAACATCCTCACACGTGAGGCCTTGGGGAATTTGCGCTTCCCAAGCAGTGATTATCCTTACAATTCTGTATTGTCTCTGAATCAGACTTGGCTAATTCACACATTCAGATTAACTGCTTGTCCCTGAAGACGTTTGAGGTTGTAACACATTCACACACTGGGAATATGCTCACACAATTCTTCTCCTCAATGGGGTAAGTTTCCTGTGGAACAGATTCCTGAGGAAAGGTCTTCTGGGCTGATTTCTTCTTCTCTATTGAGGTTTTTTCATTCTTAATTATTAATTCATTGGAAATCTTGGGAACCATCACTCGCTTTCCAAAGCCTGATGTTTTATTTAGACACAGGTAGAAAAGTGAAAAATTTGTGAAGTACTTGCAAGTCAAAATAACTAACAATATAAACTAATTTTTTTATTCTTTTTCTTTTGGCAGTGGGGCTTTGTCCATGTGTTCTTTAACCTTAAGATGAATAATGGATAGAGATCATTTAACTGCCTATGTAAACCTCACCTTTTCCTTACAGCATGAATTCCCAAATGGAAAATAGCTCTTTAGACTTAAAGAAATTTTGCCTTTATTGTGAGTCCAAGCAGGTAATTTTTTAGAGTTTGATAAGTTGTCTTGAGAAAGTCATGAGTATGTGAAAAATAAAATAATCATAGCATTGTGGTTACAGTTGCTGTTAAGAAGGTTCTCAGCATAGTTGAGAACTGCGTATACTGAATAATACAATAAACAGGGAGGAGAAAACCTAGGTGATTCCTAAGGAGCAGTGATTAAGGGCGTGGGCTGTCAGACTTTCCCTTAGTTTCCATGTACAGTCAAACAGTAATAATGCATATATCAATTCACCCATGCATACATGAAGAGTAAGGACATTTTTTCTTGCTCATTTGCCAAAATGTGTTTTCACTTAAGCTGTCATTTAGAAGGATGATCCCTAAAGGTAGGAGCAGATAGGTTTATAGATTCTTACTCTTATATATCATATTCTACAATTAAAATTTATATGCTTAAACAGGTAAGTTAGATAGTCCTTGATTGTTGTGATAATAATGAAACCTGTGACTACTTCCTCACTGACACTGATACGAAACCTTTAGAATCTCATAATGTCAGCACTAGCGGACAGTGCCTTCGTCCTATAAAACGTCCTGGTCTCCTTGGCCTTATGCAGCCATTTATCTTTTGTACCCTCCTTTCAAAACATTTGCATGGGTAGTTGGTCAGTGAAGACTGTAAACTGCTGGGAAATTGTTATACTTCTATTTTATTTCACTTATAGCAGTTAGCAAAATGTTGGATGCAGGCTCAGTATTTGTTGACTAGTGGAAACCAGTCAAGTAGGGAGAGATGCTGCGTTTTATGGAGAGAGCACAGATGCGGGAGTCTAGAAGCCGTGGGTTCTAGTGCCAGCACCGCCAGTGCCTGGCACGTGCCCTTTGAAAACCGACCGTGGGCGTCGGTCACTGTAGGCACAAAGGGAGAGCTCAGCTCGCTGGCAGTTAAGACTCTTTAAACCTCCGGTATTCTGTAATTTTTAAGAGAGTTTCCTGACCTTATCTCCTAAACTAGGTAAATTCTCTATATTAAACTAGTGCTTAGGTTGTGATCAGGACTCACAAACTTCCAAAAATTAATTAGTATCTACGTCTTTGTGCCAGGCTCACTTTCATAGCTGCTCCCAACTGCTTTCTGTGGATGCTCCAAAGGCCACCAGTGGTTTCCTTGCCACATTGGGACTTACTCATCTTCCTGTGTTCCTGGTCTCAGCTAATAATGCCACCTATCCTCAAGTTCAAAATCTTAAAATCATATGTGATGTATCAGTCAGAGTCCCAGCAGGAAGCAAATGATACATTCAACTTATGACAATCTGAGGGGGTTAATAAAGGTATTACTCACAAGGGTCAAGTTTGGTTTGGGGAAACCATGGGAAGAGGGTAGTGTCCAGTGCTAGTAGCAGTGAGGTTGTTACTGTCTTTGGCCCAAAGGATGTGAAAAGGATGTGGTTGCTGGAACCTGGGAGAAGAGGGGAGGGTGGAGAGAGCTGTCTAGTGAGGTACTGTGACCTTGGATAGAGGGATTTAGCCAGCCTAAGGCAACCTCGCTGGGAGACAGCTCAGGAAATCAGCACTCTGACCTCTCTTCCCTCTGATGGCCTGTCCAGGCTGCCACAGACAAGACCCAGCTGGACTCCAGAGGACAAGGGAGCTCACTGTAGACCACTCAGGTCAGCATTCCCATGTGGACAGTGTGGCAGAAGGGCGTAGAAAATCAATCTATTCTGACAGAAGATGCTATCCATTGCATTTGCCTCTCCAAGTTTTTCTTTATTAAATTAACCTCATCACCGTCCCCTTGATTTTCTGCTATAATCTCTCTCCTTTACACTTATACTTCGGTTTCCTTAGTTCAGTTCCTCATTCCTTTTTGCCTAGACCAGGGTCAGTTACCCATGAAGCCACTTACAATCCATCAGTATGAACACTTAAGATGAAAGGATTCACCTTTGCTAGCTTGGCTGTCGGGAGTTTCATTTGTCTACCAGTCACTTCCAGAGAGTCTGAATGCTCAGGAGACGTGGGTAGAAATCCAGTAGTCCACTGACTTTGTCCTCTGTGCCGCCCTCCTGTTAGAAGGGTGTATCAGTCTGCTGCCCCCCAGAGTTACCGGTCTGTTACCTTAGCCTCATGTCTTTTTTCAAAGTCTTTCAGTGTCAACACTTCCTGTAGGAGCATCCCAGCGTAATCTGTGATCTTCTGTGGCAAATGGCTCAGGGCATTAAACACAAAATGTTCTTCCAGAGTTCCATATCAACAAGTGACCGTATGCGTCGAACAAGAACTGCATATCTGCTGGCACAAGGAAAGCAAAGGCCCAAAGACAGAGGAGAATTATGATTATAAAGCTATAGAGCCCTCTGAATTAGGCACAGTCATTGGTACCTTAATATGTGAAATTCAGTGTGGCCAGCTGATGTGTACAATTAGCATGAAGATGCCTTTCTTCAGGACTGCTTAATTTTCTTTTTTTATCCCTTTTAAGATACATAACACTTCTAATGCTCATGTGAATTGATGTAATGGTAAGACTCTTTGTAAATTTACCTCTTGGCTATAAATGTCATCTAAAGAAATAAAATCAGTAGATTCGAGGTGACATCAACAGCTATGAAAACTTCTATGCTTTATTTAGGTGATACAATTGAGCAGAATGTTCTTTGATGTCTTTATTTTTTTAAGTATTCTTTATTGTGTAATTAGTACATTCATTTAATGTTGTAACTCTGTGCTTGGTTCAGTACTAGATGGTAAGGATACAAAGATAAATTAATAAATGGGCCTAGCACCTAGTAGGATCTTTATATGTGATGATTAAAGTTAGATTTTGGGGTTTTCTGATGAGAATGACTCATTTTGATCCTTCTGCCCCAATCATGCGCATTATCTCCTCTGGCGTCACACTTTGGTGCTTTCTTTGACCTAAGTGAGCTGGTGGTGGTCTTCGAGGATGGCCTTATGGGTGAGATCAATGTATGTGGCTTCAAAGATTTCAGTGAAAACACGGTGAGCATTTTAGGTAGGTGATGCATTCGGTGTCTATCCATGTAAAACTCAGAAAAGTCTAGAATTCCACAGTTGGCTTATATTTTTGGAAACATGACTTTTGTTTGCCATTTTAGCTTGTGACAATTCTATTAAAGCTGTCAATGCTTATTTTATAAACAACTCTTTATAAAAATCAGGTGGTATCTCCATTCTGTTTTCTTTTTCTCTCAGGTACATTTCTGATGAATGGTAAAAACTGGAAAACTAAAACAAATAATATATTGAGAAATAACTCAGAAATAATAGACATGTATTCTGTGTCTAGTGATACCAATACTGGGTGACATTTGGCTGGTTATTGCCGAAACATCAGACCACATCATGCCATTGAAACCCGCTCCAAAAATGACTTTGCTGTCCGTGAAGGAGAAACAGATTTTCAAATTCTTGTGTTACTTTGTAACAATAAAAGTAATTTTTAAAGTCAAGAACACTTGCTGTTAATTCAAAATTGTTTTCCATGTTTATTTTCTTAACAATGACAAAGGGACATTGAGTTATGAATACAACATAATCTGGTAAACATTTAACAAAGATTACACTACTGTGGTTCTTATGGACATTTGTTGAAAAAATAGCAATAAACTTAAGTTGAGCCCTAAGAAAAGTAAGGTTGGGGGCACTGATTGGCCAAAGCATAAAGGCAGCCTGTGGCTAGGAGAAGCAATTTGACCATGGTACCTCATTGGTCCTAAACACTTTCAGCTTGCTTGTCCGTCATAGAAAACTTGCCAGCATTGAAATCCATCCATTATCGCAAACTGGTTTCTTACTTCATTTCCAGACTGTCTAATTTATATGTATGTCTTACTCATTGCTATTTTTTTAATTTTTACTTTTTACCTTAATATAAATTATTAAATAACCTTTGAAGCCCAAGAACCCTTTACTGGAATGATTTTTTTCTAAGAGATACAAGAAAACCCTATTACAGGGTCAAGGACTTTTGATAATTGGGCTGTAATCATGGGATTTTAGTGTCAGGACTTTGAATACCACCTAATCCTACATTGCCTCCTAATTTCTGACAAGCGGTCTCTGTGGGCTGCTTGAATGCGTTCCAGAACATGAACTTCAAGTCTCCAAAGGCATTCCTGGTAGACACACAAGTCTATCTTTCTACAAGCCCTCTCCTCAGGGTCTGCTTCTGCCCTCTGAAGTTACACAGAACAAATTGAGCCTTCCTTTCCTCTGACAGATGCCCCACCTTTGAAGGCAGTTCCTTCCCGCAGCTTCTTGGGGCCCACCATCATTTCTTACGTGATGTGTTTTCAGACTTGTGTTCCTCTGGTTATGCTTTTCTGGGTCAACTCCAGATTTTCAGTTTCAATTTAGAACATAGTGACCAGATAGGGACCTCGTATTTCCCATGTGATTTGATCATGCGCTTCTGGCACGCACTCATCTGCTGGGCTTTAAGGTAGGACAGAGGAAGAGGACCGTGACTGCGGGCGTCACCTCAGCATCCCCGAGGAGCCCCTCCGTTAGGCCTCTGCTCCATGTCTGGTTAAACTTCTTTTTCCCTGGTAGATTTCCACCGGCAAGCTCTAAGCTTCACCCACATAAATTGTCCAACTGAATTCCCTTCTTCGTTCCCCAAATCTCTCCGACTTTGGGATTTTAGGCATTAAAATCCTAGAGTCTAAATCAGACATTCCTGTTATTGAATTCTAATTCTAATAGGTACTATCAGTTCAAAGTATGGTGTATTATGATTCCTCGACTAATATTAATGCTTATTTATTTGTTTTATCGTGCTTTATAGCGTTGGCCTCCAGGGGGTCAAATTTCAAAATTTTCATGGCATGGTGTGCCTATTCACGATTGCCAGAAGACACTATTTGTCTGGCATGTCTTTTTTTTCCACCTAGAATAAATGCTTTCGTACACAGTTGCTTTTAGCATTTTCCAAGCCCCATGATCACGAGAGGAATTGACACCACGAATTAATATTGGCCGAGGCCCCACAGGGTGCCTGCTGCTGTGCTGTCTCTACATAACAGCTCCATCCATCGAGAGCCGCTCCGCTCCGCAGGCCACAGCCTCTCCCCCGTTGGTGCTGCAGCAGCTGCGGTCCTCCCAAAGCGGAAACCCGATCTCCTCCGTGGCCTCAGAGGAGCCAGTTCATTTTCTCCCCCTGTAAATCAACTAGCTTCTCACTGTGGTGTCTTTATGGCTGTGACTCTCTTAATGATTAATACAGTATCATCCTTCACGAAGAATATGTTTATAATAGATTTATTAGGTTGTTTTTGCCCAAGAATAAGAGAGCAGCTTTTTGTTATTTGAATTTATCTTCCAGTCCACTTAATTTCTTCTTGGCTTTGGTAGTTTAAATATTTAAGTTGGTTGCTTCTTATTTGGCTATTTGAAATATTTTGTAATGAAT
Organism: Sturnira hondurensis; assembly: GCF_014824575.4. NCBI lineage: Eukaryota > Metazoa > Chordata > Mammalia > Chiroptera > Phyllostomidae > Sturnira > Sturnira hondurensis. Next base: position 1,764,705 of record NW_028087215.1, on the reverse strand, counting down.
TCTGCCAAGGGCAGAAATATTTTTTCTTTTTGTTTTTATAATTAAAGGATGGTAAACAAAAGAAAAGAGCTCAAAAACCAGTCTGATATAAAAGAATCTTAGTTGAAACATACTTTTCTTTTCCTCACTCATGCATGGAAGTGGGACTTGTCATATGTTGTAGCACCACACTTTTTTATGGCAAACAGATGTGTATCTATAGCTGTTTGTAGATTTGTTTTATCTTCCATTTTTCAATTACAGTTGACATTTAATATTATGTTAGTTTTAGATGTACAGCATAGTGGTTAGACAAATATATAATTCATGAAGTGGTTCCCCTGATAAGTCTAGTACCCACCTGGCGCCACACATAGTTATTGTAATATTACTGACTGTTCCCTGTGCTATGCTCTACGTCCCGGTGACTGTTTTGTAACTGCCAACTTGAACTTGTTAACAATCCATTCACCTTTCCCGCTTAGGCCACCTTTCCCTCTCCCCTCCGGCAACTATCAGTTTGTTCTCTGTATCTGTGAGTTTGTTTCTCTTTTTATTATTTATTTTGTTTCTTAGACTCCACATATAGGTGGAACCATATGGTATTTGAAATTCTCTGTCTGGCTTATTTCACTTAGTATAATACCCTCTAGGTCCATCTGCATTGTTGCAAATAGTAAGATTTCATTTCTTTTTTATGCCGAGTAGGATTTTCCAATTAGGTTGTTTCCATATCTTGGCTATTGTATATGAAATGTTTTCTTTGTCTCTTGTTATAGCCATTGTTTTAAGGTCTCTTTTGCCTGTTGTAAGTATTGCTACCCCAGCTTTATTTTGATCGTTTCTTTTTGTACGAAGTATCTTTTTTTTATTCCTTTACTTCTAGACTGTGTATGTCTTTTGATCTGAAGTGAGTCTCTGGTAGGCAACATATATAAAAGAATTGTTTTCCTTTCCATTTGCGCTCCCCATGGCTTTCAATTGGAGCATTTAATACGTTTACACTTAAAGTAATTATTGGTAGGCATGTACTTATTGTCATGTTATTATTCTTAAAGAAGTCTCTTTAACATTTATTGTAGCACTGGTATTGTAGTAACAAACTCCTATAGCTCTTTCATGTCTGGGATGAGTTATCTTAATGTGCATTTCATTAGAATGTAATAGTTTATATTCATAGAATATTGAGGCTTGAGCCTGGAGATGCTTAGCATTTGATTGGACAGTCACCTGTAATTTAGGATGTTTGTTCAAGCTAGCTTTGAGGCCTCTGAGTTCAAAGGATTGGATACAAAATCTTGTGCAAACAGGTTTTCTCATGAAAACTTTGGCACTGCTAATCATTACCAGAAATATCTGGTATTGAATTAGGACCTATACATTTCTAATTTTATTTCCTCATATGTATAGTGCCACCTAAAAGGGTATTGTTTTGGAGTGTTTGAAAGAGATCGTTTGATGAAAATGGAAGGTAAAATAAACCAAAAAAATGAAAGGAAATTCATGTATGTTTCTTTTCTAAATATGTTTGCAAATATGAGAAGGGCTCAGAGAAAGCAATTCTTATTTCCTCAGAGTCAGACTCAAAGCTCCTATACACAGGTCCTCGGGTCTAACCAATAAGCTATATGTACTCAATGCTTGACAGTTTTAGGACACTTTTTAGTTCTGCTCTCAGTTTTGCCTCGTTCAAATCAAACTTCCTTTTTAGTATAGGATAGGACCTGAATAGTCTGCTGAAATAGCACCCCTGCCTGCCTTCTCTAATTAGAGGATTTGGAGGTGAATGCAAAAGTGACCTGGGAAAAATCAATTTCCTTGACTATGAAGTTTAAACTGGATCCACTATCTTAGAAATTCATGTCTTACAATAAACACTCTCCAGGAGTGAATTCTACTGTAACTGAACTGAATTGTACAATTTACGGGGAAGGAAGGGGAAATAGAAGTGAATATGTTATACAGAACACTGTACCCTGGCTGTGCTTGCTAATGAGGTTAAGCAATATTATTATAAGTAAAACTGAGTATATTTCTCCCCATAAATTGTGAGAAATATAATCTTGAAGTTTATCAGCACTTGTCTTTTTAGCTCCTTTTAACTCCTGTAAGCAGTTCAGTAGTGCTGCCCTTGACAAGAGACCACTGACGAGGGGCTCTTTCAGGTTTATATATTGATTGATATGTACATTTGGGCAACTAAAAACTATGCTAACAGAGATAAACTATTTAGTTATTTTAGCTATTAGTTTTCCATGGCCAGTATCTCAAATACTCCACACATAATGGCTTCAAGCAACACAAATTCATTGTCTTGAGATCTGGCGGTCTGGAATGGGTGTAACGGGGCTAACATCAGGGTATTGGCAGGGCTGTGTTCTCTCTGAAAGCTCTGGTGGAGAATGTGTGTCCTGGCCATTTCAAGCTTCTAGCGTCAGCCCACATTTCTTGGCGCATGGCCCCCTTTCTTCATCTTGAAAGCCAATGATGGCCTGTCACTTCTCTCACACTGTGTCACTGGCCCTGACCCTCTTGGCTCTCTCTGTCACTTATAAGCACCCTTATGGTTACATTGGGCCCACCATAATAATACCAGACCATTTCTCCAATCTCAGGGTCAGCTGATGAACAACTTTAATTCTATCTGCAATCTTAATTCTCCCCAGTCATGTAACATACATATTCTTAGGCTCCCGGAATTAGGGTGTGGGCATCTTTAGGGGGCGTTATTCTGCCTACCCTGTTATCTGACCTAAATTTTAATATGATTATGTTGGGTGATACCTTGACAGTGCACTGAATGGGGGGCAAGTGGAGAAGCAGGAAGATGAGTTAGGAAGCCAAATCGAATACAATGGTGGCTTAGACAAAGGTGGTAGTAGCAATGGAGGTGGCAAGAAGTAACAGGGTCCTGCCTGTGTTTCGAAGATGATTTGCTGTCCTCTTAGGTGAGAGAGAGCAGAGTCACGTACATTATCCAAAATTTTTGTCCGAGGCAGTAGGAAAACATAAGCTGCTATTAATTAGCATGGAAAAAACTGCTGAGAAAGTAGGTTTAGGGCTTCAGTGTTCTGTTACAGAAGACTAAGAATGCCTTCTAAACTAAAGAGGAGCACTGTCTTATTAAAATCAACTTTTTGAACAACTTCTAGTGTAACTGAGTTGTCAAGAAGTTGAATTTACTGGGTAAGGATTAGAAGGGTGATAAAGAAAAGAGAACTTTTTTTTGCCTTTGCAATGACTTCTGTGATTCCAGGGATTTATAACCTATTGGACCAGAGAGATCGTTAACATCTTAATGTATCCCTGAAACTGCTTCACACGATTCTCTTTTGCCAGATTGTCCTGCACGGCTTGTGTCAATACTTACTTGCACGAAACTGAAGAAATGGCTATTTCTAAATATACCTCAGTAATGCATGGTGTGAATAATAGAGGAAATTGTGATAGGGAAGGTATATGGAACTCTCTCAACTGTCTTAGTTCTGTAAATCTAAAACTGTGCTATCATATAAAGTTGATTGATAGAAAGAAACAAAGTAGGGAAGGAGGGGAGGGAGGGAGGAGGGAGAAAGGAAGGAAGGGAGGAAGGAAGGAAGAAAAGGGAGTTTTTTTTCAGTATTGACTCCCTAGCAAACATCCTCTTTCCGTGGGGACTCCAGATACTTCTATCCAAAATTAGCTCTGAGTGGCAGTTCCCAGTAATACTGGGTTTCTATTTCTTGTTTCTTGTATTGGAAGATTTCTTTCAAAGAACTCCTGACAGTGGATTAGTTATTCCAGTGTTGTTTTTTTTTCAGCCTAAGAAGCCTGTGGAACCTGAAAAAACAATAGTTAATGTGTGTTATGAGAAGTTATTATATTTCAGGTGTTACGTTAAGCACTTTTCCTGTTACCTGATTTCATTCTTAGAACAAAGCGATGAATTTGTTAGGGGCTATTTTGGCAACATTTTGCAGGTGGAATGGTTGATGCCAAGAAAGAGTAAGTATTAACAGATAGGAAATAATAGTGCTGCACTTCCAGCCCAGGTAATTTGATTATAGAAACTGCGTTTTACTGCTGTGCCGTATTTTATCCCCAAATTGACCCATGCCATCCATTTATGTTTGAAATTATCATGTGCAATTGGTGTTAACTTGCCCCTAACCCATAGCTGGCTTTCTGCTCCTCTCTGTGTACTTCTCAAGAAAGCTAAATCTAGCAGAATCCAGCTCTCCAAGGGGGAAAGGAACTTCTGGCTGAAAGTGCCCTCCGTGATCCTGCTGCTACTTAGTGCCAAGGCTCCTGACACCTGGTAGTGGTCAAGAATTGAGCATCAAGGAATTTCGTTCTTCACTTCGGTTTCTGTTGGACACCTGACTGCAGTAGTCCTGCTACTCTTTTAAAAGACCTTCTCTCCTGAGAACGGTGCAGCCACCCAGCCCATCACAGGTCTTTCTTCATCTGGCATCACCAGGGAACTGAGAGCTCACCCTGAGATAACTGAATAACTGTTCCACCAGCCTTGATTTTACAATATTTAGGAGCGGGCTTCCTTGTGTATGACTTGACTGTGAGCCTCCTGGGGACATGGATTGTGTCTGTTTTGTTCACTGTGATATTCCTCATGCCAAGCAGAGTGTTAGGCACTGAATAAGTTCGTGTTGAGTGATTCATTTATGCACTACCATGTGCGCACACCTTGGAGGGAAACTCAGGTGTCTTTGCTCTAGTAATGCTGGTGGGCTGTTGTTGTCGGTGCCATCGAACACAGAGGAGGAATGACAATGCACCTAAACTGTCTTAGGCTCCTTGACTGACTTAGAAATGGCCTTCTGCACCCACTCCGTGGGAAAGGTCTGAGTTCAATGCTACATCCCATAAAACCCAGCCCTTGTCCTGCCCAGTGGCAGGTACTTAGGGAGTTTGAAGGCTGTTGACTAATAGCAATCACAATTAAGAAGTGGTGGAGAACAGGTACTTCACATATAGGAAATTTTAAGGACTAATATAGAGAGAAAATTTTCTTTGAAAAGTTAGTGGAGCCATCAAGTCTCCATCTGCCATCACTTCACATTTCTCTGAGGTCTTGAGTCCACTCAGGGGACTGGAACTCTTCTCTGTTTTTGTGCAGATTTTTATAATGTGCTCTGAGATTGTATCCTTATCCGGGTCTCTTTTGTGCTACATGCAGGTGAAGTGTTTATCCAGTATTTCAGGGATATGTTACCTTTGAGTCCCTTCCCCTGCACACACACTGACTTGTTCTGTGGGGTTAGATTGTTACTGGCCAGGTGAGAAAGTGATACAAAAACAATTTAAAAAATAATCTCTGTGTCATGTGACACCTCCTTTAATTTATTGATGAAGCTGTTACTGTTAGCAAATACAGAATTCTTTGTTCAGTTCAAACACAGGCCTATATATGGACCCAGTGCTAAATAGTCCCTCTTTTCTTTTCTTTTTTTTTTTTTCAGGCAAGAAAACTGATCAGTGATTTTGCCATTATCTTGTCCATTCTCATGTTTTGTGTAATAGATGCCCTGGTAGGTGTGGATACTCCAAAACTGATTGTGCCAAGCGAGTTCAAGGTAGGTGAGCTCTGTCTCCTGGTCATTCCTGGGACTCTTTGGCTTTCTTTTCTTTCCCCTGTTCTTTGTGTAGCATCTTTCCTTCATTAGTTTTGTACAATTATTCAGTTCTCCCTATAACTCAATAACGTTCTCTTGCTAGGTGCATATATTTACATTTTGTCTGTTTCTTTATTAAAATTGAGCACCCAAATAGGATCAAATGCCAAGTTCACATTTTATTGTTTTTTATAGAAAAATGCTTTATAAGCCAAATGGTGAAAGACAAATACCATATCATCTCACCTATAAGTGGAACCAAATCAACAAAACAAACAAGCAAGCAAAATATAACCAGACACATTGAAATAAAGAACAAACTGACAGTAACCAGAGGGGAGGGGGAAAGGAGGGTAACGAGGTGGGGGAGGTCACCAAGGATCCTGTATGAAGGACACATGGATGAAGCCAAAGGGGGTGGGTTTGAGGGTGGGAGACAGTGATGGTGGGGCATGGGGCTGAGGTGGGGTGAAAATGGAGACAACTGTACTTGAACAACAATAAAAAAAGAAAAGATGCCTTATAATAACATTACAAACTCTGCTTTATACTTTTGGGGTATTTTAAAATATCCAAAGTGTTTTCATACAGCTTATCACGGATCCTTAGAATAATTCTGGGATGTAATGTAATTATCATCATTCTGATTGTATGAAGTTGGTGTTTAGGTTATAATAGTTAAGCAAAATGCCCACGATTACATGACTAATTCAATGCTCTTTTTTTTGCTACCAAACTACCTGTCATATATACATACATGTATGTATAATGTGCATTTTAACGATCACAAACAACATATAAAATGTATTCATTTTATAAATCTGTTGGTATGTTCAGGTCTACTGGCTAAAATTTACATTTTAGTCATTCTTAAATATCTGAACGTAATTTTCCATTTTAAGTTTTTCACCTATATTCTGGAATACTCCTAACCTCTTTCTCCATCATGGAGACCATATACTTCCTAAGACAAACTAAATTGACTATAGTTTTAGCTTAATGACTACTCAGTGAGGAAGGGATAACTCGAGCAAGCAGGATGTTTTTGCATTATCTCTGCTATCACATGTTAATTAGCAAAGATAGGTTCTCATGCATTTAATCATTAGTTCATTTAAGCCATTATTTCTTGGACGTTTGCTTTGAGTCAGGCCCTGTACTGGATATTTGTAATGCACTGATTAGGGAGACTGGCTTCCTTTCCTTACAAACTCACAACTTGGCGCAGGGAGTAAAGTGTGGATAGGTTCAGTGATGGAGTTGTGGGTAAAGTGAGGTGAAAAACAGAAATACCTTCAGAGGACAACTGAGACTCTTTTCATAGTAAATGTGGGAAAAATAATTCATAGATAGGATTCCATGTTGGTTTACTTGCATTGTTTAAAGTTAGAAAAAAGGGTAGGAAATACTTTTGTTGCTGTTGTTGTAGAGATGTATGATCTGCTGAGAGAAGATAGATTGGGAACTAGAATAACTATTTTTCATTTCAGAAAAAATAGAATAACCATATTTTTCTGTGATATTTCTGAGGATTGCACCAGTTATTTGGGCTTATTTATTTTTCATACATAAAAAAAGAAATATCAGAGTGTTCAAAATATTTGAGTAGAGCATGTAAAATATTTGTAGCATTTAATATATTGCATTTTGAAACTGTTCCAATTTGGCAGTATTAGGAACAACTTCAGTATAATTGCTACAGTCCGTGAACGAGGTTCGAGGTAGCTTTGTGATTCCTCGCCAGTCTCTTTACTGAGTGTTATGTCCGGGCTTTTCTTACAGCTGGCCCTGAAACTCAAATTACTTTCTCCCATGTTGAGTCCTCTCTTGGATTGTTTTTTTTCCACTAGCCTATATTCTTAGTCTCCTTAATTTAAAATATAGCCTTAAAAATAACCTCCTTTAGGAAGCTTTTGGTGAATAATCTTCTTTGTCCAAGCTATCAGTAAAACTATTTCCATTTTCAGTGTGTTGTCTCCCCCCAAATAAAAGTGTCTCTCCCACTGATTTTTCACCAAGGAGTGTGTATCATATTGTTTGTTTTCTCTGTCCTTCCAGCCGACGAGTCCCAACCGCGGTTGGTTTGTCCCGCCCTTCGGAGCAAACCCCTGGTGGGTGTGCATTGCGGCTGCTATCCCTGCTTTGCTGGTCACCATCCTGATTTTCATGGACCAGCAAATCACAGCCGTGATTGTCAACAGAAAGGAACATAAACTCAAGGTAAACGTTTGTAATAATGGTTACCATTGCCTTCTACTTTCTTTGAAGTTCTTGAAAAATAAATATTGATTCAAAACTAAGATGGTTTTATGGGGAGTTATATTGCAGCCAATGCTCTTTAAGACTTGGCAGAGTCCTGGGATCACCTATTGTTGACACATTCTCCTCAGTGGAATACTTCAGGAGGATTTCATTTAAATCTGAGGGTTGTTTCACGTTGTGTTTTCTTAGCCACCAAAGAGAGCAATGCAAATGTCTTACCATTCAGCCACTGTCATCCTACATCTGATTTTGATGTGCTGATTTTCCTTAATGAAGACAATGACAAATGTTCTTCCTGAAACTACTGAGATCCACAGACACAGACAACACAGATCCACACACACAGTGTGGTGGTGACCAGAGGGAAAGGTGGATGGGGAAGGCAGTGGAGGGTAATGGGAGTCAAATATATGATGACACAAGGAGACTTGACTTTGGGTTGTAAATACACAGTACAATATGCAAATAATGTGATATAGAATTTTGCACTTGAAACCTATACAATTTTATTAACCAATGTCACCCCAATAAATTTAATTAAAAGAAACTATTGAGATAAAATGCGGATTTTCTACTTTAATTGGTGAGTGGGGTGAATTATATTAATAGGTTTTTCTATTATTGAACCAGTCTTGCAGTCTGTTAGGATATAGTTTCTTTTTATATGTAGTTGGATTTGGTTTGCATGTATTTGGGCGTGCAGGAGATTTTTGCATCTCTGTTTAAGAGTGACATCACCTGCCAAGTTTTCTTTGTTTACAGTGTCCCTGTTCAATTCTGGTATCAGGGTACACTGTCCTTATAAAATCAAGTGGGAAATGTTTCTCCTTCTATTCCTCTTCTATCCCACTCTCTCAAATAAAATATAATATTCTTTTTATTTTGTGCAACATGCCAATGATCAGATGTGCTTGTAAAACTAGCTGGAGGTTTCTGTGTAGAACTTGTAAAACTGGTGATCAGAATGTTTTAATGGCTAAAAAACACTCAGGATTTCTATTTGTTCTTTAGCACCTTTTAAAGTTTTTTCTATTTCCCCCTATTTTCAAACTTATTAACATGTTGTTTATAATATATCTTTTGCTACTTTTCTAAATCAGTTTTTTCTTTTAAATGTTTAATATTATTGATTTGTGCTTTTTACCTTCCTTGTTCAGTCTAGCTTGAGTTTTGATGATTGTACTGTTCTGATTTCAAAGAAGCAATTTTTACTATATTAATTTTCTGTATTACATGGTTGTTTTGGTAATATTTTCTTTGTTTCTTTTGAGGCCATGTTATTAAGTACATTCACATTTATATTTAGTTTATTTTTTTTAGTGAATTGAACTTTTTATATGACTCTCTTTTTTTCTGTTAATGAGGCTGTTTGGCTTATTTTACTTTGTACTAATAAATCTGTGTTAACTTTTAATTTTCATTTGTCTGATATGTGTTTTTTTCACTTATTTTTTCCCAATATACTTTGTGTTTTGTGTCTGTTTTTAAATAACACATAGCTGGGCTTTAGAAAATCTTTTTCTACATTCTCTGTTTTTAACTAAAGTATTTAATTTATTTAAATTGATGCTGATGACCAATAGGTTTGAATTTATTTTTACCACATTACATTTGCTTTCTATTTGTCTAAATTTATCTGTGTTCTTTTTTTTACATTCTCTTCTTTTGCCCTCTTTTAGGTTGATACAGTTTTGTTTTTCTTATTTTCTTTGCTCTCCTTTTAAAAATTATTTTGGAAGTTACATACTTTATTTCTTCTTTTAGTGATTATGTTGCATATTTTTAAAAGGCTATTTAAGTTCTAAAGTTAGTATTTTATATTTCTTCTGAATAATGCTAGGCACTAAAGAATGGTCTAATTTTTATATTCCTTCCTGAATCATATACTGTTGTTACTAAGATTTTATTGCTATCTGGATTTTAAAATTCCATTAATTAGCCACAGCCAGTAGTTTGGTTTTTTTTAGCCATAGTCAGTATTTTTAAAATTACATACAAGTGTTGCATTTTCTTTGTTCATTTTCTTTTATCTTTTTTTCATGTCAGACCTTTTTTGGAATTTTTTTAGACTTAATTATTTCTTTAAATATTTTTTAAATTTATTGATTTGAAGGAGAGAGAGAGAGAGAAGCATCACTTGTTGTTCCACTTTTTTATTCATTCATTATTTATTTGGTTGATTCTTGTGTACTCCCTGACCAGAGATCAAACCCCCAAACTTGCAATATTGGGATGGCCCAGCCAGGGCCCTAAATTATTTCTTTTAAACAGAATTTATCAGACTTTAGAAATTTACTCCTGTGAGTCTTTGGGTGGTACACTTTCTCATTTGTGTTTGTCTAAAAAGGTTTTTGTCTTACTCTCATTCTTAACAGGCTGCTTCTCTGGATATATTTTAGGTTGAAAGCTACTATTTCAGTACTTAGAAGCTATTTTCCATTATTTTTGACTTCCATAAAAAGCACACTGTCAGTATAATTCCCATTCCTTTATAAGTAATCATCCTTTTGGGTATTTTATCATTTTTGTCTTTATTCTGGAGTTTCACTCTAACCTGTGTAAGCATAGATTTCTTTCAATCATATGTTGAGTTATTGGGCTTCCTGAATCCTCCTGTCTGTTACCAATTATGGAATTTTGTGATTGTTTGACTCTTTCAATCACTGCTACATCCTTCTGGAGTTCCAAGTAGAGTTTCATCGTACATCTCCATATTGCACTCCACGTTTACTTTATTTATTGATTTGTTTTTACATTTCTTATTTTTTGCTCTCTGTTCTATTTCCAATATTTTTTCAGATCAATTTTTTTTACTGATTCTTTCTTCCATTGGTTCAGTTCTACTACCAAAGCAGTCCATCAAATTTTTCTTTTCAAGAATTACACATTTTTATATTTAGAAATTTTATTTCTTTTCCCAAATCTTCCTCTTCAGTTTTGTTAGTACCTAGCTTCTTTATTATTCTTTTATACTTTTTAATTTATTATTTTGTATATACGTTATATTTTCAGGTTTGATTCTGAACTTTGTTTTCTGGCTGACCCTTACTCCTAGTGTTATTCTTCCTTATGCATTTAGTGCTTTTTAAATTTATCTTTGTTTTTATTTTTTTATTATGAGCTAATCTTCCTGTGCGCCTGCTTCAAAGCCTTCCAGAGATTTTATTTCCTTCTGGGAGGTTTAGGAAAGTCCAACCAATTCAGTAACATTTTATTTATTCATATAAAAAATCTTTTATTACAGAAAGTGTTTTATGGAAAGGTCTAAACATGTACATAAGGAGAAAGAATGGTATAACTTCAGATATATATTACCCAACTCTCAAAATTATTAACTCATGTTCAGTTGTACATCATATAAATTCTAATAATGTTTTCCCCTTCCTATAACACTTTGAAGCAAATGTAGACAGCATTTCATATTATCTATATGTTTTAGAGAGTATTTCTAAAGATATCTTTTAAAACCGTGACTACAATATTATTATTAGTCTTAAAAAACTCAACAAATTTCTCAATATCATCAAATATTCAATCAGTATTTAAATTTATGAATGTACCATAAGTATAATAAGCTTTAAAATATAATTTATTTTTTAAGATCAGGATCCAAATGAAGTTGAAACACTTTTATGTTAAATGTTTTAGAAACTTTTAGTCCACAGATTTTTCAGGATCCAAATGAAGTTGAAACACTTTTATGTTAAATGTTTTAGAAACTTTTAGTCCACAGATTTTTTTCTCTCTGTTAATGCCTTTTCTCTTTTTTTAGATTTTTTGAGGTCACCCATGTTGTTATTCTGCTTATCTTTTCCTGTATAATTAACCACCTGAAAAACAGCAATGTCAGCATAACAATGTCCAAACATATAGAGAATTTATCTGAGTTTATTTGACTTTGAGTCAAAGAGAAGGAATAGAATTACAGGATAGTTAACTGAAATTCTGTGCTTTCTTGAGGGCTTCTGAGGGATTGGAAAGAGAGGCGTTTCAAAGGTGTGTTAAAGTACAAACAATGCACAGGCTTGCCTAAGGCGAAGGTAAGCCTTTTACTAAAAACTTATATGCCTGGGGTGTGACTACCCACCATGACCTGCCCAGTTTGGAATTGATAATCAGATCACTGTCTGAGGTTACTTTTGGTCAGATTTATTATAGAGCCCATTTTTTAATTTACATGTGACTTAAAACAATATTTTTTAATCATTTCTTGGGTTTCTTTGTATTGACAGGACTTGCATGGATACTTCTTGTTTGAGGTCCCTGCTGCAATTACATAATGGCTGGGGCTGGTGCCATCTGAAGGCTTGACCAGGGGCTCACTGTCCGAGATGGCTTCTTCCCTTCCTCATGTGTCTCACATATGTAATACCTCTCTGGAGATTATGTTTTTCTTTTCTTATGGCACTACTGCTAGAGGAAAGGCCAAAAGAGGCATGTGTTCCCACTGGCTTTCTCTATAGGGTATTTTTTTTTTTCTAATTAAGCAACTTAGTACACTGTGTTTTGGGTATCTTAGTTTTATTTCAGGGGGTGTCTTCCATCTATGTCTTCTCCCCCAGGTCCCTAGGACTGATCTCCAGTCCAGAGAGTTCAGAGGGTCATTCTAATCCTCCAGGATTCCCGTGGTCTCTCAGAGCAGGTTTAGACTCCAGGGTGTTCTGACTCTATAGATTCACTCTTCCTTGTTGCCATTGTTTTTTGTGTTTTGTTGCTTCTCTTACTTTCTATTTGGTAAACCATAATTTGTACAAAATATTTTCTTGAGTTAGCCAAGCATTTCTAGATGTTCTGTACTGGGAGGAGTTTCAGCAATAATTTAGTTTGAAAGGCTGAAATGGATGTTGGCTAGTATATTTTAATTTTGATAAAACTTTGGAAATATATTAATAGTTTTGAAATATGGTTGGCCAGATTTGCTATGTGTCCTTGGAAGTAAATGCCTATTTTTATTTCCCTGAAGTTTTCTTACTAATAAAATTTAGAATTTTGAATTTAGCAAATTTAGAATTGATAAAACATAGAATTTTTTAAATTTTCCTATTCCTTATAGAAAACATTGGAAAACCAAGGCATATTAGGGCTTACCTGTTAAAATAGGAGTTAAGTATAAAAATAAGTTTTCATCACTTTTGGAATTGCTTATTTGAAGTCATCCCATTGATTTGCAATAGTTACAGAATGAGTTCCAGTCTTTTAACACAAATCTAATGATAGATAACAGTGGAGATTCCATCGTGAATTAAAGGCTTTTCACTCTGGATATTGTTTTGTTCACATTTTGTTAGGAAAGGAGACTGTGGAATATGAAAATTAGAAATTTTGTCTAAAACCGTAAAGGGCGCTGACTGCTATGAAATTGAGTCCAGAGAAAAGCCTGAAGCCATGAGAGATGGAAGCGTTGTGATATTAAAAGCAGCATGTTTCTGGGTGGCATTTGCTTTGGCTCTGTGTCAGGTGGCGCTGGCTGGCTGGCTGCTCTGTTTGGGATGGGTTCCACCTTTCCACTCTGCTGCGCAGCTCCGTGCTGATGCAGGAATGCCAAGGCACTTGGCCTTTTTTTGGCCATCATTTTGGTTAGTTTTTTTCCCACATTATCTCTGCAGAGCACTCAAAAGCAACCCAAGTTCAGCAAGGTCATAGCTTCTCTAAGGTCATTCATTCCCTGAGTCATTGCAGAGGCAGGAGAGCTCTGAACTGCAGACTGCAAAGCAAGGGATGCGTCTCATAAGGAACGTGATTTTAAGTGTTATAGGTAGAGTGTGGGAGGGAAAAATACTTTAGGATAAGTATAGAGAAATAGATATTAGGTGGTGGTAGCAATACATTTTTTCTGATATCCTCTAGGGTGAAGGCTTAATTTGAGTGTGTTTTCTTAGATAGCTCCAAAATTTGCCTTGCTTTCATTTTTTGCTCTGTACTTCTACTATCAAACCTTAGATCCTGTTGTTGCATGCCTATTCTAGTTGTTTAGACATAAGTGAATATCCCGTCTCTCTTGCTTTATTCCTAAAACATCGATTTTTTGAAAGTGTTATTCTTATATGTCAGCCCTTATTTCTACCCCTTTACACATCGGCTTCTAAATCTTTGCCCCTTAAAGAATATCAGTTTGCCTTAGCCTGAGATTTAAGCCTCTTTGTGATATGATCCCAACCTAAATTCAAATGATTCTCTTCACATACTTACTACTAGAGTGCTGTGGCCAAATGAGTTGGTTTCTCTTCAAGTCTGGCAGTTTCTTCTGCTAGTTATTCCACTCCTCGATGATTATCACTTATCAAAATTCTTACCGTTTTTTAAGATCCTCCAAATTTAAAAATTTGTCAGTGTAGCCATCACTCCTAATGTAATTTCTACTGTCTTTCTTTTCACTCTTAGTGAGTTTGTGTTACCCTGCAGTCACACGATGTTTCACAAAGGTATATATTTTGTGTAATTACCTTATCTGTTTTTCTGGGTTAACATGCTTTTAAGAGAAGGATCATGTGTTGGTCCTGTGTCCAGCTCTCCTGCGGCCCATCACAGTGATTTACACAGGGCAGACACAGTAAACACACATCAACGAATCGTGGTGTCTTGGCCACGTGGCTCTCAACGTTGTTGCACTGGGTGAGACGGGTGATAACTGGAAAACCCGCCAGCCCATCTCCAGTTCACACAGTGAGTGCTTAGATTATTGAATTCCTGTTTAGATGTCATCACTGCAGGAAGTGTTATGTGGGTTCTTTCTAGACATAGATAAACACTCTATCCTTTATACTTTCGAGTGTCCTTTTCCAACTTCTTTGAATGTATATTTGCATTGCATTGAAATTTGTATACAAATTTAAGCCCCCTCATCCTATTGTGAGCCCCTTGGTGAGAAGAACTATGTCGTGGTTCTTGGGGTCCCAATAAACCCTCATTGTTTGGGCCACTGGGGGTGCTCCTAGCATAAATGCTTATTCTGTGGCCATGGGTGTGTACACTGCTTCTGATGCCTTTGTTATAATCGTCTTTTACCAGATGTAAATGGTACTTAGGCCAGCCTTTTTCTCTCATAGATTTTTTTTAGTTCTGTAGATGCACTCTTAAATGACTTTTGTTTTGTATTAGCAAAGGGTGTTCAATATCAAAAGGAAGTAACATTTTACTTTCAATCCTTTCAATTAAAATAATCTCCAGTTTCAGAAAGTAGAACATCCTTTGGATTTATATTCATGAAGACCAGGACTTTTTAGTTTATTTTTATTTTTTATTGTATTGTTCAAGTACAACTGTCTCCCACCACTCCCCCCAGCCCAGCCATCCCCCACTTTCCGCCCTTGATCCTACCCACCTTTGGCCTTGTCCAAAACCAGGACTTTTTTAAACTTGAAAGGACATGCTTAGCCTTTCAGGCATTTATTGAGTCCTTGCTATGTGTGGAACGTTTATGTTAGATGTTGAAGATAAAAATTGTTCTTAAGTTATGGTCTTATTGTGGTTGAGGGAAAGGAAGACTTTTTAAAGGGATTGATGTCAAGAGGCACAGAGTAGTTATATATCTATTAATTATTTAGTCCCCGAACTTTTATTTATTCGGGCACTTTTGCAGTTGCTTTTGTATTCTACTTTCAAAAATCCTCTTTTGTATTATGCAGCCCCTTTTGCTAGTCTCCAGTATATTTAACTCAAACTTTTCTTAGTTGAAAGAGCTTAAGAAAGCATCAAGATACCTCAAGGAAGCATGCAGGAGTTTTTCTGCAATAGTTGTTCTTTTGACCCATCGATCTGGCCGGTGTGCACACCCTTAGGTTTACAGTTTTCTTGGAGACAAGATTTGAGGATCCTGCCTGTTAATTCCCATGTTGGTACCTCTGATATAGTTTTCAATGATTGAGTCTAAATAGGGCTTAAAATTATGTGATATTCCCAGTTGTTGTTCATTCCCTTCCCCTCCCTCAAATAATTCACATTTCTACCAATTAACAAATAAAGTTTTAATTTTCTTTTTGTATGGCTAATAGGTTAATTAATTATAGTTGCCATTGAGAAGACTGTCATTCATTTTTTAATTAATTGACATTAAAGATTAACTTAGAACTAACTGTATATCATACACTCTGTTAAGGTGTTCAGGATACAGCCATACGTAGTCCTACTGTTACTTACAGTCTAATGTTAAAGACAGATAAATACACATACAACTTTAAATCAGTGTGATGAGTGCTATGATAGAAGAAGGCATGAGGGAGGAGACCTAACCTTACTGAACTCACCTGTCTCACTTGGCTGAAGCAGGAAAAACTACCAGAAAAGGTGAAGGCTGATATAAGGGGATTTTTTAAACATAAGTTTTAAGGATGAGTAGGACTGAGCCAATGGCAGAAGGCGGCAGAGTAGAGGTTATTCCAGGTATGGGGTGCTGGACAGGCAAAGAGACAAAGGTACCAATGAGCAAGAAGACCTAGTCAAGGAATTGCATGTGTTTGATGGTAGTCCTGGCAGGGGATCCAAACTGTGGACAGGTGAAAGATGAGGTTACAGGTGTGAATGGAGGCTAGATCATGAATGGCGTATAGTAAGATCATAAGACAGTAAGGTCACAGGCAGGAGTGAGCCAGTTCTGTGAGCTCCACCTTAAGGCATAACCAGAATCCAACCACTTCTTCCTCTAACCATCACAAGCTCTTACCTGGGGCTTGTAAGTTAGGAGGTCTTACTGGCACCACTGTCCTTGACCCTCTTCAGTCTGCTCTTAACACAGCAGTCATAGTGCTCAGAACATAAACAAATCATGTCACTCCCCCATTCAAAGCTCTTCCATGGCTTCCCATTGTACTCGGTGTATGAACCCAAGTTCTGATGGTTGCCTCTAGTGCTCACTGCTATTTAATATACTGTGTAGTTTACTTATTTATGCTGTTTATTGTCTCCCTTTGTAGAGTAAAAACTCCATGAGTGCAGGAATCTTTTGTTTTATTCTCAAGTATCTCGTCAATGCCTAGAACTATGCCTGTGAATAAATTTTCAGCCATTGTTTGTTGAAAAATTGAAAGACCGACCCCCAGGTGGAGCATGATATTTATGTCATTAGTCACTATGTCATGAGTTTATTTTAGCTATTTGCCCTCCTTTAACCTTTGCCCTCCTTTCCCAACCTTACTCCACTCATGATTTAAACCATTATGCTTTCAAACCACTTACGCTGAAATGAGCTGGTTTTATGAATATGGATTAACCTCTTTTTCTCCCAAGGAGATTTTCCTTCTCAGTCAGACGTGGACTAAGCCCATTGACACTTTTCTTTCTTTTGTCAACTACCCTTGCCTGTGATGAGTGCTCTGAGAACACGATTAGACCCACGTGTGTGAGCCAGGGGTGAGATCCTGGTGTTTCAGCAAGAAGAGAACAATGTTCTGACTAAATGTAATGAGAGCTAAACCAAAACAGTCACTGGGTTCCTAGTGTAAAATCACATTCTCATCTTTTAAAGCCAACATCTCCACTCCCTCAGATTGGTCACATTCTGGCCCCTGGTACAGCTGCCTTCACGCTGTGAAGATGGACTGCTCTGCTGTTTCAGGCTCCATGGGGGTATTAGCATTTGATTTCTCCGCAAATAGAGCAGAGAAATAGAGCCATAGAATAACACTGTGGACACATTCAACGATATTTATTTAGTGAGTAAAAGAGCTAGACCTTTTGTTACATTGTCTGCTCTCCCAGTCAGTAAATGTTATTGTGACCACTGGGCAGTGCTTGAAATCAGCCCATCCTAATTAAGGGGATATTAATTACTTTAATGATAATGTTCAATAGATTATAAACCATTTTTATGTACTGTAAAAGGTAATAGATGACAGGGGGTAGGATTGAGGGTGGGAGGTGGGGATGGCTGGTGTACAGGGTAGTCGTGGGGGGAAAATGGAGACAACTGTACTTGAACAACAATAAAAAAGAGAGAGAGAGGTAAGAAATGATCTTATGCCTAACTTCTCAGTATTGCTTTGGGATCTTTACATATGCTGAACACTGTCTAGGTGAAAAGCATACTGCTTAACAGTCAAGCAGAGAAAGCACAATGTCTGCTTTTAGAATGCTTTTTATGCTGACATTAACAACAGCCCATTGTCACATTTATTGAGCTCCTACTATGTAATAACCACTGCCATTTAAATTCCTACACGATGCTTTGCCTCTGTTATTTCACTGAATGAGTTCTAATAATTCTTCAAGGCAGGGTGTGTATCTGCACTGTTCTGATTAGACAGTTGGATGCAGAGGGGTTAAGTAACAACACACAAATAATTAATAAGCTGTACCAAATCAAACTAGAAGAGAAGTCATGTGGCTACTTTGTGTCTAATTGTTAAGTCGAATAATATGAAGACAATAAGGTCCCCTCACTCAAGGAGCTTACCTTCTGGTAGCTATTTTTTATCAAGCAAAGTGAGTTGGTTTCTTTGACTAATCTTAATTCCCAGGTGGAAATATGACTTGTTAGCAATATGAGTATTTTCTTCACATGGGTTGGTTGTCTCTTTCTACAGAAGGGAGCTGGGTATCACCTGGATCTCTTCTGGGTGGCCATCCTCATGGTGGTGTGCTCCTTCATGGCTCTTCCGTGGTACGTGGCTGCCACTGTCATCTCCATTGCCCACATCGACAGTTTGAAGATGGAGACAGAGACGTCTGCACCTGGAGAGCAACCAAAGTTTCTTGGAGTGAGGTATGTTGAGTCAGAAGAAAATGGCTCTGCAAAACACATTGTGGACACATGCACCTGTCAATCATGAGGAAAGGGGTAGATACGGAGGGGCAGATACGGAGGGGTAGATACGGAGGGGCAGATACGGAGGGGCAGATACGGAGGGGTAGATACGGAGGGGCAGATACGGATTTAGCTGTTGATGATCAATTTATTCTCATACTTGCTTTTCTAGAAAGGACTGTGTTTTTCAGCAGAGAGAGAGTCTTCAATAACTTTCTGAGTTCACTTTGTATAATAAATAAATTTCCTTTGATTCATGAAGGCTAAGCAATACAATGTAAAAATGTTAACAGGTCATTTTCTTCAACATGCATGTCCTTTTGGTGCTGTGGTACTTATTCCGTCACATCATATGTAAAAGCCAAACCCTTTCATCGTTCAGCTCTGTTGAGACTCCCTAAAATTCTCAAGTCTGCTTAAGATTTTTAAGATCCTATGAAGGGAAAACTGTTCTTATTTTCTAGTTCATTTTCTATCCTTATAAGCATTGATAACCTTTGACATCTAGTTGTTATATTTGGTAGCAATGAAGGGCTGTGCAGGTCCTTTATATGCTATTGCATACTTTTTGCAGCAAACCCCGCCCCTGAGTGTTTGGGCAGGAGCTCACAGACGGCCATCGTTTCCCAGGCCACAACAGTGGGTGATTCTTTCTTGGGGGTGGGGGAAGGGGAATTGTGTGGGAATCATACTTGTTAAAAAGTACTTTTATTGTAGATTTGGAAATTAGACTGATGGGATTTACTGCACTTAAGAAATTTCTCTGAGCTGTTTATTAATTAGAATGTGGGACAATATAATATCTGTCTTCTGGGAAAGAAGGTGTAATTATACAAGAGTTCAAGTTGTTTAAAAAACAAGGGCTTCCAAAAAGCCAGTAATTGATGGATGAAGAGCACATGGTTTTTTTTTCTTTCTTGATTCTAAAAGGAGCAAAGGATTTAGCAGAATCAGTTTTCTCTTGATGAATTCATATCACATATTGCAATTGAGAGAATTTTAGAGTTATGTTGAGTTTATATGCTGTCCTTGAGGTACTAATTACATATGATATCGGCACTTTTGCTATTCTAGCCAGACACTGATTTGGTCAATGTATATTCTTTTTGAAGGTGGAAAGACAGAGCGTGTTTATGGAAATAAGAGGTAGATTGGTAATCTTTTGATTTGGTTTCAGGGAACAGAGAGTCACTGGAACCCTTGTGTTTATTCTGACTGGTCTCTCAGTCTTTATGGCTCCGATCTTGAAGGTAAATATGTGAAATACCTCTTCCTCCTTCTCAAATACTGACAGATAAGTGGATTTGTGAAGAGTAGAGTTTCTTATGAGATATTTGCAGGACTCTCCTTAGTTCTCCAACACACTGAAGCAGAGGTCAGATAGAATGAGGAGTTTAAATAACTTTTATCATGACTTCCTTCTCACTCCTTTATTTCTCCTATTATTATTATTATTGTTGCTATTATTATTATTATTATTATTGCAATTATTTGGTTGAACTGTATTAAATTACCAATATTCAAACTTTTTGACCTATGAAGATGTCAATTTCATACAGTTAATTCAAATTGATCTTCCCTCCACCCCACGTGTTTTAGTCCCCTAGTTGTTACACATCCTTTCCTCCCTTCACTTTCCATTTCCTACTCCCTAAGTCCTTTTCCCCTCTATCCGCATATTAGACTCCTGGACAACATGAGTGACTCAGGATAATCATTTAATATTTTTTTCCTATTCTTAATTATTACTGTTTCCATTTCCTTTGGATAAAAATGCCTAATATCCACAGCAAATGAATAGAGTAAAAATACTGATTTATAATTAGAAAACTTACAACAAAACTTTTGAAAAGGACAAAAATGACATGGTAGATTATTTAGAAAGTTAGCAGTCAATATATACAGGTTTGATCGATGGGGCGAATGTCTGTCTAATTAGATATGGAAACCTACTTAGAAATAAAAGTAGGACTAGAAATGTTTAGGATTAGAAATTACATACAGAAGCCTACTTAGAAATGGAAATATGACTAAAACAGAAGGTTAAGATTAGTATATACTTGTCATGAAGCTTCCAGTCTTCTTTTGTGACACAAGCATTTTATTTTTTTCCTATATAAATTTTACTAGTCAGTTATTGATAATTTGCATCTTACATTTTGAACCACAATGCAAACCCCCAAATCACCTATAAACATAACAGCTATAAACAATGACTGTTCCTGGCTGGTGTAGCTTAGTGGATTGAGCACGAGCCTGTGAACCACACGATTGCGGTTCGATTCCCAGTCAGGGCACATGCCTGGGTTGCAGACCAGTTCGCAGCAGAGGACTCTTGAGAAGCAACCATACATTGATATTTCTCTCCTTCCCTTCCCCTCTAAAGATAAATAAATAAAATCTTAAAAAAAACAATGGCTATTAATAATATCCTCCCAAATCTCTTTTCTGAAAAATTTTTTATCATTCTTAAACAATTGTAATTTTTAAAGTTTTTAAAATATTTAATTACATGAGTAATGGAGTGGTACACTCTTGTAAAGAAGTCAGACAATGCAAGAACATTTCTCTCAGGTTAGAACATTTGTATGTCAGTGGCAAATCAGATGAATTTGAGAACAATGGAATCGTAATTTCTCAGTATATAGACAAGACTGACTTTGTCTTCAGGGTACTTAGTGAGATTAATGCATACATCATGCACAAAATACCTGGTGAACAGTTAAAAGATTTAAGTATTCATCTTTTGACATTGGTTTCCACAGTGTCAATTAACTGGTTTAATTCTTTTCTGACTGCAGTCATGAGGGACGTGTATCTCTTGTAACACACAGAATAGTAAAACTAAACATAACCTTAAAAAATTCTTCTCTGGTTATAGAGAGAGGACCTTAAAAAAGAGTATGGATCTTATGTTCTATAGCAGCAATTTTCAACCCTCTTCATCTCATGGCAACATAAACCAATTACTAAAATTCTGCACACACCAAACAATATATTTTTTTGCCAATCTGACAAAAATAGGCATAATTTTGATTCATTCACACCAACAGCTGTTTCTGTGTTGGCTGTTTTCATTTTTTTATTTGACAATCTAAGGGAAAAGAGGTCAGTGCCCCTGACAAAATAGTCAGGTACTACAGATTTTAAAAATTGTTATGGCGGACCCGTTGAAAGTTGCTATTCACTGGGGCAGAGGGAAGTCTATTGTTGCTTTTGCCAGTGCACAGCAAGCTGTGGGGTGGGTGTAAAGCTGTCATGTTCCACAGCATCAGCTGTACCACCAAAATGCCTTGTGTTCCTCTGTTGTCCCAGAGACACCAGCACAGCAGCTGGTGGAAAAACGTAGTGACAGTTTTTTTCTGCATAGGCAGTGGGACCCCATCTGGAGAGATCAATTTTTAGAGAGGTCTCTGCAGGCAGCTATGACCCCATGGTGGAGGCTCTACTGGGGATGAATCCGCTCCTGGGGTCCCTGGAGGTGGGCTTGCCTGCCACACTGTGATGTTTCTTTTATGGGGTTTCTTGTACTTACAAGGGGTAGTATACAGAGAGCTTCCCATCAGTTTGTGTTTACTCATGAGTCCCCTCCCATTTTTTAATTTTTGTATTTTTTTTCTTTTCATTACTACAGTATAAAATCCTAATTCAAAAACGTCAGATATGTTAAAAAGTTATTTTGTTGTTATCACAGCAAACTAGCCTTCATTTTGGATAATCTGTCCGCTGAGTAATCATGCCTGATTCGAAGGGTCACAGATAATAGATACTGTATAAGTTGCCATTTTAAGATGAGATGCCAAACTCAGATTTTCAACACCTCTTCCTATTTTCTGACCCTGTACCCAAATATGGCTGCAGAGGAGTTAAAGCTGAAAGCCCTTTTGTTCTTTTTACAAGGATTCATTTTGCTCCAGGTATGCAAAGCACATCACTATCTACAGGAACCAATTAGGATACTGAGAAAGGAAAAAGAGAGATGTAAGGGGTCAGAGGGATGGATACCTGGGGCTTGCTTTCCCTTTGACCTCCCTTGGTAATCGTGCCTGGGCTTGCCCTCACTCAGCTGCTGGAGTCTGTACTTGTGTCTGTTTTCTCTTCGCACTTTGGGTCAATGCAAAGAGTCACTGTAGGAATCAGGGAAGAAAGCAGTCCAGCAAGCATTTATGTTATGGAAGATCCTGCCCAAATTGTGGGGCATGAAACTGTCTTATTAATATGGTTTCCAACCTGTTGTGGGAAACCTAGATTTAAAAACAAGAATAAAATAGTATTACTAGGACTACCGCGATGCTTTCCTTAAGTAATTAAGACTAGTTTTACTTTAAGAATCACATATAATAAAGTGGGCTAGTTTTAGTTCATGTGTCCTTTTTATCATTAAAGTTTGGTAAGTTGTATGGATTTTCCATAGAACCCTTCTAGCTCATTCAAAAAGTCAACACAGGAAGAAGATTTCGAGGGAAGATTCAAACTGAAACCTAAGTTACAACTGAATCTAAAGTTCCAATTAAAAGTCAAGATTAGCAACTAACCTCAGGATTCGCACAGAGAGACATGACTGGGGTTACCTTGAAGGAGAGAACCTTTTTGCACCCACCACGTGACCATGTGTATTTCAAAGGAACAGGTGACAACTCTAGAGAATGTTTTTACTTGAGAGTTTGCCTTAAAAGGCAGATCCAGTGAATGGGATCAAGAAAAATGTGTGACTTTTAGTTTTAAGAATAAAACGGCTCAACCATTTAATCGCTCACAAGTCTAGTGGCCTCGGATGATCCTGGGAATTTTCTCCCATATAGGAAGCAGTATAGGCAGTTGCTCCCTCTGCCTCCTCATGCAGGCTTACTTTGGCCATGAAGTTGATGATGTCCGTTTTGATCTCTCGGCCAAAATCTCTCTTTTTGCATGGAAGAATATAAGGAATAAGAGTGTACTAGCTTTAAGTTCACGAGGAAGCCCCTTCACCTTATCCAGCTGTGTCTTCCGGGCCTCACGTCTCACCACTGATTCGGTGCAGGACTGTGGGGAAGCAGGCATAACTGGCTTTGGGGGCTGGTTAAATGGTTCGGGTCTGTGTTTCTGTAGTGGAAATATTGCCTGTTAAGCTGGTGCTCTGCATGGGAGACTTGGGAGACCGAAGAGCACTGAAAAGATGAAAGTAGTTCCTTGGGCTTATTTTGTTCACTCTTCGGCCAGCCTGAGGGAATAAAGATGATGTGACCTTCCCTGCTACTTCTGTTGCCATTGCTGGAATTAGTTTATCTGTAACAGGCAGAGCAGCTAAAACCTAGATTTGTTTAGTGTTCTAAAATGTGGAGGGCAGCGTTTAACTCATATTCAGTAAACAGTGGTTGGCCTCACACAGTACACCACACACTCTGCCCGTTACCATGGAGAGGGAGGTTGATGACAGTGATGACGACAATGATGGATGATGACGATTGTAATAATAGCTCCCATTTATGGAGCTAGACATTGGGTTAAGGGCTGTGCAAGGCTTGTGTGTGTGTGTGTGTGCAAGGCTTTTTAAAATCTAGTTCTCCAATAACACGAAACTATATTAATAGTTATATTCATTTTACAGGTAAGATGAGTTATTAATAGCTTGTCAGGTCACAAAATTCTTAAATGGTAGAACCAAGATTTGAACTTAGGCAATTCTGTCTCCAAAGGCTGATTTCATAACCATCAGAGTGTACTGCCTTTTAAAATAAAACAATACTTGCTGTCATAGAATTCATTCACTTTCGTTTCCCATGAGATGGTCTTTCCTAGCCTCTTTGATCCATTTTACAAATCCCTTATGTAGAGAAAAAGATGACATTTTCATAAACTTATCATAGCTCACTCCACAGTTTCTTTAGTGACTAGGGACCAGATTGTAAGTCAGCAACTTTCTTTCTTTCTTTTTTTAATCAAAATGCTTTGGATTTAATGTAAAATCTCCAACCCTTTACTAGTACCCCCCAAATAATACAAACATGCAAATTCATTTTGCTTGTCAGTGCCAACCTTCCCAGGGAAGTTGGGAAAGCACTGTGAGGGAAAGACTATCCTCACCATTCTTTACAGTTTTTTTAGTGTTACGAGAACCATCAGTCTTATGGATGACTGAGGACAGTTGATGTGAGATCTTTATCATACGGGAGTTACCTGACCAATGTTCTAGTATTATATCACAAACAAATGAAAACACAAACGTAGTCCCTTTTATATTATCCTCCATCACCACCTCTAAAAGAAAGTCGGTTATAGCATTTTAAGACTATGGACCATTGATCTCAACAAACTCATCCTTTATACAAAGCACATCCTGACAGGCTGATCAGAAGCTCTTTCTCCAGTCCAGAAATTGCTTCTTTCCAAGAACTCTCAAGAGCAGCACACCTCTGGAGTGGTTTGTGTTCAGTTATAGCTTCCCAGCATCTCATTGGCTTATACCCAAAACACTCAACATGTAAATAGTCACCTATCTGAATCACATTTTGCATCTTAGGAAAAGTATTCCAGAAGCATCGTGGCCTATGTAGTGTAAGGCTAAAGGCGGTTCACAGCAGGAATGACCAAAAGAAAATATTAAATCATATTTACAGTATTCTCTGCTAAAAAAGGACCAGTATCTGTTATTCTAAAATGACCCTTAAATTTTCAACACATGAAACATCATAGTATGCTAATTGGCTGAAGTCTGTGTGTTGTAAGAACTCAGTCTCCCACATTCTTGTAAAAATGGAAACACATTTCCTTTTTCAGAGACATTAATAGTTTTACTGACAGAAACATGTACATAACCCAGTGTTATCTTTTGTCTTTGCCAATGGAGAAACTTGGAATCAAATTTATCAATCAATTTTATAATTTGTTAGGGTTGGTATAGCTCTTTCTCCCACAAATTTTTTATTTTTCCAAAATGAATTTCAACTGTCCTGTTTTATGTGTGTTTGAAAACTGTAAGCCACTTCAAATATGTTTTGGAAGTTTTAATATGAATCATAACTGCAAATGACTAACCCTCACTGAATCATAAACAGATGTCTGATTAATGTGCTAATCAACCTCCTCCAATATACATCACTCCTAGAGGACAATAAAGCCCTCTGCTCATGATTGTCAATATGGAGTATTCATTCATATTTCAGATTTCTGGAAAATAACAGAAGATTAATGCATAATGCATGCACACACACTCTCTCCCACCTGTTGCAAAAGTTATATGAAATTCATTAGTTACTTTCCTTAAATGCATCCAAACAGATGAACAAGATTTTGAAAACCACCTTGTCTCTCACTCTCAAGAAGAAATATTTTCAAGGACTTAGAGTCTCTGGTGTAAATAACTACCCAAATATGGAACAGACTGAGAGGATGCAGGTCAAACACAGCTGAGCTCCACTCAGCTCAAATCAGACAGTCCTGACTGCTGTTTTCTTAAATACGAGTTTCTGTGAGACGTGATAAGATTGACTGAGCACCATAGTAATCTCTTAAGCCGCTAGTCAAAAATATGGTCCTATAATTTAAAACCCCAAGAAGTGGTTTTAGGGTAACAGAAGCACCTCAGCCACTAGAATAAGATTCTGTTAGAAGTAAAATTACTTGCACAGCAAATCCTTTAACAGTTCAGCAACCAATATAGAGAAAATATTCTTAAAAAATCTACTACTCTTCCTGATTATTCCATTGGCTCCTTCAACTATAGTTAAACTACATAAAATAATTCGTTGTCATAAAACTTTTGACTACATGGTATACTTCTTATAAAAGAACACTGATCTGAGCCAAGCATGATGAACTTGGACTGGCACACAGTAGATCCTTCTGTCACTCTGGTGGGGGGTCCTTTTGAGCAGTTATGGGCTGACATAATGATGAGGAGCAACACATTCGGTTCTCCTGGAATTAATCCAAGAGAGCAATGACCAGAGTTGAAGATAGACTACAGATATGTGGGTCTAATGCTGGCACATTCACCCAGTGAACTCAAAGAGCCCTTACTAACCTAGGCTGAACACATCTGCAAATACTAATGTAACTTTGAAGTGCATAGAGTCAGGTA
This sequence comes from Sturnira hondurensis, assembly GCF_014824575.4. Classification (NCBI taxonomy): domain Eukaryota; kingdom Metazoa; phylum Chordata; class Mammalia; order Chiroptera; family Phyllostomidae; genus Sturnira; species Sturnira hondurensis. The sequence goes on along the minus strand of NW_028087215.1, from coordinate 1,738,055 downwards.
ATGTTAGATATCACCACCTTTACTATTTATATATTGTACTAACCACCCTAAAGGTAGTCTTCTGAGAGCATAATTAAAGAGCACATTCCTCATTGCTTTTTACTGATAAATATAGGCTTTTCTGCAGAAGTAAGTAGAATATTAGGATAATGTATTTTTCCTAATGTCTAAATTAGTCATCAAATTTCTAAACACCAGAAAAGGGCCCCAACCAGAGCCACATATTAGATATATTCATACTGGTCTAAGAAAACGAAATAAATAAACTAGCTTGAGTAAATGAAGAGTGCACATTCAGAACAGAATTGTAGCTTTTGGCCAGCAACATGTGAAGCAAAGACAAAAGTCTGTCAAGATTAAGGCAGGTGTATATATATATATATATATATATATATATATATTACAATGTGTGCTTTTTTTCTCCAAGTTCATTTAGTATTTATTTTGATGGCATTTAAAGTGCATTGCCAAGCTACCACACACGTTTTCTAATATAAAAAAACAGAAGTCATAGAAAGGTTCTCTTGCTTTAGAAGTCATCCTCATACCAATTAATGACATTTTCTCTTTGTCTTCGCACACTTCAGTATAAAAGATTAGTGCCACAGTCATATGACTTGGGACACAAAGCACGATGTCTGTCAGGGTGACAGCCATTGTAAGGAATTGCTTTATTCTTCTGCTGGAGTCAATTTAAGTCTTGTCAGTTTCCAAGGAGGAAGCTCAGGGCTTTGGCGAAGATTGTCATCCATCTTTTCTGTCATGTTGGATTCCTTATTTACAAGGAGTGTGAGTTTCTGCAGATTTGCATCTACTGTGTCTTGTCCAATGGGAGTGATGCCTCCAGTCTAATGCCATCAGTTTTCAAGTAGTGGAACCATGGCAGTGTACCTCACCCAAATCTTTCTGCTACTGACTTCTGTTCACACAGGAACATGCTCCAAGACAAAGGCTAAAATAAGTGTGTAGGATGTCATCACAAAATCAATGCAGGTTGGAGAGCTCCTTCACATGTTCCTGTAGCTGACCCTTAGAGGAACGTACTTTATAAAGAGGTTCAAGTAAACCAAAATAGGCATGCAAGGTGGAAGGTGTATCTCAAAAAAAAAAAAAAAAGAAAACAACCCCAAACTGCAGCATTCCCAGTCTGTTTGACAGAGGATTTGGGTGTCCTTGGCATCTCTGGATCCTTGTGCTTCCACTTTTTGGACAGGGTACAAGGGAGGCTCTGCTCTGGTCAGGAGAGTCCTGCTCAGTACTCCCTTAGACGGTCTTCTAGGAAGGATCAGACTCAAGGGAAAGGGACTTTGTGAGGCAAATGATGGCTTTGTCACAATCAGTAACAGTCACTCCCCCCGCAAAATGTGAGAAGCACTGCAGGAAGACACTTCTCTTCAAGGAGAGCAGTGTATAAGCCTGTGCATCTGCCCCTTGCTTTGCTGAAAGTTCATAAAGCAGCATTATATTTCTGTTTTCTTAAAAAGTTTAGTATTTTCGCTGGTTGAGAAACAGTGTTGTCTTCAACTGTCAAAATTGGTACATCTTCTCTTGATCCTCTCCATGTATTATCTATGACATCGACTTTCAATATTAACACCTGGAGTGTTATCAGTGAGAAAATTTCGCATAAGCCATTATTACCAAGGACTTACTGTGTACTGATGGGAAAGTCAACACCTTTCTTACTAGCCCAGATTTTTAAGGCTTAAGGGCATTAGAACATTATTTTAATAACATGCTCCTAAAGCCAGCTGTTATAGTTGGAAGAGCAATATTGTAGAGTTTAAAACCAAGGCTCAAGTCTGATCTTTGCAGCCATCCTTCTGGACTATACCCCTGCCCCGTGCCCCTCCCCATACACCCCGCTCCCACCACAGAGGGGCCAAAGAGAACTGCGCTTTGCAGTTGCAGGTTTTTGAGTTGCTGGTGAAGGTCCTGATGATGATGACATCAATGCCATATTTATCATTTGTTGAGGATTATCTGCCAGGCCCTGAGCTAGATGTTTTGTGCTATCTAATCTTTAGCATAACCGCTTACACAGATGAGAATACCGAGAGTAAGAGAAGTTGATCATTTTCTCCACGTTCCACAACAGGCAGAGCGAGAATTGGAACCCAGGTCTGATTTCAGTGCCCATGCTCTTAATTGGGAGTTAATTCAGTGCTTGTCTCTCTGTCTCTCTGTCTCTCTGCCTCTCTCTCTCTCTCTCTCTCTCACACACACACACACACACACACACACCCCCCTCTATTGTTCTCCCGGGAGGCCTCACTCCTGTACTGAGGTCTGTGCTGTGAATGACTGTAATAACCTTTCTTATTATTGCATTTTTTCTTATGGAAATAATTTAACATTATCAGAAAATCAAAGGAAGGGATAAATGAAAAAGAGTGGAATGATAATCCCAAGAATTTGAAAATTTCACTGACATAGTCTGAATATGACCTAGTCTGAATATAATCATCTTTATTGACTTCATCTCAGTTTCATTATTCTATCTGCTTGTAGAATCAACCACTGATTTCTTCATTTTTATGTTTATTAAAGTCATTATAATTATTTATAATTATATTTTTGGTTTTCTGGATATAATTGATTATATAATTTTTTGCATAATTTTATCATTTGGCAATATACACCTATTATATCTTGTGTTTTAATTTCTCCTGTCTTGCTTTGTAGAAATGTCTACCTGCTATGTATTACTATTTCTTTTATGTTATTTTAATTTAAAATGGGATCCTATCTTTCAAAAACACATCCTTCTTTCCTTCCTTTCGGAAACTTCTATTGTGATGAATGATTGTATTGTGATGAATTTTTAAAGACTGACCTTCTGATGTGACTCATAACCAAATCCAATAAAAAATATCCTCTAACCCAGGAATTCTATTAAATTTCACCAAGATCTTCAAACTGGAAGATTTTTATTGAGGTACTGCATTTTTGCAAAGAAAATGGTAAATTTCACTAGGCATTGGTATCACGGTGAAGTTGTCTACAAATCTCATTAATAGCCTTCCTTGTATGTACTGTTTCCTTTTCGACAAGGGATGATTTTGAAAAATATCTTCATACCTAAAGCTATTTTCCTACCTGTACCCCATGCCATTTTGAGTTACTGATGCCTCCTGGTTTTATTTTGCAACAGAGTCAGTACTGTCTGTCATCAAAAGTTCAGAAACAATAGACCTAAGCAACAAGGCACAACTTGCCTTTGCATTGCATTAGAACTGCAGTTGAGATAATATTAGCTACACTTAGGTGAGGGGTGCTCATAGGCCAGGATCACCTTCGCGATTACTTTCTTTGGAGCCTGGAAAACACTTTACAGACGAAAAGTAACTCCTGCAGTTTCTCATGATCTGTAATTCTCTGTTCCACCTTCTACCTTTCTTTTCTTCTTGAGATGTTAGAAATAAAATGACAAGAAGGAAATCATCCTATATTAAGGAAGAATGGAAGTGCCCTTGCCTAAAGAAGATACTTTATTTAAAAATTAAGGAATGTGTCAAAGTTAGAGAATGGAGACATTGTTAGTTTCATTTTTATTTTTGGTAAAATTGCACAGTGATAGTAAGGAATGGAAACCTGCACATTCCAAAAGCAGTAAAGGCACAGGTCACATCCCTAGTGGTTTGAGTGGGATGAGTCCACCTCTTTGTGGTGACTGTTGGGTATCACAGCACATGTGGCTTCCCTGCCACTCACACTGTCCCTCACGGTCAAGAATTTTCCTTTGAGCTGAAGGTCAAATTACCTGTATGGAAATTGTTAGTGTCTTTTTAGAAGCATGTGATGTTTCATAGAAATAAGTATATTTATTCCATATAAACTTAACAATCCCTACAACTAACCAGTAACATTTGGAGACAGTCGTGACATTTGGGAAGTTACTATTTCTCCAATAGTGGTTCAAGGGTCTTGGATACAGAACTGTTTTAGGTAATCACAAAGAAAGGCTGATGGAAATTGTGCTTCACTGAACACATGCAATAGTTCCTTAAAAATTACTCTTAAGTCATACTGCTTTCTGGCCTACAATAGCCTCCTTTATGTAGTTTAAGTATGATTGGACTTAACTGATTGTGGTTTTAGTACTTCAGCTTTGAAACCTCCCGAAATTACTTGAGCTCCTTTGCAAAAGAAGCTTGAGAACCTTTTGTAGTCCAGCTAGGAGACTTCTCAGAAAGAGTCATCCTTGACTTGCTTCATTTCTGTAGTACTAGGGGCATTTCAAAGGTCCAGGAGTAGACAAAACAGGAACATCACAGTGGACTTCCCATTGTTAAAACACTATTTATTAATGTAAAAAAGACTCCTGCTAATTAAAACATGAAACGTGCCAATTCAGTTCTAAAGCTGTTTATGAAGCCCTGTGTGTAATTGCTTCCAGATGCTTGATGTTCCTCTCAAGCAGTGTTCTCATTAGTTAGTTCTCAATATTCCTGGGACGAAGAAAGGGGACAGTCGTTTGATGTTTTCTTAATGGAAAGAAGCACTCAGACACCAAGGTGATAGATCAGTTGGTAAAAATTATTGAGGAAAAAAATCAACAGACTGCTGGGAAAAGAGCTCGGTCTCTGGAGCCAGGTGACCTCCACCTCTCTCTCAATGTCTCCGAGTCCAGACAAGCATCTGGTTTGCATAGCCATTCCTTTTAAGCAGAAAGGGAAACAAACATTTCTCCCGGTTAAAAAGGTTTACTAAGGTCATATATGATCATTGTAAAAAAATTCAAATGGGCACCAAATGGAAATGGAAAGTCTCCTTCACCTTCCATTTATTTCCAGTACAAAGGGCTTACAAGTTAATCGGTGATTAGTAAAGCACACTGCATTATTATGTCCTATCTTTTAGTTTGAGATGCAGCTTTTAGTCAGACTATCCCTCCCCATTATTGTCTTTACTAGTACTATGTTTGACCTGTCTCCATTGTTTTTCCTTCCCAGTTTATCCCCATGCCTGTGCTCTATGGTGTGTTCCTGTATATGGGGGTGGCATCCCTCAATGGTGTCCAGGTAGGTTTTCTGCAGCAATCTAAGGATCATCGTATTTTCCCAGGAGTTAGGCTAGTCCAGTAAGAGATCCTTAAGGAAAGTGTTATTTGTCAAGTTTTAAAAGTGCATTTATTTTTCACTTTTTCTTTTTATGAATTTTATGAATCCATTTTTTTCATTTTATGAATTAATTAACAAATTTAGCTTGTTTTAACTATGTTAGCATACTTACCTGTTCTTAAAATAGGCCATTAAAGGTCATTTGACCAGGAAGGTAAGATACATATGGTCCACCTTCCTTTCTTCCCTCCCTCCCACCGTCCTCCCCCTCTTCCTTTCTCTCTTCTTTCCTTTTCTTCTTTCTTTATTTTTGTCCCAAAGAGGAAAGCAGCCCCTTCACTGTGCTCTTTGAGATACTATTTATCCACCTGCCTTGACCCCACACGAAGAGCAGGCTATTCTTATTTGATGTACTTTTCACATGACTGAACTCAATGATCAAAAGTTTTGAACCAATAAAAAAAATAATAAAGTCAGTATAGTTAATGTGTGACTTCTGTTGAAATTTTCAGCTATTCGCAACTTTGGTAAGAACTGGCCCCTTTTATAAAAATCACTGGGGAAAACTTTGTAAGGGACTTTGGCTTTCAATTGAGTTTTACTTTAATTGGCATGAGGAAACTGGAAGTGCTTCTGCCGCTCTCTGGCACCTTGTTAATTGTAGCCTGATTTAGCACTTAGCAATGTTTTAATGGGAAAAGACTGCATGTTCCGTGAACATCCTAAGAATTTATTTAAACCCCTCCATAATAGTTCTTACTTTCATTTATTGAATTTAGATTAATTTGGGTTTAGAGTCAGATGGAGCTGGGCAAGTGGCCAGACTCCCCAAAAGAGAAAAGGCCCTTTTATTTTTCCCTATTTAGGCCTGTTGGGTAGAGTTCCTCATTATTTGGGTATTTGTTACAAAATACAAGGTGATTGATTCTTCATGGATTAGACTAGGTGAATATCAATGTGGGTTTATTTGTGCCCAGAAAACTTTTGGAAAGATAAATGTATAAACATACTTCATTTGTACCTGGTATTGTACATATTCTTTATTATTCTAAGTGGAAGAATATGAAATTAATATGACCTTCAGAGTACTAGCCCTTAATTTTGTTTGGCTTATATATGCCCATCTAGGTAAGAAATTTGACTTCATGCATTTTAGGTGCTTAGTTGCTGCTTAGAGTTTAGTTCATGTTTATTCAATAGAAGAGAAAAGTCAATTTTATAAAGATGGGAAGAATCCTTTGCTGAAGGGAAAGTTGGTAGATTTTTAAAATTCTGTGGTGCTGTTGAACCTATTGCCTTTTCTGTTTTCCTTACTTTTCTCTTGATTCTTCCTCTTTTAGAACTTTGGCAAGATTTGATTTAGCAAGAAATTTTGTAACCCAGTCTTTGTAAGCAGCAAGGCCCCCAACCTGTTAAAAATAGCCGTGGAGGAAGAAAGAAAACCTTTTAGCTAGGAAATCACTTCTGAGATTATTATCTGTGGTAGTCTACTTTTACACATCTCCTTTCTCTCCAGAAATAAAGCAGAGGTTTTACTTCAGAGTTCTTACTACATAATTTAATTCAGCAGTTATGTACTGAGCCTCTTTCATCTGAAAGATCCTATGATAGACACTAACATATCATCCTTAACATCATCCATAATGTAAGCTCAACTGTTATTCTTTGAAGCACAGCACCTGGCACATGGGTGCTCAGCAGTCATTTTAATACCTCTTCATACATGACAGTGTGAGAGCCTCTCTGGGACTCAAATATCTAGTTGTTGACACTGAAACTCAATATTCATCTGACTTTTCTCTTAAAAAATGGTAATGCATTGCTGAATGTATTAGTTATGTTATGCCATAGATAATGTGGAATTTATGGAAATACCAGTGCATTCCCATTTTCAAGTTGTCTACTTCTTTATATCCTTGAAACATCCCTGACATGTAAATGATGCATAGCTGCATCTCCTCCTCTCGCAGGTAAAGCTAGAGTAAGATACTTGAGTTAGGTGTCTTACTCCTCTTACGACAAAGCTAGAGTAAGATACTTGAGTTAGGTGTCTTACTTCATCGTATCATTATTCAAAAAGCTACAAGATCATCTCTCCCAAGACTCAGATAGTATGAATAGAAAGCAGGAGGTGAGAATCTAGGATTTATATTTGCTTTGTGACTTTATTCTTGGTGGCCACTTTGTCTCATATATCTGCATAACATTCCTGCAAAGTAATAAAGAAAGTCAGAAGTCATACAGTGTCTAACGGTGATAGACCAAATTTCTACACTCCATGAACACTGTCCTCTGAAGAAGACACTTCTCGCCCAAATTGCAGAATATAACTCAATAGTGGATTGTTAGGCATAATGGAAGTGACTTTGTGTATCAGCTCTCGAAGTAATGCACTTGTGCTCTCTTCCCCTCTCCTCCCCAGTTCATGGATCGTCTGAAGCTGCTTCTGATGCCTCTGAAGCATCAGCCTGACTTTATCTACCTGCGCCACGTCCCTCTGCGCAGAGTCCACCTGTTCACTTTCCTGCAGGTGCTGTGTTTAGCCCTGCTCTGGATTCTCAAGTCAACTGTGGCTGCTATCATTTTTCCAGTCATGGTAGGGACTCCTTTCCTTGAACATATCCAGGAGGTCATACCTGTGTCATGTGGTTATTGTAATATGGAAGACAACTGTCTTTTATGTGTGGTTCCAAGTTTTTCCAGCTTTGACCGAGTCACTTTGATTTGCTCAATTGTAACTGAAGCTCCTATGTGTGTGATGTCTACACTGGACCGCAGAGTCAGACTAAGCTGAGTTTAGATACCAGTCCTGGTTCCTGCTGGTAGTCAACCTCCCTCAGCTGTCATTAACTTATCACTAAAATGGGGAATGCATCGTTATTGTTATTCCGAGCATTAGTAATGAATATCAAATATATAGCATAATACCTGGCACATAGCAGACACCAGTACACATTAATTATTTTTAAAATACTGTTGTACAACAGAATCGGTCTAACAGAGTATGACACATTTCAGTCCAAATAACAGTGAACAAATTGGGCAACTTAGGAAAGTTAGAATTAGAAAGAATGGAGCAAGTTTAGTTTTTGAAGTTCTTGCTAGTGTGTGTCCTGCTAAGTCCTTTATCCTTGCTATGAAATGATGAGAAACACGGTGAAATAACCGACATTGCCCTCTGAATCACAAGTGAAAGAAAGAGGAAAAGAACACGCTAGCTCTGCACTTGGTTTCAGGGTTGAATTTTATACTTTCCCATAGCTTTCCCTTCCTTGCAAGAACAGGCACACCCATACCCTTGAAACAAGTCACAGGCCAGCCTCATGTCTGCTCTGTCACCCTATGGCTTTGAAAACAGAATTTCCATACACAAACCATATTTGATTTTTTTATAAAAATTCTCTTAGCCAGGATTCTTATTTTGCTTTAGGGGTATTTGTGGTTTATAATTGTTTTTTTTTTCCAGGGAAGCAGGAAAAATGGTATAAAGTACTAGTGATATTTGTAGAGTCAGATATATTTTCTTGATAATCCGTGTATCTTTTTTCTTTCTTTTTTCTTTTTCTTTTATTTTTAAAAATAATTTCAGTTATAGTTTACATTCAATATTGTATATTAGTTTCAGGTGTACAATATACAGGTGTCTAAAGTATATAGACAATCATATACTTTATTAAATATTCCCTCTGATATTTCTATACCCACCCAGCATCACACATAGTTTTTACAATATATTATTGATTATATTTCCTATACTGTACTTTACATCCCCATGACTATTTTGTAACTACCAATCTGTACTTCCTAATCCCTTCACTTTTTCACCCAGTGCCCCAACCCCTCTCTTAAACTCTATTAACTTACTGGAAAACACACTGAATGTGAGAAATGACTCCCATTTGCCTATTGGTATAATCTGCCTATTTATTAGTTTTGCTAAAGCTAGGAAAAAACAGTGAGACTTGGGTGGATTTGAAATATATTCAGCAAATCACTTATTACTTGTGCTAAATAATAAAGAAAAGTGTTACCTCGATGAAGCATTTTTTATCTTTTGAGGGCTTTTATTTGATCACAAAACAATCATGTAATGTCAGTAGGTCAGATGTATTAATTTCCCTAGGAAATGAAGAAACCGGTATCTGGAGAGGACACAGATCAAGACCACTGTTTATTGGAAGCAGAGTCGTGCCCCTTATTCCCTAGTGCACACACGTTCTGCTGTTGAGCAAGGACATCTTTAAAGTACCTGCAGAAGTTGATCTTCAAGAGTTACTCAGAGAATCAAAGATAGGGACTTTGAGAATACCAATTTTAGAGGCAGACTTCTGGGCCCCTTTATACTCTTCCTTATTCTGGCTTGGTGATCTTAGATGACGTACTTATGTCTCTAAGCTTCACTTTCCTCAGCTGTGAAATGGATATCTTGGTGTTTACTCTTTGGGTTTGTTGTGGGAATAAATGAGAAAATACTGCCTAAGGCTTTAGTACAGCATCTAAAACAGGGTAAGTATTCAGTTAATGGTAGTTTTTGAAGTTACCCAGTAGCTTAAATGGTCTATGCATATTCAACTACTGCTGATTATTAATACTTTGAAGACGTCTTCGTGTGTTGTATGTTGCACAGATTTTCTTGATTTTTTAAAACCTTGTACAATGTTTTAATATTGAATAATTACAAATCAAATGCAGGCTATTTGGTCCTTTAACTTTTTAGTTATTTTATTGAAAAGCAGACATGGAAGAAAATAGTTTAAAAACTAATCCTTTCACATTGAAGTTCTAAGTGAATTTGACTACACATTTTGGTGAACAAAACAAAGTGAGTTTCAATCAAAACTTTTATGAGCCAATTTTCTCCCTGAAGAAAATGTTTATGGTGCTCTAAATATAAGCCCATGTCAGTGAGCTTAGCTCCATCGTCTTCCAGTCTTATGTAGAATAGGTTTCAACCGCCTTTGACAGGATAGTATTTATATTGTGATGACTTCATCTGACTTGGTTTCTTTCATATTTTTCATATTTGTTCTTCCAGATCTTGGCACTTGTAGCTGTCAGAAAAGGCATGGACTACCTCTTCTCCCAGCATGACCTCAGCTTCCTCGATGATGTCATTCCAGAAAAGGACAAGAAAAAGAAGGAAGATGAAAAGAAAAAAAAAAAGAAGAAAGGGAGTCTGGACAGTGACAATGACGATGTGAGGCACTTTCCGAAATTCCAAAGTAAAGCTCGTTAAAGAAACAAACGTGAAACATTGAGTTTTTTGACCCCTCTTGTGAGAGGTGTGGCTGAGTTCCAAGAATGCTTGCCTGGCCACGTCACATGCTAGTCTTCACCTTCCTTTGCCCTTTATTTTCTCTCTTTAGGGTTTTTTGTTTTGTATTTTCTGAAACATTTAAAAAATATATTTTATTATTTATTTATTTTTAGAGAGGGGGAAGGGAAGGAGAAAAAGTGGGAGAGAAACATCAATGTGCAGTTGCCTCCCATGTGTCCTCTACTGGGGACCCGGCCTGCAATCCAGGCATGTGCCCTGACTGGGAATCAAACTGGCAACCTTTTGCTTCACAGGCCCGTGCTCAATCCACTGAGCTACACCAGCCAGGGCTGAAACATTTTTTAAACTATTGATACACTGAAAATGTTAACATGACTTTTAAAACCCAACAAAAAAAGCCCATCACATCTAAAGAACTCCAACCTCTGATCTCATAGATAAAATTGTTTGCTTAGTAATTCTATAAAATGTATTTGATTTGTTATTGACACTCCAGGATTTAAATGTGAGATAACTCAGTTTTATGTAATGTTAAGGCTAACATGTACAAATGCAGGTAACCTCGCCTCCTATGATCTACGTTTGAGTGAGCTCTCAGTCAGAGGTCTCTGGTATTGTACTTACCTTTGCATTGGGGCTTGGACATGATTTTGGATTACTTCTCTGTAACCCTTCAATAATGCAAGGGAATTGGAGTTTAGTGTCTTTTTACAAAATTGTGGTAGTCAGTCTCAGAGTCTAGTCAATCTCGGATCCTCTTGCAATTGGGTGATTAAGTTGAAAAATAAAATGCCCATTTTTTTTCTGTAGGAGACCATTTCACAGAAATACAGATGCTCCAATAGGAGTCTGTAATTAGTGCTAGGAAAAAGGTGACGTTTGTTTAACACACACACACACACACACACACACACACACACACAGCTTATCCCAGTAGCCTTTTGAAAGGACTGTCAAAATGATGTTTTTTTATGTAAAGATTTGTTCTGGATTTTTTTACACAGTGTAGTATCCCCATTCCCACCCTAAAGTGGGAGTGTAGTTAATTTGGGGTGTTTTCTATAATTGATCATTTTGATTAATCATGCATACTTATCCTTCCTTGCCATAACTGCTATTTATAGTATATATCTTTGTTCCTACTTTACAGATGAGGAAATTTACACTGAGAAATGTTAAGTCATTTTCTAAGTGTACACAATACACCAAACCCATAAATATTTGCTGATTGGGAATCCAGCTATGAAAAGCTTTCCAGTTGGTCCAATTTGTATTGATTTCCATTTGGTGCAGTTTGAGTTTTAATTGACTCAGTCCCATCAACTCCAAAGGGAGAAAAACAAATGCAAGGTAGATTGATAGTGTAGAATTTGAAAAGCTAGCAAAGTGGGAATGATTAGCTCTAAGGCTTTTCTCCTTAGGACAGTGTAAACAATAACAGGATCAGCTTAATCAATTCTGGAAGGTAAAGAGGACTGTATGGTTACACCTTTCTTAAAAGTGTTATAAATTTCTTTCACAGTCTGACTGCCCATACTCAGAAAAAGTTCCAAGTATAAAAATTCCAATGGACATCATGGAACAACAACCTTTCCTAAGTGATAGCAAACCTTCCGACAGTGAGTAGAACTAACCTCTCGCTTGCCTGCCTTAATATGATTTGCACTTGCAGAGAAAAAAACCTTTAGAACTATCGTTTGCATTAACTTTCCCTGTATTTTCTTCTTTTCTCTGTGGCGATTTATACTTAATTATTTTGAAATACTTCATTTTTACATTCTCCAAGCTTCCCTTTTCTTCCTTTTACCCGTACCCCTTTAAGTTTTTTTAGTAGTTTTTTCTCTGATCCAAGTTATCACCAGTTTCCTTCAGTTGCTAAACTCATAACCCTATTTTCATTGATTTTTCTTTTTTTGGCTGATATTTAGAATTGCAGCTTACAGGACTACCTCACTGTCTGTTACTGTTTGTCTTCCTTAGGACTCAACCAGTTACCAGACCAGCTCAAAAGGGAAATTGCAACGTGGTCTCTCAATGATCACTGAATCAGTTGTTAATATTGAGAATTTGGAACAATTTGTTATTTTAAATTTAATTGGCAATCATAACATATCAACAGGACTTTTTAGGTATAAATTACAAGAGTTGTGCATTTTCTTCCTAATTTCCTCATTCCCCCTCTGCTATTTCAAAATCAGATTTGTAACTGTACTGTTATACACCCCCCCCCCCCCCCCCCCCCCCCCCCCCCCGGTAAGAGCTGGATGGCCGAGGTATAGTGACTTCTGATATTTCACCGTTTCTTTTGTAATTAATAAGCCCCCTTGAAAAGAGGAAAACATCCATAGAAACATTAGTGAGTACATCTCAAGCTTTTCCAATAGCCAGGAGCAATTGCCTCCAAACTAATGTCCACTCAGGGTTCTCATTTGAAGAAAATGTGTTGTTTTAGGTCCAGATGCACCTCAAAGTCGACTGATCTGCTACAGGAAAGAAGACACTGGATGCATTCGTACTTCTCTTTGACAATGCCACTTCAACTTCCGTAATAGCTAACCAGGAAAAGTTTGGAATGAATAACTATTTATGAAAATACGTGTATGTTATTTACTACTGTGTAACAAATTACTACACAATTTAGCAGCTGAAAACAACAAACACGTATCTTCTAATGTAGTTCCTGATATTCTGAAATGTAAGAGTGGCTGATTTGGGTGGTTCTGGGTCCGGGTCTCTCGTGAGATTGCGGTCAAGCTCTCAGATGGGGCTGAGTCTAGAGACTTGACTGGAACCTGCTTCCAAACTCACTCACAAGGCAGTTGGCAAGAAGTTTCAGTTCCTTGGCCTGTGGGCATCTCCGCAGGGCTGCCCAGGCATGACAAGGCTTCCATCAGAGCCAGTGATCACAGAGTGTGAAACGAAGACAGAAACCACAATCTCTTATAACTGAATCTCAGAAGTAGTATCTCATCCATTCTGTGGGTCACACAAACCAACTCTGGTACAACTCTGTGGGAAGTAATTATACAAGGATGCGAATACCAGTGGGCAGGGAGCATGGGGACCATCTTGGAATCTAGCCATCCCATTAAATTTAAGGAATTAAAACACTCCCACCTTTAGTGCCCAATCTGCATGCAACCTATAGTTTGTAACCGAGGCTAGTTTCTTCTTAGTTCTATCAGTGGAGTTTAGTTAAGTCTTCCTTTTTGAATTCAAGTTCCTCCACCTGTGTTCTGGCATTATTTCTCACCTCTAAACGTGATTCACCTCCTAACCCTTTGCCGAGGGGAACAGCAGTGGTTTCTTCCTGGAACACTTCTGGCCTCCACACAGTGTTTGTTGACCTTCCCTCAACTTGCCTTTCTTACTCTTCCCAGTTGTGAAAGATGCATCAACTTCTGTGGAGGCTTTCATTCTCACTCTAGTTTTTTTGTATTACCAAAGACTACTCTTTATGATTACCAAAGACTTTTTTTTTTTTGTTCCAGGAGAAAGATCACCAACATTCCTTGAACGCCACACATCATGCTGATAAAATTCCTTTTCTTCAGTCACTCGGCATGCCAAGGTAAAGAGCATCCCAGTGTTTTTACTTACATTGTTCTGTGGGTGATTGCCCCACAGAAACGGAGTCAATGGCGGGTTCCTGGCAGGACACCTTGTTCTCCTTCCTCTCTACAATTTATCTTAAATAAATTACCCAATCATCAAACCTTGCCCCAGTTTTCATTGGTAGAAAGTTGTCTAAGAGACATATGCTACTTACTCTCAGAAATACTGAAACCTTTCCGAATCATTTAGGTAAAGCCTAGCATCGATGTCAGCTCTTAGTATTTCCCACCTTATTTCCAATTTAAGGGGTAGCTGCCTCTCCTGGAAGCTCTTCTCCAGGAGTTTCCTTCTTTCTTCACATGGCTCTAGAGAGTTCAGGTCCTGCACTCGATTATCAAAAAAGTATAACCCTGGAATACTTTCTTCATGTGACTCTTTTTGTCCTTTAATTTGACAGTATCACCCACCTCACATTCCACCTTCTTGTTTTTTAATTTTTTAAATCTAGGTATGAGAGCTTATTACATTTTTCCTTGAATATCTTGACTCTATTGCTACCTCCATCCCATTTAAAACGTTTTTAATACAGAAAGAGGAGATACATATTTCAAGAGAAGAAAAGCACAGTTGGCCTCTGTACAATGCTTTGGACAGATGATGAAGGAACTCTGATTTACTTAATGTTTCCTTTCTTTTTTTTCCTTCTAGTCCTTCTAGAACTCCAGGAAAAGTTGTGCCTCAAATCAGAATAGAACTTGAGCCTGAAGACAATGATTATTTCTGGAGGAACAAGGGAACAGAAACTACATTATGACCTGTTTGTCTTTCTTCGGACTAACAACTGTTATTGTTCATGTTCTTGTTTTTGGTCTGGTTGTGTATTTTTTAATGTTTCATTTCTGTTTTAGGCCATTGGCCGAATAACACAGTGCTCTCTCTGCTTCTCTCTTGCAAAGATAAAATTAAGACAACAGTGCACCTTTCCTTCAAAGCAACATCTGAAGAGTCCCCTTGTTCTCGTACGTTCAGATGTGTCCTCTGACAGCCAAATTCCTCTGTCACGCAAGACACGCACAGACCCTCCTTTTCCTTTTTAAGCAGAGGGCAAAAGTATTAAGGATTTTATAACACCTTTTATTCAAGTATTGAAGGAACTTACCACTTTAGCTTTGGAGCTGTGCTTATTGGCTTGTCACTCTGTCTAGTAACACAAACCTTGACCTTCAGACAGAGTTTCTTCTTGCTTATAGAGCTCTCCAGAACTGGCAAAATGCTGCTATTCTAACTTGCTCTTGCTTATGAACCCTAATCCTAGAGTTATCAAAAGAAGAGAAACTAACGGTACTTTATTTCCTGTAGAGAAACTATTGCCATCATTGTAGCAAGTACTGGAATGTCCCTTTTTCCTATGCAACTTTTTTTAACCCTTTAATGAACTTATCTGTTGAGTACATTTGAAGACTATTTTTCTTCCAAGATTTTGTTGTTTAAATTATGGGGCCTAACCTGCAACTTATTTTTTGTCAATTTTTTAAACTTTTTTTTAATTACTGTAAAGAAAAATGAATTTTTTCCTGCAGCAGGAAACATAGTTTTGAGTAGTTCTACCTCTTATTTGTAGCTGCCAGGCTTTCTGTAAAAATTGTATTGTATATAATGTGATTTTTACACACATAAACACAAATACACAATCTTTAGGGTAAGCCAGAGGGCTAGATCAGATGAAAAACACTGCGTTTCTAAGCATCCATTTTTCTCTTTCTTTAAAAGAAATTTATCTGTTCTATGAAGGAGACTGGGGAAGAAGGGAGAAACTTGTACGTAATGGAAATAACTAATGTTTTGATAATAGTAGTATCCAGGCATAGATGCTAATTGTATTACCATGTCAATGTCCTATGCAGTATTGTTAGATATATTTTTTCATTTTGAAATACTTGTGTGTTTGTGTATGTACTCTGTGTGTGGCTGGTGCACACACGTGCAAAGTTAGGGACAGAAAGATGGTGGGCGAAGGGCAAAGTTATGCAGCCTCTTGTGTCAGTTTTCATAAAACCCAAACCACATATGACAAATCCATCGGAGGCCCAAGAGGCTTACCAGTGTGCAAATGAGGGTGAATCTATCTTATTATCCAGGCATCAGTAGCCATCAGTATAAATAATCCATGCTTATAATATAAAATCCATAGAAGTATCAGTAGACCATTTTCACATCTATAAAGTGTTGCGAGGACTACAGATGGATCTGCAGAGGTATATGTCTATACAGTTTAATAAGACTCACACGTTCGTTAGGATAGAAAGGCAGTTATTCCTTGTGATTGGGAGGTTCAGGGTATGTATGTGTTAGTAATTAATAATTTGAAAATTAGAAAAAATCTTGACTAAATGACAATGCTATTTAAATATAATGTTTTAATAGGTTGAATTATGTATTATGAATCTGCATGCAAAACACTTAAATATTGGATTCAGTTTTGGATTTCCACGATGATGTTCTGTGACATGTCCTAACTAAAACGGATGGTTGGCAGGGCTCAGAAACAGGATGAAGCCACTTGTTTCGGTTTCATCACATATAAATGTTGACTCCTACGAATTCTTATGTTAATTAAGTTAGAATTCTGTCCTCTTAAAATTTTGATTATAAAAAATTATTCCGAACTAGCTGTTACTTTTATAGTATCTGATAATCTTAAGACTTTCAATTATATAAATGAGACATAGTGACCTGAAATTTTTTCATTCAAATGAAGGTGGCAAATTACCTGTTATTTGCTGAAACCTCTCACGCCAAATTATGGCATCATGTTTATATTTACAGCCATCCTTGAAGTGATTATAGTATCTAGTTTTTTTTACTACCCTAAAATAAGGAGTTTTTCTCTCTTTTTTAACTGAGGGGAGCATCAATTATATGTTTAAAAACCATGCATAATATGTTGAGCCTAACCTAAGATATTATTAAATTACTGACATTTTTGTTCAGTTTTATAAATTCTCTAGATAAAATAATTTAATTTGTGATCATGAATCAATACATTTGAAGATCCATGCCACTTTCCATTCCTTTCAAAAAAACTCTTTAAAGTACTTAACTCAGTATTTCTGCCTTGGAGCAGATCTAAAAGCTAACTGCACCTCTGCTTATGGTCCATATTCAGTGACAGGTTGATACTCAGTATAAATGCAGATTAGTACATTATGTCAGCTAAAAGGATCAGTTAGTAGTATCACATCCTTTCAATGTTTTGGAATCCAGGGAAGTATTTTAAAAATCATAACCTTCTGAGGAATAGAAGCAGTTAACAAACAAAACCAGAGGTCTACACAGAGTCATCAAATTATCTCTATTTTAACGGAAATTATGTATTATTTAAGGAGTAACCAGATTGTGTGGTTTTGTTTCTATGTAAACTGGACACACAGAATACACCTGTAAAATTTTACACAGTGTTCCTCCCCGATGTGAATATGGAGAAAGAAATGTAAGTTGTTAGAAGTAAAGAACTAAGTGTACACTGAGAATTGCTAACCAGAAGCACACGGTTGCATAGACTTCTTGTCGGAGGAAGGATCAGTAAGGTCAAGAGTCTGCCTTATGGGAGCAAAAACATCTCTGGTTCTGCATTTGAAAGAAAATCTCTTGGAGGCACTGTTTTCCTTGATAAAAGTCACTCTTCTCTACTGGATAAAACTAGGACTTGGAACCCTGATAACTTTGTGTGCCTAGGCAGTAGTGTTCCTGAAGGTTCTCCCAGTCAAGCTGTGGAGTGGGGGTAGGGGGTGGAGGCTTAAAGAAGTACAGAAAAAAAACGCTCTCTAATTGGCCCCCACCTCACAAATGGGGGAGGGGAGTAATGTCTGCCTTCAGTAGTTCCGCCGTGTCTATTTTATGCACTGCACCAACACACATACAGTAAATCTCTCATCAGCTCTATACTGGTGTTTGATACAGTGAACGATTGTCTTCCAAGTTTTGGTTCTTTTTTTTTTTTTAAACTGTGTTAAAGTACTTGAATTGTATTGACTGCTGACTATCTTTAAAAAAAAACAGAACTATTTGAGCTGTATTACAGAGGTTGGCATTGTTCAGGGATGGGACAAAGCTTTCTTCAATCCTTTTCTTCATACCACTTAAGAATTTTGGTGCAGGAACATGAGATTTTCTTATTTATTCCATATTTCACAACTGCTCTTCACATCATGAGCACAATGCCCAGGGGCACCAAGTGGTTGAATACAATCAAATGATATTTTATGGCGCTTGACTGTCTGAAGGGCCTGGGAAGTTTTCAGGGATGATTTCATTGAGCTTCATCGCAGCCTGAAATAAAGTTTTGTGGTAAATGCAAACACCGATTTGCATTTTGACCAGACATGTAGATATGTCCAATTTCGGCTCATTTCTTTGTGTTCTGTGGGTACATACAAAAGTCCTAAATC
This sequence comes from Sturnira hondurensis, assembly GCF_014824575.4. Classification (NCBI taxonomy): domain Eukaryota; kingdom Metazoa; phylum Chordata; class Mammalia; order Chiroptera; family Phyllostomidae; genus Sturnira; species Sturnira hondurensis. The sequence continues at coordinate 1,719,711 of NW_028087215.1, read as the reverse complement.
CTATTTCCTAGGCCAATATTGCAACTCAGGGCTAATGTCATCCAGTGAAACTCTGAGAGCCAGAAGCAACTTTGCCCCATCCCTGCAGTGTGAAAAGAGTGAATAGTTGCCTCTTTTGGGCCATTTTTATGGCTGGCACATATTCGTACACATTACTTTTCAGAATCAATATGCACTTTCGGATATTTTTATTCTCTTAAGTCTTTATTAACTTTGGAGAAATGATGCATCTTTTTATTTTAAATGAAGTAGATCAACATGGTGGAACAAAATGATAAAGAACAGAAAACATTTCGATATATTACTAATAATTTTTTTCCAATATAAAGCCTAAAATTCCTATAACAACATAGTATTTTACAGTTTTATGAAGCTTTCTATTGTGACTTTTATGGAATTAAGAGATGAAGAAGATGAGATATTTTAGCATTTATATTTTTCAAAATTAAATGTATACTTAAAATAAAGTAACTTTATGCATTTATGAGTGTCAAGTGCTTCTTTTTAACTCTCCAAATAATATGTGCCTATTACTTTACTCCTTTGGGTGTCTTGGGAATACAAAGATGAGTAAATCAGAGTCCCTGCTTCCAGATTGCTTTTAATCCCCCTAGGCAAGAGGATAAAATTGTTTTGAATTCCTCAAAGAATTGAGTTGCCATATCAGCTAAATGATATCATAGGTTGATTGACTTATCTAACTACCTAACCTTTCTCTAGTCAAACCTTCTATGTAGTTTCATTTACTCAAATAAAGGAAGCCAGCTATTATATTTCTTGGTATACATATTTCAGTTTGATAGGTACCAATAAAATAGCTGTTATGATGAGAGCTCCTTTAAAAATGTCCCAGGTCAGAGGTTTCTCCAATTCAAAGCATCCGTTGTTTGGCTATTGACAGTAAGATCTATTAATCTCAATAGCAAGTCAAATCAATACACCTTCTTTGGCTTAATCAAGGACAAAGGCCAAGATGCAGAAAATTCACTGTCAGAGTCGTCTACGACAGTAACACTTCATTGCTGAAGGTGGCAAAGCAACAAAGGTTGAGACGCCAAGGGCCCCTTATGAACTGAGACCCCTCATGGTGACCTCCCCTGAGAGCTGATCTGGTTCAACAAAATGGTGCGGAGTTGCCCGTTGACTGGCTACAGCTATCGGCTGCAAGCCTGAGGTCAGTGCCTGTGTTTCTGTTCCACTGGATACAGCTGCCAGGAATCCCCCAGGCTCTCCGACTGGCCACCAGATGCACCTGGGTGAGGGCACCTTCCAGAGGGTGGAGGCCAGAGGGAAGTATTTTTGCTGGTCACATAGCCAAGCTCTCAGGACATAAGACAAAAGGAAAAACTGCATCCAGTTTTTATATGAAGACCCACAGCAAAATGTGTCTAAATAGAAGCTGGTATCCACAAGGTTGTCAGTTTGGGGCGCCGGCCTGGACAACAGGTTGATGGGATTGATGCCTATGTCTTCTCCTACAAAACATCTTTTGTAGGAAGACAATACAACAGAGACAAGAAACAAAAGACCACACAACAAAGTGAGGGTTCACCCACCAGAGAAAAATCCCTGTGAGCTGCCTATCTTCAGGGTACTGCTCATAAGCGTGAAAAGCCCTTCCTGAGGGGGGAAAAAGATTCCTTCTCAGGCCATTATAAGCTTGGGCAACATTCGACAGCTGAAGGTCTTCCACCGGGGGAGGAAGTCCCCGGTGCGGTAGCGACTCCAAGTGTTCAGCACCCAGGACGCCTGCCACAGGTGTGGGCGGTTTCCTCCTGAGGAAGATCCCTCAGTTGCAGGAACTCCAGGGGCAGATGCCCTACCGGGACAGCTCTCCTGAGGCCATCATCCCCCTGAGGGTATATCCCTCCACATTTCATATAAAGGCTCAAAGTTCAACCAAAAGGGAGGTCTGAACCCATGAAGGCTTCAGTGTCACAAGGCAGCGGTCTGAAGAAGCAGAGGATGCAAAAAGGGCTCTGCAGATACCGTCCCTGGTTCTAGGAGGTGTTGATTCACGAAGGTGAGTTTGCTTCAGGTTCCGACTTCTGCACCAGGTAGGATAACCTAAACGTGGAAGGTCAGCCCTGGCCGGGTGGCCCAGGTGGTTGAAGTGTCATGCCGTACACAAAAAAGGTTGCAGGTTTGGTCCCTAGTTGGGGAACACACAAGAGGCCATTGACTGATGTTTCTCTCTCTCTATAATCAATAACTTTTTTTAAAAGGCCAAAATGAGAGGCAACAAAACTTCATTTGAGAGCCAGATGAGTTGCTATCCAGGAAGCACTGATTCAGGCAGAAACCCAACTAGTGTTCCAGTTAGGAAGTGAAGGCAAGAAGTATTTATGAGAAAGGGAAGGGCAACAATTACATGAATAGAAGAAAGAAATTGCTATTAGTGCAGATAAGCTAACATAATGGTGCTGATTCTAAAAAATGTTTATAATTTTCAGTCTGGTGGTCATAATGTCTGCTTTCCTGTTATCTTTGCGAGGAGTTATTTGGAGTACAATGCTGCTTTAGGCCCAGGCCAAGGTAATTTTGCACAGTTTTACCATCCAAAAGGTTGGGGCCGTAAGACATGTAAGGCAGCTCCTCTGGGATGGCTGCTCAGACTCCACTTTGAAGTGGCTCCATTTATATTATTTTTCACAATACATATTGATGTATATAGTTAAATTCTCAAAGCAAAAAAAAAACTTGCTATGCAAAGCACTTATTAAAAAATAAGTATTCAAATGAACAAAATCCTGGAATGGTACACCATGGAAGATACACATTACACTTCCCGCTGTACCTGTCAGCATTGTGTGTGATATTTACGCCTCTCTAAGAAATTTCAGTTCATCCCTAAGTTATAGTCAGAGAGTGGTGGTGGACATTGGGGGCAGCACACAGAAGGAGTGAGAAAGAACCACCAATAGCAGTAAAAGGTTGCTTTGAAATAAAAGATAGTAAGGCAGGGACAATAGTCAAAATGATCTCTCAATCTGGAACCTTAAAGAGAAGCAAGAACTCGGAGCATCTTGATAGTGGTGGCGGTGGTGGTTATATTGGGGGCTAGGGCATGGTGCTAGATTGTGTCACTGAGCAGGAAGGAGTAGCAGAAGACATATTCAGGACATATCATCGTAATGGGGAGTTTGATTCATTTTTTCACGTATCCACAAAGAACTCATCAAATATTGCCATGCATAACAATAACTGAGTTAAGAAATCAGGGTCACATTCTCTGTAGCGTATCAATATTATGAAAGGGAAACGTGCACCTCAGCAATTCTTCCTTATGCCACCTGACCTGACTAACCTACCTGAGAACAAGGAAGGAAAACACAGAAACCTCTGTGCTATTAAACCATTTGTCTCGGGGTCTGGGCACCCAGCTTCAGTGCCACAATTCGGGGAGAAGAACTCAAATTCTCGCTCAGAATCTATTTCATTCAAAATGCTGGAATTTGCTAGTCTTGGTCATCTGGATTTCTCAAAACATAGGAGGTGAGAAACAACAGAAAAGATTGGTAAGGAAAGCTGAGTTAGAACTGACAGCTTAGTCCTGATAGGAAAAGAGAAGATATTTTTTAAAACCTGTATAAAACATACTTAAGAAGTTAAGAATCGGGCTATTTGTCACAGAGGCAAGGATATCACAACAAGTTTTAAAGGTAAAATGTATTGATTTTATATTCATTAAAATCTATTGAATAAATGTCTCAAAAGTAAAGGGTATTGCAATTAATGCTCAAAATGGTGATACTGGGCCACCGGAAAATACCGAACTATGTTTTATTTTTGTTTTTTTCTTTTGAATAATATGTTTTATTGATTATGCTATTACGGTTTTCCCATATGTCCCCCTTTATTCCCCTCTGGCCTGCACAGCCCTTGCCTTTTCCTGCTGATAACCCTCCATGTGATCTCCATTTCTGTGATTCTTTTCCTGTTCTAGTTGTTTGCTTAGTTAGTCTTTGTTGGTTTTTTTTTAGGTTCAGTTGTTAATAGTTGTGAGTTTGTTGTCATTTTAATGTTCATAGTTTTGATCTTATTCTTTTTCTTAGATAAGTGCCTTTAACATTTCATATAATAACAGCTTGGCAATGAAGAACTCCTTTAACTTCTCTGGGAAGCACTTTATCTGCCATTTCATTCTAAATGATAGCTTTGCAGGATAGAGTAATCCTGTATGTTCTACTTTTGTTCATTCATTAATTTGTAAGCATTGAACAGGGTAGTTGCTAAAGAACCAAAAAAGACAGGAGCCCTAACTGTAAGTAACTTACAGTCAAGTGGAAAGAAGTACATGTAGACAAAGTAGTGAAATAAAAACTTTTAAGTGTTACAAGTATGTGTCAGGTACAGTAGAGGCCCACATAAGGAGGTTATCATTTCCTTTTGAGTTTAAGAGGCCAAATTGTCAAAAAAAAAAAAAAGTTTCTAAGGCTATTTGTCAGTTTAGGTAAAAAACATATTGCCGGACAAATGGTATCTGAGAGGAATTAAGAAAATGGACAAAGACATTTGAAATCTGGGAGGCGTTATAAAACAGAATGGTGCAGGGCAAAGAACGCCACACATTTGTTCAATTATTGTCGGACCTATTCTGTACCAGGCTCTTTTCTAGGTCAAAGCAAATAGGTGCAGCTTCTCCAACTGATGGCTGCCGGAGCGGCGGGGGATGGTGGGGTGGTGAAGAAGGTGAAGCAGATAAGAGGCACACGATTGCTATCATAAAATAAATAAATTACAGGGATGTAGTGTTCGGCACAGGAAATATAATTGGCAGGGTTGTAATAATTTGTATGGTGACAAATGGTTACCAGATTTATTGCAGTGATCACTTTGGAAGGCATATAAATGTTGAATAACTGTGAAGAGGTCACTTGGACTGGGTCAGAGCTGTGCATTGCCAGGCGGGTACGTGATGTGGACCACACTGCTTCTGCACATGTCAGGCTCCTGGATTTTCTCATGTATTTCTGCCTGAATTGCCTTCAATTTTTCATGCCTTTCAAAAAATTTAACTGGAGAGTATTATGCTAAGTGAAATAAGACACACAGTGAGAGACAAATACCATATGATGTTATCTATTAGTGAAACCTAACCACCAAAACAAACAAATGAGCAAAACATAACCAGAGACATAGAAGTAAAGAACAAACTGACAGTGACCAGAGTGGGGGTGGGGAGCATGGAGGAGAGAAGGGAAAGGAGAAAACCAAGGAACATGAATGGGGGCTCATGAGCATGGACAGTGGGAGGATTGACTGTGGTAGTTGGGGGGGACGGGGCAGGGAAGAGCAACAGGGAAAAGGCAGGACAGCTGTAACTGAACAATAATAAAAATATAACAGAGAAAAATGATTTTTTCAATTAAAAAAATTAGTATTTTTTGTATTGCTCCATTACCATTTAGTCCCTTTAAACACCCCCTTCCCCCAGCAATCACCACACTCTTGCCCATGTCCATGAGTCCTTTTTCTTTTTTGCTCAATCCCTCCAGTTCCTAACTACCTCCCCTACTACCCCCGCCCCCCGGAGCTATCAGTCTGCTCTCTATAGTCTGTCTCTACTTTGCTTGTTAGTCTAGTTTGTTCATTAGGTTCCATATATAAGTGAAATCATATGGTATTTGTCTATCTTTGACTGGCTCATTTCACTTAGCATAACACTCTCCAGGTCTGCCCATACTGTTGCAAAGTGTAAGGTTTTCTTCTTTTTTATGGCCGAGTAGTATTTCATTGCATAAATGTCCTGTAGCTGTTGTACCCACTCTTCTCCTGGTGGACACTTGGGCTGCTTCCATATCTTGGCAATTGTAAATAACGCTGCAATGAACACAGGGGTGCTTACGTTCTTTTGAATTAGTGTTTTGGATTCCTTCAAATATAGTCCCAGCAGTCGGATAGTTGGGTCAAAAGGCAGATCCATTTTTAACTTTTTAAGGAAACTCCATACTGCTTTCCACAGTGGCTGCACTAGTCTGCCTTCCCTCCAACAGTGCAAGAGTGTTCCTCTTTCTCCACATCTTTGCCAGCATTTGTTTATTTATTGATGATGGCCATTCTGACAGGTGTGAGGCAATATCACATTGTAGTTTTAATTCGCATTTCTCTGATGATTAGTGACACTGAGCATTTTTTCATGTCAATTGGCTTTATGTATGTCCTCTTTGGAAAAGTGTCTATTCAGGTCCTTTGTCCATTTTTAATTGGGTTGTTTTTTCTTTCAGTGTTGAGTTTTGTAAGTACTCTGTAAATTTTAGATATTAATCCCTTATCAGATGTATCAACAAATATGTTCTCCCATTCTGTGGGTTGTCTTTTTATTTTGTTGATGATTTCCTTTGCTTTGCAGAAATTTCTTAAGTTTGTTGTAGTCTCATTTATTTTTTTCTTTTGTTTCCCTTGCCTGGGGAGATATATCCAATAAAAAATTGCTATGAGTAATGTCTGAGATTTTGCTGTTTATGTTTTCTTCTAGAATTTTTATGGTTTTGGGTCTAATATTTAAGTCTTTGATCCATTTTGAATTTGTTATTCTATGTGGTGTAAGAAGGTGGTCTAGTTTCATTTTTCTGTATATATCAGTCCAATTTTCCCAACACCATCTATTTAATAAACTATCTTTTGCCCACTGAATGTGTTTGCTTCCTCTGTTGAATATTAATAAACTATAAACACTTCACCTCAAACTATTTCATAAAATCCAAGAGGAGGGAATACTCCCAAACTCAGTATACAAGGCCAGCATTATCCTAATTCCAAAACCAAGTAAAGACACTATAAAGAAAGAAAATTAGAGGCCCATATCCCTAATGAATATACATGCTAATATCCACAAAAAATATTAGCAGACTGAATACAGCAATGCATCAAAAACATCATACACCAAGACCAAGTGGGATTTATTCTGGGAATGCAAGATTGGTACAACATTTGCAAATTAATAAATGTGATTCACCACTTAAAATGAAGGATAAAAACAACATGATCATATCAATAGATGAAGAAAAAGCTTTTGATAAAACTCAACACCCATTTATGACCAAAACTCTCAGAAAACTGGCACTAGAAGGAACATATCTAAACGTAATACAGGCCATATATGACAAACCCACTGTCAGCATCACACTTAAGGGCAAAAACTACAAGTGTTTCCTTTCAGATCAGGAATAAAACTGAGATGTCTTCTTTCACCTCTCTTATTCAACATAGCACTGGAAGCCCTAGCCACAGCAATAAGACAAGAAGAAATAAAAGGCACCCAAATTGGGACAGAATAAGTAAAATTGTCTTTATTTGCAGGTGACATGATACTGTACATAGAAAACCAAGATACATAGATACTGTACAAAGATTCCACCAAGAAATGGCTAGAAGTGATAAAGGAATTCAGCAAAATAACAGGACACAAAATTAATATCCAGAAATCAGTTGTATTTTTATATTCCAACAATGAACTAACAGAAAGGGAAATTGAGAAGATGATCCCATTCACAATTGCTTCTAATAGAATAAAATACCTAGGAATAAACCTAGCCAATAATGCAAAAGACCTATAGATAGAAAATTATAAGACACTGAACAAAGAAATTGAAGAAGATAGAAATAAGTAGAAGAACATACTGTGTTCATGGATAGGAAGAATTAGCATCATTAAAATGTCCACACTACCCAAAGCAATCTATAGATTCAATGCAATTACTATCAAAATTGTAATGATGTCTTTCACAGAACTAGAACAAACATTTCAAAAATGTACATGGAACCATAAACACCCCCTTATAGAAACAGCAATCCTGAGAAAGAATACTGAAGTTCAAGGAATCATGCTACATAGTATCAAACTATACTCAAGGCCATAGCAATCAAAAGCCTGGTACTGGCATAAAAATAGACACATAGACCAATGGAACACAACAGAAATCCCAGAAATAAATTCACACCTTTACCCGCTTCCTTGAACAATTAGATACCAGTGCTCCTTAAGTATATCCTCTCTTTCTACACCTTTTCACATGATTTTGTGAGCTCCCCTCCTCTTCTTATTAGTATTAATATTAGGATTAATATTCTTCAGTTTCTATCTGAGGCCTGATTTCTACTTCTCACGTTGTCACGGTAATCAGACCCATTCCCCTGGCATCAAATAGTATCTATAAGCTTATAACTATTAAATCTGCACATTCAGCCCAGATCACTCTCCTGAACTTATATGTACAACTGATTTCAGAATATTTGGTCTTAAATAACACGTTATATCCAAATTGAACTCATTCACCTATCCCACTAGAACGCTCCCTCATATTCCTTACGTCAACCAATGATGCCATTAGCCACATAGTTGCTTCACCAAAGGTCTGAATGTCATTCATAATTCCCACCTCTTCCTCATTTCATTCAATCAGTGAATCACTAGTTCTGTTGTATGATACCTCCTTACTAGGTCTAAATAATTAGCCTGTTATAAACACCTTAGCCTAGACATCCTTTACCTACTACCAGGACTACTGAGCTAGCCTCTTACTGATTGGTGTCTATGCCCCTAGGTTTGCCTGTTGAAAATATATGCTTCCTACCTTGCCTTCAAGGTTATTTTTTTAATGTAAAAGTGACTTCTGTCCAAACTGGTAAAGTAGGACTTATTTAAGACTCCAATAAAATGATTGCAGAGGGATAAAAAATTATGCAATGTGGTACAGGGGGACCAGAGACTCCCGCAACATTCTAAGGATGAAAGGTAAATCCAGGTGTGGATGATGAAGCTTCAGCCTAGAAAACATGTGAAACGGGGTGTATTTAAGGCCATAGATAAATGGCTAGGAGAATATCGGGAAGGCTCAGAGTCAGATGTGCAGGTAGCACCAAGGATGGGAATTGGAAGTTGGGCTGAGAGTGAATATTAATAGGATGTGTGTATATAGAACAACACCTTCTACCTCTGCTTGTCAATCAGCTTAATGCCAAGCTCTTATCCTTAAGTAAAAAAAAAATCAGAGTTCTTCTAAGAAATTGGGAACCCTGTTTAAAAAAGAACAAACAACAACAGCTCTCCTCATCTAACATTAATGAGTAATTATCTTGCTATGCACTTAGGCATTAACATCAACAAGACTCACCCACAGACATAAAGCTCCCTCTCAAATATTTTACTCTCACTCTAAAATGTGAAGATTTGCATGGAGAACAGAACCAAGAAACATTTGAAGAAATATTTTCAGCATTACTGAGAAAGATTGACAGTCATAGAAAAATCAACCCTGTGAGAACAAGTATTTCAAAGAGTAGAAGATAACTTTTAAATCATTCTAATTTGCTTTACACTTGAAAAAACACTACCTGGACAAAATTTGAATAGGATCATAGAGAACAATTAAAGAATGAAAGAGAACACTTGGATGTTAAAAATACTATACCCAGTTTTAAAAAAATAAGAATAGTTGGAAGTTAAAGGTTCTAAAATATCCCCAAAAAACAGAATCAAAAGAAAAGAGAAAAATATGTCAGAAAAAGCAGAGGGTACTAATCTATAAAATGATAAAGAATTTTTTTCAGAAATGAAGATAGATACACATATTCACATACAAAGCTGACTGCCCAGAACTACAAATAATTTAAAAATACATATATCCACCTTTGTGCAATTTCATTTTACCAAGAATAAAAATTTCAGAACACAAGCGTGTACTTTTCATTCACCTGTTTTTAGGAAATTACTCAAGAATACACCTCACTGAGGGATTGCACTGAGACCAAGAGTCAAGGTCACATAAAGCAATCGACTCAACCCTGTTGAACAGTATATTCAGAATAATAGGTGTGCATCAGGCCTGGAGGACAAGCAATCAAACTAAAGTGAAAGGACACAGGGCTGTAAGAAAGTACATAGAAAAGGTATTCTATAAAATAAATAAAACAACCAAACATGTGACAAACTCAAATATAAGATAAAAGCATTGAAAAAAGAGCAATTAGAAAATTCTGGAAAAACAAAAGCTGCACAAGAAAGTGATAGTCCATATATTAAGAAATTGGAGTAGAGCCCTGGCTGGTGTGGCTCAGTGGATTGAGCGCTGGCCTGTGAACCAAAGGGTCACCAGTTGGATCCCCAGTCAGAGCACGTGCCTGGGTTGCTGGCCAGGTCCCTTGTTGGGGATGTGCCAGAAGCAACCATCTGATGTTTCTCTCCCACATCTATGTTTCTCTCCCTCTCTTTCTCCCTTCCTTCCTCTCTCTCTGAAAGTAAATAAATAAAATATTTACAAAAAAGAAGTTTTAGTAGAAGTTAGTCGACTTTAAGGAAAAGCATACACTCTAGACTCTAAGAAGTAAGAATCTGGAAGATATTGGGGATAGGTGACAAAGGCTTTTGTTTATGTTGCCAAAGAGAAAACCAAAGCAATCACAACCCCAGGAAACATAAAAATATTCTATCAGCAGTAAATACTCCAAATATGTAGAAGACTTAAATTTTGAACTCTTTATGGAATATAAGGAAACAATTTGCTTGAATTGGATACTCTCCTTTAAGGGCTCCGGTGTAATTATTTTGAATTTATAATTATAGTTTACTACTCAGTTCTATTAGAATATTAACATAGCAATAATAATGGAAATGGCATTTATTGGTTTCAACATTTATAACCAACCCATAGACATAGCACCGAACACTAAAAATTGTTACAGAACCAAGGTCAAATGATATTACTCTTTACAGTGTAAAAGAGTAATATCTTCCCTAACAGTAATATCTTCTCCCCTAACAGAATGTGAGCGGGGTGGACAATGGAGAGAAAAGTGTGGACAATGTATCAAGCAGCAGTGTGATTGGAAGAACTGCTAAGTTTTAAATGCTGGGTTACATAGTCTGGGTTAGACAGCTTCTGGCTCTGGTTCAGTATGTAGATGCTGTCAGGGCTGGCTTCGCTATGCTTCCCTTGGCTCTTTCTTTCACATTCACAAAATAGCTTTCAGTCATTATTTTAAAACAGGAAGAAGTGGGCAGACAGAGACAAAGGGTGTTCTCGTACCAGGCTTTGCCTTTATATTTGGGAAAGGAAGTTCTGCCCAGTAAACTTCCTCTTACGTCTCATTGGGCAGATCTGAACCACCCACCCACACTTAGATCAACCACTGCCTGAGGGAAATTTGATTAGCTGCTTCTGGGGTGAGGTTGGCATTAGTGTCTGTCTTTTCAGAGCTCGAGGCACCTCAGTCTATAACCTGAACAAACTGGAGGTGGTGTATGGGGTGGGAAGAATGGAGGTTGAAAGATGAAATAGTGCAGTAATGTGTTCTGTTTTGAAAACAACCATTCTCAGATGTCTAGAAGACTGCTGTCTTCTTTTATCCTATTTAACTTGACCTTGTATGTCAGGCTGTCCTGGTAAAAATTTAGCTTAGTCAGGGTATTTCAAACATTGAGATTCAGTGGAAGAATTGTCAAGAGGATGCATCAATTGAGCTTCGCGGTTGTGGAGCTTCAATCATTGATTAGGTTTCTCAACTGGCAGACACAATTGCTGACTTTGGGGAGAACTACAAGTAGCTATGAATGAGTAGATCAGTGATGATATATAAGCTGTTTCTAAAGGATCAGCTTTTTGAAGGGCAAGACTATGATTAGACACTGTGATTTAAAAAGTGCCAAGTACATCGTTGGTATCACGATACATACCCTCATACTAAATATGTAATTTAATACAAAATATATCTTTTTATATAATGCTTCCAGAATACTGTGCAAGCTGACATCTTCATTATGAGTACAAGTTAGGTACAACATTTCAGTATCTTAATTATTTATTATCTGAGATGGGAGGCTTGACGTTCCATGAAGAAGCTGGGGAAAAAACCCAACCCCCAATGCAGAATGATTATACTGGGCTGAAATAGGAATCTCTGTGATGGATAGCACCAGTAGGTTACATTTTCTCCTTAAGAGTGTGATGCTTAAGAAGTCAAACATCTCAAGCACTTGGAATGGGTGAACACGTGGGTGACTTACCTGGAAGGAGAGTGCAGTGGCTAAGCATTAAGCCTTAGGAGTCAGCTCTGAACCTTGCAAACCTGAGTCTCAGGGTCCCATCAGTACATAGAGAGAATAACAACAGTGTAGAATCTCTCAAGTTGGTTGTAATGAGGAATGAGAAAAATGCATGTAAGCTACTTAGTACAGCACCTGGCAAAAATTGTACATCTTTAATTCATATTTCAGCAATTCAAAGTATATAATAATTTGACTCCAGCCTGAGATAAATTTTATTTTGGCGTGATTGTTAAACAGCAGCTTCCAAGCAGATGAATACTTTTCTTAGGATTTTCATGGAGAACTTCTAAACTACCTGAGAACTAACCACTTTCCAATATTTAAAAGTGCTTTTTTAGAGTGACTGTGCCCATAGAAACAATAGACTAATTACAAAACTTCCCTATCTCAGCCCTGGCTGGTGTAGCTCAGTGGATTGAGCGTGGGCCTCCGAACCAGAGGATGGTGGTTCGATTCCCAGTCAGGGCACATGCCTGGGTTGCAGGCCGGTTCCTGCAGGCCAACTCCCGGCAGGGGGAGCACGAAAGGCAACCATACATTGATGCTTCTCTCCCTCTCCTTCTCCCCTAAAGATAAATAAGTAAATAAAATCTTAAAAACAAAACAAAAAAACTCCCCTATCTCTTTGTTAAAGCATATTCTTTGAAAACTTGCAGTGGACGATTATTTATTTAACAACTGCTTATATAACCTCACTACGTGATAGGCAGTGTTCCAGATGATCTTTGTAACAACCCAGTGAGAGAGGAACTGTCATTTCTCCCATTTTATAGAAGCCAAGGCACAGCAAAGTTCAGTGACTCGTTTAGGGTAAGTGTAGGGCTGGGGCACCCTTCCCAGCATTCCTTCGGCCCCCAGGCTCTCATTGTAGGTGTGTTGGCTGCTGCCAGTTAAAGTTGGTTTGCTCCCCAGGAATTTCCTTTGGCCACAGAAACCTGTTTCATCCAAGGTTATTCCCCTCCCTCGGGGGCAACCCACATTCAGGCCCCCATACCTCAATTCGGGATGTGTCTGAGAGGCCACCACTGCTCCGGAGCTCCCCAAGGGCATCAGCCGAGGTCTCTGCCACAGCTATGTCACAGTCCAGGGTTTCCTCCCTCAGCTCTGTTTCCCTCACTCCCTTACAAGTGTCGGTTCCTTGAGAACCTGCCCATAGGCCTCCTGCACGGTAATCTCTGCCTTAGAGCCCGCTTCTCAGGAGCCTGACCGAAGACAGCCATGCAGCCAACTAAGTACAGAGCTGACTGGAGCAGTCTGGCTCCAGGTCCCACCTCTTAACCACGAAGCTGCACTATAGACTGTAACAATTCACTTTAGTAACATGCTTTATAAATTTAGTAGAAGCTTTCATATAAATACATATATATATAGTGTAGTTGACAATACTGTAGTAACTATGTGTGGTGCCAGGTGGGTACTTGAAATATTGGGGGGAACATTTTGTAAAGTATATGGTTGTCTAACCGCTATGCTGTACACCTGAAACTAATGCAAAATAATGTTAAATGCAAACTGTAATTGCAAATAAAATTAGGAGAAAAATATATAACAGATTTCCCAGAAATCCAGTCCTCCTCTCCATTTGCCAACAGTTACTGTTGTTGACCCTTTTAGTGAGTAAATATTCTGAGATCTTTAAGCTGTTATCCCTCTAGGTCCCTCTACAATGACAAACCAATGGATTCATCAAGTAGATGTCTCACTGGGATGAAAAATGTATACTTTTGGTGATAGTTTAGATGCCAATAAATGGGGAGCTAGCTCTAAAGTGGAGGCTTCCTCCAATCATCTTAGGCGCTCATGCCTTTGGTTTCTGTGGTACCACGAGGGTAACTGGTTTTTCAGTACAAAACACCTACAGGCATTAGGTGGATCATTCTTTTAATCTCTTAGAGTAGGTTTTTCATCTGTTTGATAGAGCTGAGACTATGTTGGAAACTCACATCTCATTTAAGTGCTGCAGGGCTCAAGGGTGTATTTTAAAAGGGCAGTATCTTTGACAAAGCTCCCGAAAGGAAAGAAAAGCCCCATCGGTCAGCTCAGGCAAAACTATGCTGAGGCAACAGAAACTTCAAAAACTCACAGGCTTATAACAACAGAGGTTTCTTTCTGACTTCTGCAACGAGTCCATTACAGATCGGCTGAAGCTCTGCTCCATGTCGTCATCTTCGCTGTGAGATTCTGGATGATGGAGCGCTTCTATCTAGGTATGGCTGATTTCACAGCACAGGGGAACGAAGGCACAAGAGAACCACGGATGTCTATTAAAGCTCCTGTTCACATTTCCTTGTCTTCAGTACGTCACATAACCAAGCCTAGGTCAACAGGGAGGGATGTGCAATGCTCCCTCAGAGAAAGATAGCGAACGAATAGTGCAAAACACAGACCAGCACAGTCTGCAGTCCCATATGCAAACATGTACTTCCCTCTGTTCTGCACATAAAATATACTCATTTCCCTCCCAGTTGAGGAAAATCCAAAGTCCAGGAATAGCAAAAGCATGAGTGAACAATTTTGTGATTGTCCTTACTACATCAGGCCTGAGTGTGGTTTCTCTTCATCAAGAGACCCCACACACCCAAAATTCATTGAGAGAAGTGAGAGGGTGACTGCAGGAAATATTCTCTTTCCAAAAGAGAAGTAAGGACAGGCACGAAACAGTTCTGAAATCACAGTGGGTAAATGTTTCAAGACTCCTCCCCTACTCACCACCACCTGCACTTGGAGGATGAGGTCTATTTCTTGACTAGATCCCTCTTCTGTTCCCAGAGGATAAGCTCCTAGTAGGTCTGTTATCCTCTGTGGCTCTTGACTTTATACTCTGGGAAGTATTTCTTTCTCCGATATCTTTCTTGGCCACAACTGGGAGGAGATTGAAGAATGTGTCCTCTTCAGGGCTCAGCAGCTTTTCCAGGCTAGTCATTCTACATGAAATATGGGGGGCCCCAAGGGTCATTTTTGGTCAGAAATAGTCACAGTCATATTTAGTCCTAATTAGTATAACACTCTCAGAATTAGCTTTTTTAAAAATGTATTTGATTCCAGCCAGCTTCACGTGCCTATAGCCTCATTCGCAATTCTTTTCAAGACATGCTTCTTTCTCTAAACTTAATTACAGGTAACTTGAGCAAACTGGGTTTCTTGGAGATAGGGGTAGCTTCATGCCTCTAGTCTCTTATCCATGAATCATTTCCTCCAACCAAGAGGATTTCACAGGCTCCGTGTTAATATATGCAAAAGTTTTCACAAAGGGTATTGCGTCCATATATCTGATTTGGTCCTTGGAATGAGGTGAATTTTGCAACTCATATGCTCTCCAGTTTTGCCTGTCATGTTAGAGGAAGAAAAACACATGCACTATTAATTCTATTCCCTTTCATCTCTGATGGCAAATGGACTTAAAACAAAACAAAACAAAAAGCACCAAATTTATTTCTGTCGTGTAATAAATGTACATAGGGAGTAAGGCATGCCACTTTGTTCACCAAATTCTATGCCTGAATCCAAAGCTCATTCAATGCATTAGCTGTCTTCCATTCTATTTCAAGCCACAGTTTTACCAAACGTTGTGCCAGTGCAAATACAGTCTGTCACCTTTCCAGACTCCACTAACAAAGTGTCTGCACCACCCATTGGCTGGCCCCTGTCACATAGCTTAGGTTTTTGTTAAGGTAGTACTGCATTTCTAGGTACATGTTTCTATCTAAATCAGCTTGGTCTAAGTTTTGATATGCTAACAAATGACCTTAAAACTCTCGATGTATCTGTGTGTATATATACATATATGTCCTCCACACACACATATATGTGTACCCATATTATATATCTTCTTTACTTATGATGTTTTCACAACAAAAAGGGGGAGAATTGGTTACTGCGTGTTCTACGGACATGCTTTGGTAGTGCTGACTTGCTGGCTTTACTGTAAGGCAGACTGACTGGATCACCTATATCAGGACCCCCAACTGTCACTGACTATGGGTGTTTCCTCTTGGTGTGGCCAGTTTACCCAGGGAGGAACCCTTTAAACTGACTGACAGTGTTCTCAGAGGCACGTTCAAATAGGGGATGCTGAAGGCTCAAAATTCTACTTTAATTCAACTCTCATTTTCCATCTGACCTTCCCATCTTCAGCGGAGCCTACTGTTTCTGAGCTCAGAGTCCTTCCCATTGAACTACAGAGAGTAAACCCCTGGACGTACTGGTGTGGGGAGGAAACAATTGCCTGGGTGTGCATGGTATGAGAGGGGATCTGAAGATCTAGCAGCTTATTAAATGACCTTTTATCCATTCCCCCCCTTTTAGCTCACTTGCACTCTCATTTGCAGAGGTGGCTTGTGCCTCCAATCCCAAGATTTGGGGGCCTCTGTGGTACCGATTGGCTTGCCTTTCTGTTTCCTCCACTGCTGGTTGACTTTTTGTCTTTCTTAGTTTGTTGAGACACTTTTTAGTTGGCCAATTGTTTTTTGGCTTCCGTTATTTATTGGCTGTCCTTTTTTATGTTCTCCATGCATGCATTTTTATTTCAGCTTATAAATGCACTGCAAAAAAATCCACACCTAGTGTCCATATCTTGGTTACTAAATACTGTCTTCAGCAAGAAGAGACAGGGCTCACTGGGAGGTGGCTGAGCTGAGGGTGGGTTCATGAAAATACAATATGATCCTGTAGCATTTTCTGCCAAAAAAGCATGAAGTCCTAACAGCATGTAAATATGGGGATCTGTCAAAAAGATGCAGGAGCTGACCTGAAAGATCTTCCAATGGCAAAGCTGGGACAATTTTAGCAACAAAGCAAATAATGTCATATTGGATAATAACCCAAATGCAAAATAAATTTACATGAATCCAAATTGAAATAAATAAATGATGACATAGATAAGTAAAATGGAGAGAAGGAAAAAATCTTCCTTACCAAAGAATTCAAATAGTGTATGTAAATACTCCCCTATCCAGCAGGTGGAACTTAGTGCCCCGCCCTTTGAGTGTGCACTAGACTTCTTCTACAAAGAAGAGAGTGAAAAAAAGGGAAAAATAACGACTTTGCTGCTCCTGACAAATCCTACCTCAACCAAGTTGTGGAGGTTGACGCCAGTGGTGCTATGTTGATACTATGTACCCCTGATTGGATGCGGTAAGGACACCTCACCTCTGTGACATCCTTCCCCCAAACTCATAATTCTAATTTAACACATCAGACCTATCCCAACTGGAATATGTTTTACAAAATACCTGGCCAATTCTGTTTAGAATTATTCGTCATGAACAATAAGAAAAAACTGATAAAACTGTCACATATTGGAGCAGGCTAAAAAAGACACGTCAAATAAATGCAGTATTGTATTTATCCTGAATTGAATCCTGGAACAGGAAAAAGATGTAAGTGAAAAAAAATAGGTCAAATATGAATAATGCCTGTTGTATAGTTAATAGTATCATACCAATGTTAATTTATCAGTTTTGATAAATGTATTATGGTCAAGTGAGATGTTCATATTAGGGGAAACTGTATTATCTTTGTAACTTCTCACTTGTAACTTTTTGGAAATCTAAAATTATTCCAAAACAAAGAGGTTTATTTGAAAATAAGTCCCTGTAGAAGAGGTCTCAGAGGGAAGTATACTCTGCCAGGTTTAACTGAAAGTTCAGTACCCTGGTAGGATCCTACTTACATTTGAAGACTCAGCTTGATGGTGACTCTGCCTGTGAGCTGCCTTCTTTAACTTCCCCAGATGTAGGGTTTCCGCAGCACCTTCCCCTTACCTCCTGTAAAGAGCACTTACCACAGCGTCTCCCCATTGGATGAGTCATCTGAACGGAGGGACCAGGATGTGGTCATTATTTTGTGGTCAATGTCTGGCAAAATGCCTCCAGAGGGCATATATGCATTTAATAAATACATGTGTGCTTGAGCCAAGTTGGTTAAGAAGCACAGCCATTTTAATGTAAGAAATAAAGTGAAGAAAACCCATCAATTACTACTTCCTCAAAAATCAAGAGCCCCCCCTGGAAAATTCTTTTCTGCGTACTGTTTGCTCTAAAACACCCTATATTTCTTTGGAAATAAAATATAACCCAAGACCATTGCTTCATATCACAGAGAACTATAGCAACCAGAGCAAGATCAAGATGAAAAGCAAAGGTTTAATTAGCCTTGCCCCGGTGACATTTTTCCTAATAGTGAACTATGCACCCCAGCAATCCCACTCCTGATTACTGGGGGAATTATGTCTTTAAAAGTAAACCCTAACCAGATGATGTTTAATGGGCCAGAGAGGCAGGAAATATTTGACATCAGTAGCCTCTTGGTGTGTTGTTCTGCTTTTATCTTTGTGGGTTTCTTTTCCATGAAATGATCAAGAGTTACCGTGACTTTATTCCCATAGGCTGAAAATTATCCGGCTAAGCAGGAGCCCAAATCAGATTCTGATGACTAAGAATCAATCTATTTTAGCAGAAGCGTGTCTAGCGGAAATCAGTGCAGCTCTTCTCTGTCACAGCAGAGCGGTCGCTGCTGTCACCTGTGATTGATACGCAGTTAGCCGAATGTGGAAATCATTCAGGTCTGCATCCCTTTGTTCTCTGGCCAATATTGTTCTAATTTCATTTTTTTTCCAGACTACATTTGTCCACATGCACAGCTTTCACAAGGTCAACAAAATCTTCATCTTGAGGGTTAAAAAGAAGTGTTTTAAGAAAGCATTTAAATCCTTTTAGCGTAACTACCTGTAGTGGTGATTTCCACACTGACTTTGTGATCCTGGCTTATTCCAGTTATTTTGAGAGGTGGCAGAAAGTTGTTATTACTTTTAAGTTCAAAGTTTAAAGACCTTTCAAATTAGTTTATATTTTACTATAACACAGGAAAAATGCAAATGATAAAATAGTATGATAAATAATTGTAACCCAAAGAAGCTATGCGTAGGGAATTTATTTATTCACAATGTATTCAGCATTTATTTCATGAGTACCTATTATCAGACATCGTGGTATGTGTTTAATGAGAATTGGTGAATAGCACTGGACAATGTGTATCAGTTGGTTGGAGCATCTTCCCATACAACCCAAAGGCTGGGGGTTCAATCCCTGGTCAGGGCACATATCTAGGTTGCAGCTTCGATCCCCAGTTGAGAAACACATAGGAGACAACCAATTGATGTTTCTCTCTCACATTGATGTTTCTCTCTCTCTCCCTCCAGCTGGCCACTTTATGAAAATGGGCCATGTTTTCATGCTAACCCTTTTCTTGCAACCCTAAGCGCCTTGTGAACTTTCTCGTCTGGAAGTTCTGCCCTTTTCTGAGGTCTTGGCCCCACCATTTCCTTCATTCTCTCAGCCCAAGAAACCCTCAACTGTCTTCCTTCCAAGTATCAAAGTTGGAGTCATTTTTCCCCTCTTTTTTGCTCTTTCATTTTTGTTATTTAAACTCTTTGACCTACTTCCTTTAGGGACTTCCTTCAGAGTCTCAAGAGACTAGTTAAGAAGCACTGAAAACAACTCAAAACAAAATTCAACCAGCCAACAGCAACCAAGCTAAACTTACAAGTGAATGCAATTTTATTTTTTCTTATTACTTACCTTGTAGGAAAAAACACACTAAAGCTTTGGGATTTCTCTAACTAATTAGGAGGTGGGTGAATGTGCATATAAGAAAATATAATAAAAATATTGACTTTTCAAGATATTACATGATATAACAGGCATGACCTATTGAACCCTGCTGGCCTGTAGTTGAGCATCTCAAAAAACCTTGGCCAATTATGGTCCTTTTCCAGGAATATTAGAATTGTAAGTCAAAAATGATAGCTTTTCTTTGGTGTTAAAAATTTTAAATGTAGTAGTTGAGAGCTATTAGTTGTTGTGGTTTTGCTCATATAGACCTGAGAACCAGAGGAAACTCATCCTTAGACCAAGAAAGAAGCACGTGGTGGCGGGGAATGCAAAGAGGAACAGAGATGCAGGCAGATAAGAAACATGATCACATTTCTTCTAAAACCCAGTGTCATTGGTTTCAGAGTTCCAACTATACTCTAATTACTGGATTCTGGAAGTTGGGTTTCTGCCACCTGTGACCCAAAGTCCTATGAAAGATACCCACTTCATAAGGTTTCCGTGCAGTTTAGATACAGAACATGCTATCAATTCCTTAGAAGAATGTCATACTAAGCAAGCATCCAGAATGCTGCTGTTATTGTTTAACAATAACTTTATGGTTTTTGACATGTGATTATCAAGATTTTGTAATCACTATCTACACTTGTCTAAGACGAAATGATTTACTCATTTTCTGCCCATTCTGACGATGGTTAGATTAAGGAATGATTCCTGTTCTTTCTTACTCCTATGTGCCCTTGGGCACCATTACTTCCTCAGGGCAGCATCTGACACAGAGTAAGCATGAAATGATAATTCGTTCCTCGAATGCAGTTGTCACAGCATGTAGTAACACTTGATTAATTTTTGTTATTTAAGAATGAGCAAACCAAAATACGACCCCTAACTGTTGCCATATATATTGAAATAAAAACAGTATTAATGGAGAAGTTCTGACATTTTCTTAAAAATGTCTGATAAAACTTCTATTGACAAAGTACACTTTGGTGTTGTATTAATTCCAAAAACTGATCTACTCTTGCAGGCTTGGGGTTTCTTTAATAAAAATTCATATAAGGTTATCATGTCCCGAATGTATCTTACTTTAATAAAGGTAGAACTGTTTTACTTGGGGTAAATGGTACAGAAAATCACCATTTTATGAAATCTGCCACAAATTTTTTATTGTACATATGATTTTATACTTCCTTATTTGCAAATTTTAAAAGATATTTCAAAAATGGCCTCTGTGGTTCATTTTGCATGATTTACAGTAGAGACAATCATTGTCTAGGAAAGCATGTTAATATTAAACTCTCCTGTTTGAGGGGAATGTTGACGTAACAAAGGTATTTTGCTGATGACTGAGCTGCCTTGACATTCCATCGCGATTCCACTGAGTCATATGAAAGTTTCACATTATTATTAACAAATTTTATGCTTTATTCCACTCCTTCAGAGTGGACCAGAGAAATCTCCAGTAAAACATTTTAACTCTGGCCTTTTCACTTTCTTTAAGACCATTCCTTTCAACTATTTTTTTTCCTCTTGAACATTTGTCCATCTCTTTTTTGGAAAAGAGAATGTCAGGGTGTTATTTAATGAAAGGCTTCAGAAATAAAATAATATAAATATAAATATAAATGTAAATATAAATATAAATATGTAAATATAAGGAAAACTGTCTTTGATCTTACCTGAAAACGGAGATGATTCAGAATGAAAATTATTCAGTGAAAGAATATGAATTGATGTTAAAGCAGTGAAAATTTGTCTTGTGATGTTTTATTTGCCATGGCTGCCTTTATTTCATTGCTTAAAGCAGGGGTGTCAAACTCATTTTCACCAGGGGCCACATCAGCCTTGTGGTTGCCTTCAAAGAGCCAAATGTAATTTTAGGACTGCATAAATGTAACTACTCCTTAATTATGGGCAAGGAGCTCGGCACTGCCGCCAGGTAGAAACAAGGTGCCGGGCCAGATCAAACAAGGTGGGGGGCTCGGAACTTGTGTTTGCCACCTGTGGCTTAAAGCTATGAATCCACCTTCTAAAGAAATCTGTACATCAGTATGAACAAAATTATTCATGGCATTTAAGAGTCCACAAACATGTTGAAAGTCTTCTATGTATTCTATGTTTAAAATCACTTGTTCTAAAGAACCATTTCCCAACAATATCACAGGGGAAAAGGGGAAGGACTCACATGAACAAGCATAAAGGACACATGGACAATAACTAAGGTGGGGGGTGGAAAGGGGAGGGAGGTGGGGAGCACTGGGGCGGGGCAGGGCTGGGAATATGAGACAGAAAACTGTACTTGAACAAGAGTTAAATTAAAAAAATAAATTAAAATGGAAAAAAATAAAAATTGTCTAATACTTAACTAAGTTGCTTTCCATGAAGGTTTATTCAAATGGAAAGTATGGTCTCGGTTGTTTCATTTCTGAACTGACTTAATATTTGCTTATTGAAATATTGAGGTTCTAAAGCCACTTTTGGCTCTGCGAATCCTTAAAAGACATGTTTTCTGCAAAATGTGAGTATGTTTACCTTACAAATGCTGAAACTGAGGGCAGCACCTGCTCTGTCTGAAACAATGCCTGCTGCAATGCAGTACGCCTCAGAATTCGGGGAGCAGAATCAGTTTACAGAGTTGACTATATAGGATTAGATGGAAATTAAATTTAGTTTCATTAATCGTAAGGAGTCAAAACACTAAAATGTTCTAAGTAGTATCTTCTAATACCATAAATAAAATTGGGATGAGCTATTGTTTTATATAAAATAATAAATCAAGAGCACAAAAATGGCCAGGGACCTTTGTTACTATTTTTTCTGCCAACTATCTCCATAGAAGGCTTCTGCTGGTGGTAATGGTTTGTACCTGGTTTACCAGAGTATTTATCTGCAGCAATAGCTCAACATCTCTGCAATATGTATTTGGAAACATATGAATGGTCATCATGGTAGACAACAGATATTTGATGCTGTCCTTCACTAGTGTATGTTCAGGACAAAAGGCACATGATATGTGTATATATGTATAGTATATATTCTATGCAAATATAAATATTGCGTGTGTATATATTTATATAAATGCAAATATGTCTGTCTGGAAAAATTCCAGTCATTTTTGATATCACGAGAACAGTTTGCATGACATCCATGTAACTTAGCAGCCAAGGAGAGTGAAGCAAAATACACACACATGAACAATGATGACTTCACTGGACTAGTCAGTGGGGGCAATAGACACCATTGAGTGAGCATGTGTACTGTGTGGCCATCATATTCAAAATGGCTGAGCGAGTAGAGCAACAAATCTGCATCAAATATCAAATTTTACATTAAGTTTGAACGTTACAGAAACTATTCAGATGACTCGTAAGTATTTTGGGGAAGATGCAATGAGTGCAGCACAAATAAAAGTGAGGCACAAGTGCTTCAAAGATGGTCGAGAATGTGTTGACAGTGATTCACATTCTAGATGGCCTGCCATAAGCAGAACACCTGAGAATGTTGAACACGTACAGGAGGGTTGCAGTCAACAAAGATCAGCGAGAGAACTTGCTGACAGTGCGAGAACTAGAAGCTGATCTGGGAATTCCAAAAACTACTGTGTCAGGGATTTTGATGTTAGAATCTTGACATGAAACATGTTATGGCAAAATTTATTCCATGGCTTCTGCTACCAGAGCAGAAGGAACATTGTGCTGCAGTTGTTAATGACTTGATTCAAACCACTATCAATGAATCAGATTTCCTCAAGAAGGTCATAACCGGAGATGAATCATGGTTCTATGGCTATGATCTGGAAACAAAGGCCCAGTTGTCCCAATGGAAATCGCCTGGTTCCCCACATTTGAAGAAGGTGCAGCAGAGTCACAGCAAGATCAAAACCACCTTAACTGTGTATTTTGATTGGGGAGGTGTTGTCCCTCATGAGCACACCCCTCCAGGCCAAGCAATTAATAAGAAATACTACCTCAATGTTCTTCCTCAACTGAGAGATGCAATATGACCAAAATGGCCACAGCTATGGACAATGGGTGATTGGCAGCTTCATCACAATAATGCACCCACTCATGCATCATGTCTTGTGCACAGTTTTTGGGGGTGAAACATCAAATCACCCAGGTGACTCAGACCCCCTACAGCCCAGATTTGGTACCCTGTGCCTTCTGGCTTTTTCCAAAACTAAAATCACCTTTGAAAGGGGAGAGATTTCAGACCATCAATGAGATTCAGGAAAATATAACAAGACAGCTGATGGTGATTCCAACAAAAAAAATTTGTAGAATATTTTGAACCGTGGGATAGATGTTGGGAGAACTGTGTGAGGTACCAAGGTGCCTACTTTGAAGGGGACTGAGGCATGATTGTCCTATGTACAAAGTTTCTTGTATCTTCTTCAGTAAATATCTCTAATTTTCATATTACATGGCTAGATACTTTCTGGACAGACCTCATTGTGTGTTACACACAACTGTTTGTTTTTACTTCTCAGATAGACCACAGAAGGCTGATATTTCCAGAGAATTTTTGAAGGAGCTGAAGTAAGTATGAATCTCTGGATCAGTGTTTTAAAGTTTTTGGACTGAAGCCCCAAGATATACATGTGACCTATTACATTGTACATATATGTAAAAACAATTGCATAGAAATATACTTTTGCTTACTATCTGTAATATTTAAATATTTAAATGAAGTATAATATACTAGAATATTTATTATTTCATTATTTCCACTTCATTGTAGCCTATTTTATTTTAAAAACGTCTGTCTCCCTAAATTGTTTTCACAACCCTGAAGGATGAAAACAGTTTTAAAAACCCAGCTCAAAGACAAAGGTTCTCAACATTTGATGTATAAAAGAAATTCCCAAGGGGTTCTTTCAAATGCAGATTATCAAGCTCATCTCAGAGATTCTGATTCACTAGGATAGTGTGCAGTTCAGGAATCCGCAACATTCAGAAGCTTCCAAGATGATCTTAATGCAGATTACTAGAAATAGTTTCCATCTACCAATAGTAATCTATGTTCTGCCTTCGCATTAAGTTAGAGCCGCTGAAAATTACACATCTGCACCAGGCCACGTTGGCCTTCAGTTGGGTTGCTTTTACTGACACAAGCTTTGCAGACTTGTCCTCAGATTCCACGGACGGGTGCAAGAAGAAATTTAATATTGCACTTTCACAGGCGTGTCATTGAGACCAGAGTCTTCACAACACAGCAGTGCTGCTTCTGTGAAGCTTCAAGTGAAATTATTTTAAACACTATGCACCAGAGAAGGCTTCACTTCCCTTAAAAAATTGTTATTTTCTTCTTATTATCAAAGAGAATCATGTAACTGACTACAGTTTACCCTTGAACAATGTAACGGTGTAGGGGAACCAACCTCCCATACAGTCTGAAATCTGTGTACAGGTTTTGTCTTCCCCAAAACTTCACTAAAAAATTACTGTTGACTAGAAGCTTTGCTGATAACATAAACAGTTGGTACTGTATTCTTACAATAAAGTAAACTAGAGAACAGAAAATTTTATAAAATTATGTTACCTTCTATCTCTCTTTATTACCACAAAATACCACAGTAATATGTTCCTGTGGTATTTTATTTAATTAAAATAGTGGTAGGCAAAATAGAGTCAAATTTGAAAATTTTATTAGAAATATATTTTTGCCTTAGTAAACAAACATGTGACTCTTTTAGGAATTTGAGGATGATGTTTTGGAAAATGAGAGCAGAGATCCCTGAGTTGATGACAAGCAGCCGTTACTCAGATGCTTATGGATGTTTATTTTTGTGTCTATGTCCCAGGCCCTAACAGTTTTAGATAAAATTTCTACACTCGATATCAATGATGGCTCTTCAATATTTTCAAATAATCCCTCTACACTAAATTTTATCTCTGGGCTATGGAAGAAAGAATTAAAATAATTTTCCCCCTTAGAGACTCATTCGCCTTTCATTCATTTTGGCTCAGCTCGAAGCCCTCACCGTACTGACTTCATTTGTATTCCCATCTTTTCCAGGTCTCTCCTTCTTGATGGAGTAACAATGGCCCATTCATCTGAACAATTGCTTGGTAATGGATCAAAGAAAAAATAAAAAGAAAAGGATAGTCTTTAGAAGAGTGGTCTGGGAACTCTTTATAATCCAGAGAAGCAATGAGGCATCAAACTATTACAGAAAAGAAATGACTGTGATCCACCCTCCCTCTCTATTCTACAATCTGAAATACTTCCCACAATCTGTAAATATGGTCCAGGTTTTATCAATGTTTAGTATTATGCGCACTCGTACTTCTCTCTATGGAAACACGAGAAAAGCATGCTTTCTCCAAACCTGAAAGCTAGAAAAGTCTGCCAAGGTAGAGAGGTATTATTTATACAGCAGTATGTGATGTTTTACTTCTAATAAACTGTAGACCAAGGTAGGAGAGGTTTACATCATTAAGCTGTAGAACCTTAGAAAATATATTGATAACACATAGAATTCTAGAAATAACTTCACATTTTTATAACTAAGCACCATCATTACGAATATTAAATATCTGTACCTTTGTAAAAACAATTCCCTGTTTTTCAAATTAAAAGTTAATTACAATTGATATACAATACTATATTCTTTTCAGGTATGCAACATAGTGATTAGACATTTATGTGACTTACAAACTGATCAATTAGGTAAGTCTAGTACCCATCAGACATTATTCATGGTTATTAAAATATTACTGTTTCCCTTATGCTGTACTACTTTATATCCCTGTGACTGTTTTATAGGTGGCAATTTATATTTTTTAATCCTTTCACCTTTTTCACCCATCCCCTGAATCCCTCCTACTGGTCAACCCTCAGTTTGTTCTCTGTATCTATGAGTTTATAAAACAGTTCTCTCTTGTTTGACTGGTAAGTAGGTCCTATACAAGTAAACAGTAAAAGTACTAATGTTTAATAACATACTTAATTTACTTGCTAGGGTTACCATAAAAATAATGTAGTCTGTATGGCTTAAATTAAAAAAATTATTTCTCACAGTTTCTTTCTCTTTCCAGGTTCTGGGGGCTAGAAGATCAAAGTATTGGTAGGTCTTGGTTTCTGCTGAGGTCTCTCTCCTTGGTTTACAGATGACCACTTTCTGGCTGTGCTCACACTTAGGGGGACAATAGATTGGATAATGACTCAGTCTATCAGCCTCATTTTAATTTAATCATCTCTTTGAAGGCCTGTCTCCAAATACAGTCACGTTTAGAGACTCTGGGAGTTAAGGCTTTAGCACATGAATTGTGGAGGGACACAGATCAGCCACTAACACATACCTGTTGTTGAATTCTGACAACTAGAGTTACAGCTTTGGATTGACCCAGTTAGGAAAAGTTTTGAATCAACAGAGGTGTCAGGAAGAGTTGAGGGAAAAGGCTGAATCACTCTTTCCTTTAAAAAAGCATTTTTGAAAGTTATGATCTTAGTCTGACCTTCCCCACAAAATCTCAGACTGAGAGAAGGCAGTTAATTTGGGACATGATCCCAGGGAACAGGAATGGGCCATTGGCAAGAGCAACATAGAGAAGGAAGAACAACCAATACAAGAGTGTGTTACTGAGTCTGTTGCTTCTGTGGGCAACTGGGGCTCAGTATTCCTGGAACCCTCTAGAAAACCATGTAGAACGCTCCTTGGAATATTCTCCTGGAGGGAAAAAATAGAGCAAGAATTACCTACTCCTATTCCCCACTGATGAATATTTGTCTTTTTTCACTTCCAGATCATCCATGCACAGGGGCACCATACCGAGATGTCAGGGAGGTTACAAGAGAATGTGGTGATGCTGACATGAGGAGTTATCAGGTCTCACCTGTGTGAAGGTCATTGCTACATGGACAGCTGGAGTGAAAGGTAGGAGGAGAGGGTATAGAGTTGGCACAAGAACTATCCAATTCCTTGGTCGCTTCCTCCACCTCCCCTACCAATATCATTATTATCATCATTAAGATCATCATCAGCATCTTAATATATATTGATAAATATGCCTGAAACATTTATAGTTATCACATGCAGAAACATTTTGCTACATTTATTCCTAAACTCTAGAACTCAGAACACAACATTTAAAATTATGTTAGATGCTTGTGTATATTCTATATAACCAGAAATGTCATCCTAACTATAAAATCTGTTCGTATATTTATGTTAGCAAATATTTATTGAGACTTCAGCTGGTACTAGAACTATGCAAGGTGCAAGGTTTAGAAACAGAAATACGATCTTGCCCTTGCTCCTAAGGAACTCACATAGTAACTGTTAGGTTTATTGATTATGATCAACAGAAACAATAGACACATACCAAAGGTAATTTATAGAGAGAGCATGGGAGGGTCACATGCTTGAGGACAGGTGTATGAAAAGGCAGTAGCCACAGATGCTTCACTCAGAGGAGAGGTATGCGTGGTACCACCCCCACTTGGAGCTGTGTGGTTAGCAACAGCTACAAAAATGGGTGATCAATTTCCACCTGTTTCTTCCCTCCCTTTATGAGTTAGTCCAGATCCAGAGCCCCTGGAGAGAACATGTAAGAGGCCGAATTTAGTTCTCAGGCCTGTTGCTTGGTTCCTCAGTGTGGAAGGGAGACCTGTGTTCATTGGTCTTCTCTATGAAGATGGAAATTGGTCTCTCCTACCCAAGACCACCCAAGGCCAGTGAGCAAGACGCCGTGGTGTGCTGGAACTGGCTTTTAGTTCATGGGAGCCAACTCTTAAATGTTCAGGAAGCTTATAAGCCATTTATTAAATACAGCATTTATTCAAAATTATATGAACTTAGAATGAAATAAATCACATTAAAAACAAATTCTGAAAACCTACCAATTCCTAACTACTCTGTGACATTATACTATCATTTATGTTCTCGGCGTAACTTACAGCTGCTGGGGCTCCACGGTGGAGCTACTGTGCACTGAGGGGCCTGCACGACTCTTCCAAACTCCACAGTCCGTGATATCACGTGGGTAGCTGGAAACTGGCCAAGGTGTGACTGTTTTACCTCATAGACGTTCACAGGTGCTACAAGCTACAACCTGATTTATTGCTTTGTCGATTGTGTTAGACTTAAGAAAGTGATGGAGAAATGTAAATACTGCAGATTAAAGTTAAAATTTGCCATGTCTGCAGCTATTTAATTGTGGAGAGCACAAAAATAATGAGAAAATATTTTTCCAGTATTCAAAAACTATCAACAGATTCAGCAAAGAGTTACTTATGTCACTGATAAACAAGAAAGTTGACATATATCTTTGCTGTTTCACTTTTCCTTGCACACTGACATAGAGTAAAACTCCAAGAGCCTTTAAGTTGTAAGTGTATTCTTTCATCGACTACAATGTAGTTTGGCTACAAGAGTTTGGCAAAAATCAATAAATATATTGTGTGAGAATTAATTGGCTACATGTACTTTATAATGAAGAGATGAAGCATTATATATTTTATTAGTATTTATAAATTGTTATGCATTCTTTATATAAGAAAAATTATCACAATATATATATGTATATATTATATATATCCATATCCATAATATATATATGGATTTGCATTTACTAGCTCAGTGACACTGGGCAAATTAGTCCCTTGGTCCCTCAGTTTTCTTGCCTGTAAAGTGAAGATGATAATAGCTAATTTATTGTGTAGCTTTGAGAATAAAAATGTTTTTGCCTGTGTAAAACTTTAGAATTGGGAACCAGTCAGCTTCTTCTTCTTCTTCTTCCTGTTATTATTATTATTTTAGTTCCATCTTTTCTTCTAATGTTTTGACTCCTCCAATAATGACGGGTGGTCAGTGATTACTTCTGTGTCTCCCTCTTATCGCCTCTTTTTTTTTTTGGTGAGAAAATGAAAAATGGCCATGATGACAATCAGACCACAGTGTTCTCCACAGAAATAACACTAAGAGAAGGCCATCTTCAAGGCCACGGAAATGACTAACCAGCCCCCTCTTCTGACTAACATGAATTATCATATTGCTGCTTCTTTGTCAATGGCCATTCCAGGCTTGCTGTGATCTTCCCATCTCTTGACAAGACATGTTAAGGTTCCTAGTCACTNTCTTATCGCCTCTTTTTTTTTTGGTGAGAAAATGAAAAATGGCCATGATGACAATCAGACCACGGTGTTCTCCACAGAAATAATACTAAGAGAAGGCCATCTTCAAGGCCACGGAAATGACTAACCAGCCCCCTCTTCTGACTAACATGAATTATCATATTGCTGCTTCTTTGTCAATGGCCATTCCAGGCTTGCTGTGATCTTCCCATCTCTTGACAAGACATGTTAAGGTTCCTAGTCACTGTTTCTCCTGCTTCTTCAGAGCTTTCGATCCACAACTGGCTCCTACTTCCTAATGCCTCCTTAGAAGCATCCAGCATACGCTCAAATCCCATAGAAGCTGTTCTCAGCTCCCCTTCACTGAGGTGTTCCTGTGGTTCCTGTGTGGGCACGGTCTTTCCTGCTGCTGCAAGCTGAATACATGCACACTTTTTTTTAATAAGTGTGTTCTTGGTAATCTTTGGTGTGTCAGACTCAACAGTAAGAAGTTGACTGAGAAGATCGAAAACCAACTTAATTTGTTAAGAATTGTTTACTGAGAGTGACTATAATTTTTAGTAAGTTACTGAGAGGAGCAGTATGTTGCCAGGGGCTGGAAGGATGAAGATACACCTGTATTACACTTCTGTTCAAACTGAGTTCTGGAGACTTGAGCAGACACATCTTCAGGCACCATTTAAATAATACCCTCGATAGCTAGAGGGTGCGTTTCAAAATTACTTCTGCAGTTAGTTTTCTTGTCTCTTTGATCACCTCCCATCTGGGACAGCTCCTCAGACTTGCCTTAACGAAGATCCTGACACTTTTGAAGATGATAGGCCAATCAGTTTTCAGAATATCTTTGTATTTGTCGAACGTTTCCTTGTGTTTAGATTCAGATTGTGCATCTTTAGCAGGGATATTGCAAAAGTGATACTCCACTCTTGGCCCTGGTCAGGTAGCTCAGTTGGTTAGAGTATCATCCCGATATACCAAGGTTGTGGGTTCAATTCCTAGTCAGGGCACATACAAGAGTCAACCAATGAATGTACAACTAAGTGGAACAACAAATTGATGTTCTCTCTCTCTTCTCCCTCCTCCCTCTTGGTCTCTCTAAAATCAATAATTTTTTTTAAAAAGGTGACACTCCATTCTTTTCTTGTACTTTACCAGGTGGGGCACAATTTCATTTGTTTTCACTGCTGCTGGTTTCACGTAAATGGTTTGAATGAGGTGGTGTCTGCCAGGCTGTCCACTACGAAGTTTCTATTTTCATTCTCAGTTTACTAAGTATGCTTTTCCTGGAAATGGTAGCTTGAGATTATGTAAAATCCTCTTTCCCATAATAGTTTCAACTTATTTGTCTGCTTATTTACTTACTTATATAAAATACAGACTCGTGGTTTCTATTTATTTTTAAAGACTATTTTTCAGAACAGTTCTCAGTTTACAACAAATGTGAGAGGGAGGTACAGATATTTTCCCATATACCCCCTGACCCCATACACGCATGGTCTCTCTCATAAACATGTCTGCCAAAGTTGTACATTTGTTACCATTTGATTTTATTTAACGGGCTATGATCTGTTACTTTGTTTTTATTCTGACCTTCAAATTATTCCTGACTTGGCCATTGGAGCCCCTTCTGTCTGGCTTTTGTGGCTTTTGACAATTCCGCATCATTTTTTAAATACTTCCTCAGTTTCAGATGCAATAAAATATTATAGGTTCATCTTGTATTTTTTATTTCCCAGCCCCAGAATCAGCTATTTCTTCAAAGAAGCCATGTTTCCAGTGTATAAGGGTCATTAGAAACCAAGGTCTGGGAGCTAGGTGTGCACAATGCTTTTGACCTCATCATACCCTCTCTGACCTAGGGAATGTATATACACAGGCACACACACACCTATTTTTATTTCTCCATCTCTTGTGCGGATCATTTTATAAAGTCCCGAGTTTACACTGAAGACTTCAATTCCAGTCAACACCATAGGATTCCTTTCCATAATCAGGAATTCATTCTCTGACAGGGAAAATCCTGCATCGTTACCCTTAATCTACTTGTTTATTGATTAATGTGAATACGACATCACTGTCCCTGCTCCTTCTCTCCCAGGCATATCCTCCTCACTCCGCTCAGATTTTAAGTCCCCGTTCTAGGCTGCTGCCACGTGCCCTCTGCTGTGGGCACCGGTTTGGCTCCAGCTGGGCTCTTGCACCCCGCACAGGGCCACTCTCCCACGCAGAACCCTACCTCTCACCCCTCTTGGGCTCTGCCACTCTGGACTGAATCATCCCCACACAGAGATATCTTCCTCGCCCAGGCTGAGCCGCAGCTCCCTGCCCCAGGCCAGCGTTCCGTCACAGCTCCCCTCCTCGTTCTGCCCGGGCTTTCGCACCCTGCGCCAGGATCCTCCTCCATTGGTGTCTTCCTTTTCCTCCTTCACTTCAAAACCCTGCCCTGGGCTACGGCTCCGTGGGAATGCTCAGGTCCTGGTAGCACCTTAGGACGGTCTGCCTCCGACAGAAATGCTCTTCTCCCCTGGCCTTGCTCCCAAATCCCACTCTGGGCCCCTGGGCCCCACCTGTGCGAAGTCAGACACTCGCTGTGCGCTACCTACCGCGCCCGGCTGTCTAGGACCGACGTGTCAGGGAAGGAAGTGAAGAAAAGAGAAAGCATGGTGTTGGTTTATTTTTAGTTAAGAATTCCTAATTGAATGTCTTCATTCGTGTGTTTTCATCAATCAGGCCCTTTTGTTTTTCTGTGGTACAATCTATACACCTAGCATTTTAAGAGAGAGAACGTTACCTGGAATGTTTTTATTTGTGTCAGACCAAAACTTGCCATGGGCTCTCCTTTGATCGGATTAAATTTGACACGGGCTTTCTCCGTCTGGTTCCAACCCCTTTCTCCTCGCTCGTCTGCACGCACTTTCTGTCCTGTGACAGCACCTGGGCCCTCCAGCCTCCTTGTCCTACCGCAGTTATGCCAAGCTGGCCTGTGCTCCTCCTTCTTCCCGGTTGGCCCTCACCTTCCTTTCCATCTGGAGACCCCTGACTCATTCGTTAAGATGCAGATAAAATTCTACTTCTCAGTGAAATCTTTCCCAACTCCCCCAAGGATGGGCAGGTCCTTCCTGCCTCTGTAGAGAGTATTCAGAGGACATGACATTACACTCCTGCCCTGGACTGGCTTGTGTAACCTTGAAGAAATTGCTTCACCTTGCTAGGTCTCAGTTTCCTCATCTGTGAAGTGAATAACAACACAAGGGAATCAACTTCATAGTGTTTTTATAAAGGGAAATTTTGATCATGTACAACGGATCACAAAACCACATCTGTGAAGTGGATAATAACACAACCAAATCAATTTCATAGAATTGCTATAAAGACAAATTCTGATAATGCATACCCACTCACAAGCCATCAAAATGCTAATTAGTGTTATTATGATGATTGTCTGATTATATATCTGCCACAAAAGATCATGTGTTCTTATAGTCTCAGACTTAATCCAACATCCAAGACATAATGTGATAAACACTTTCAAAAGGAGTTTATTCATTCTACAAATACTTTTGTGTCTTTTGTGTGCCAGGCATGTGTTATGAAATATCGTGACCAAAATAGTGGTGTGATCTGACCTTGTGGGATTCATAGTCTGGTGGAGAAAAAGAGAATTTAGCCAATAAATTAACAAATGAATGAGTAAATGAAAATTGTGATAAGCCTTAAGAAACATAATTGTAAGATTAGTAAGAGAGTGAAGAGTGCACTAATGTAGAATAGGAAGTAGACAAATATTTCTGAAAAAGTGATATTTGCCTGAAACTGGAAGACTGAATGGAAATTACACAGCTAAGAAGTGCCCCTGAAAGGAACGGTATGAGTGGAGACGTGAGGCCCCAAAGACTTGGCTGCATTAAGCCGAGTGTCAGGATTCAGGGAATAAGGATGAGGGGGAGTAGGAAACAGTATAAGATGAGAAGTAAGACATGGCCTGGGACTACCTCATGCCAAATATAAGGAATTTGGGGATTATGTAACCTATAATGGAAAGCCATTGAACTTTAGAGTCAGAGGTGTGACCTGATCCTAGTCTCCCCCACAAAATACTCTGGGGGAACTTACGGTAGGGACACAATTGTGAGGACATGGCAGTCCCCAGGAGCTGTAGACCAGATGGTGCCAGTGGAGATGGAAGGTGGAGAGACTGGAAATGCAGTTGGGAGACAGTACAGACAGGTCTGGTGATGGGTTGGATGCATTTGTTTTTGCGGTGGGACTTGTTCAGGATGATGAAAGCTCAGGGCTGGATGGGAGAAAGGGCAAGAGCACAGAGGCAGTTTACCCAGATGGTGCAACTAGAGGGGGCAGGTCTTTTTAAGAGAAGATGAAGAGTTGGTTTTGGACATATGAGTGCACTTGAAATGACTGCAAGAGATCTAAGAGGAAATGTCAAACACACTGTTGATGAAATAGTGTGGAGGCCAGAAGGAGGCTCTGGGCTCAATACATAAAATGGGCAGTTAGAACCATAGAAATGAAATGCCTATCCTCCTTCTCTCCTGTCTCTCATTATTGGCAAACCATTTATCTTACTTGCTATAATTTTTCTGGCTAATTGTCATGCTAAATATTTGCAGATGAGTTGTATTTGCAGAAAGCTAGAGGCCTTCCCCAATGGGTAATACAGTCAATTCTACTATAACACGACCCAGTACATGAATTCCTCAAAATGGAGTGCTATGCAAAATTGTGCAGTAGAGATCACAGGGCTAACAGGGACAACGGACCGCAGCACTCAAAAACCTCATCTGGCCCTGGCTGGTGTAGCTCAGTGAATTGAGCGTGGGCCACATGATCGCGGTTCGATTCCCAGTCAGGGCACATGCCTAGGTTGCAGGCCAGTTCCCAGCAGGGGACTCATGAGAGGCAACCATACACTGATATTTCTCTCCCTCTCTCCTTCCCTCCCCCTCTAAAGATAAGTAAATAAAAAATCTTTAAAAAAAACCTTCATCTGTACCATGTTAAAAAAAGACAAAAACCCAATTAAAGTGGGAGTGCAGTTTTGTTTATATATGTTAAATGGTTAAGAAATACCTAAGTATGACAATAAATATGCCACTTTATCTTGAAAAGGACCTGAAGTTTGCTTGTGCTTAAAGAGCTTGGTGAGGAAAATCTGACTGTACAAAGTCTAAATGAGAATAGAAATCAACACATTATTGAATTTCTGTATGAGGAAAGAGTTTCCAGGCTTAAGAGTAAGTCATAGATATGCTTTCTCACACTCTACTGGTGTAAGAGCTGACACTTAAATGCTGTTACTATAGTGTAAGGTTTTCTTGCAAAACTGTAGGTTTGAAAATACTGTCACTTAGTGTTCTGGCAATATTCTCTCGCCACTGAAACCTGGTTGGTTCTCACTGCTGGCATCAACCATAGCAGAAACGTTCAGGGGCCTCAGCAAGATGAGGTACAACTCAGGATTCTCCCTGTTACCAGTAAACATGCCCATGTGCTGGTACACACTTCCCTCACCTCCCGAGACTCACGGCACAAAACAACATCCTGTGTCTCATGTCTTGACCAGGGACAAAAGATGTTTGGTAGACCTTTTATTTGGTAAAATAACTCAGGCAAATTCTAGTCTTGGGGGAATTAAACCTTCCATAGTCTGAAATATTAGAAGGAGGTGGCCTGGCATGGAGATCTGACCTTAGAAAAGGGATGATCATGTTTTTCAAAAGAGTGTTGAGTGTATCAGCAGTCCTTCAAAGGGGGACTGATTCATTCACCGATGTGGATTTTAGATTGTACTGTTGAATGCATATGCATTTTGCAGCTACTACTGCTTCTGTGCATAGGAAATCTATCAGGAATCTCCTGGGACTTGAAGGACAATGTCCTGAATTGCTCATTTAAATGTAAATTGGATTCACCAGCTGTTGTTGCTATAAGTATTACCAGCCTTAAGGAGACATTCATCCTAGCAACCATAGATGATATAGATAACAAATTTTACTTTTATAAGAAAAAAATGATCAGAGCATAAAAAGAATATTCTCTTCAAATTCATCTATTTCACAGAAGAAAAAAAACTATCTTCAACAGAATTTAAGAAGACCACAATCAGTTGCTCTAAAAGATTTTAGGAAAGTAACTATGGTCACCAAGATGGATAAGGTCAGCAGTCTGTAACCAGAATTGTTTGGTTCTATTGTAAGCAGTGATTTTGTTTCACAATTTAACTAAAACTCTGAGTGGAAGTAAATAACTTAACTCTCCAACTTAAACCCATTATTGCTGGTAAAGCCAAATTTGCATGAATTGTCACTTATTTAACCAAAATTATTTTTAGATTATTAACTCAGTCTTTTTATATGGCAAATATTAATTTTATGGTCTATGTTTCTTTTGGAAAAACTATCGTCAAAAATTCAAAACACTCCTCCTTCTGATAGACTCGACTCTATGACATGAAGGGACTGATTCTCTTTTGCAGCATTTCTTTAGTAAAAATTCACTGAATTAAACTCAAATGTCATGTGGTTTAACAAGTTTTATCATTTATCCAGACTGTTTTTAAAAACCTCACTTCTGAACTCCAAGTCTTGATCACTGCAATTTTCTTAAATTATGTTTATGAAAAGAGAAAAAATAGGTACAAAATTCTTTCTATTTTAGAATGCTTAGAAATATTTTCATGAATATATTTAGGCTTATTGTGCCTGTTAGTATCTTCATTTCATAGCCAAGCTTGATAGAGATAGATAGATAGATAGATAGATAGACAGATCGAAATTTTTTCAAGAGGTCTTCACCACTTTGGAATTTCCCTAAAATCTTCAGGGGAAAACTTTACTACTTATTAGGATTTTACATGTTCTGAACCTGCAATGCAAAATCATTACTAGGTATTTTCTAGTTTACTTCACTGCTCTAGGTCTGTTATATGAAGTTGAAAGTCGTTGTTCAAGTATCTTTGTAATTATGTTTGTTATAAAAGTATAAGTCATGATATTTGGGGAATTGTTACCTGTTAATTACATGCAACTCTCTTAAGAAGGAGGTAGTGTTTCTCAGACTTCAGAGAACATCAGAGTTACCCATGGAGTTAGTTTAAAATTCAGTGTGAAGGATTTCTATTAGATTTGTCTGAAGACATCTATAACTTTTCTTTAACTTGATTGCTGCTAATAACTTAAACTGCATTCCTAAAAGAAGGGAAAATATATTACCTATGTTTTTAATTACTTCACTCCTTTAATTCCCATTTTCTATCAGTCAGGGAGCTCTATGAATTCCAGTTCACTGAGGTCTTTGAGTACAGTCTACTCTTCATTCCACCTGTAGTTATTGCCTCGGTTAATGCTCTGGAGATGGTAAAGGCTCCCTAACTGGCTTCCCTACATATTTTCTTTAATCCTTTCAACTCATCATCTTCATGACATATTTATTAATATGTATAATTATGCTATATGTATAGTTTTATATATTCAGATACATAATAGTATCCACAAATAAGAATTTTTTCCTCTTTAAAAATTTTTATTGAATTTGGCCCTGGCTGGTGTAGCTCAGTGGATTGAGCGCAGGCCTGCGAACCAGAGGATCGCGGTTCGATTCACAGTTGCAGGCTGGTTGCAGGCCGGTTCCCTGCAGGCCAACTCCCAGCAGGGGATGCACAAGATGCAACCATACATGGATGTTTCTCTCCCTCTCTCCTTCCCCTCTAAAGATAAATAAATAAATAAAATCTTTTAAAAAAATTTATAAAAAAAATTTATTGAATTTATTGTGCTGATATTGGTTAATAAAATTATGTAGGTTTCATGTGTGCAATTCTATAATGCAACATCTGTATATTGCATTGTTGTTCACCACCCAAAGTCAAGTCTCCTTCTGTCACCATTTATCCCCCATTCACCCTCTTATACCTCCCTCCCCAGTCTCCTTTACCACTGCTAACCACAAATACCTGCATCTATGAGGTGGTATTTTTTGTGCTTAATCCCATTCTTTTTTCACCCAAACCACAAACCTCCACCCCTCTGACAGCTATCAGTCTGTTATTGGTATCTATGAGTCTGTTCCATTTTGTTTGTTAGTTTATTTTCTTCATTACACTCCACATATAAGTGAAACCACATGGTATTTGTCTTTCCCTGACTGGCTATTTCACTTAGCAAAATATTCTCCAGGTCTATCCACACTTTCACAAAATGCGAGGTTCCCTCCTTTCATAGGGCCAAGTAGTATTCAACTGTGTAAATGTACCACAGCTTTTTTATCTACTCAGCTGCTGATGGGTACTTAGACTGCTTCCAAATCGTGGGTATTGTAAATAATGTTTAAATGAACATAGAGGTGTCTATATTCTTTTGAATTAGTGTTTGGGGTTTCTTCACAGAAGTGGAATCACTAGATCGTAAGTTCCATTTTGATTTTCTTGAGAAAATTCCATGCTGCTTTCCACAGCAGCTGAACAAATCCTCATTCCCACCGGTTGTGCACGGGGGTTCCCTTTACTGCACTTCTTCACCAATACTTGTTTGTTGATTTATTGATGACAGCCAGTCTGGCAGATTTGAGGTAATATCTCATTGTAGTTTTAATATTCATTTCTTTGATGATTAGTGACAATGAGCATCTTTTCATATGTCTGTTGGCCATCTGTATGTCCTCTTTGGAGAAATGTCTATTCAGGTCCTTTGCCTAATTTTTAATTTGATATATATTTTTGGCATTGAGTTGTATGAGTTCTTTATAACAATTCTTTAGTGGTTGTTTATCACAGTTTTTTGCAATCTGTGAAATGCATAGTACTAGTGGGAAAAAAATTTATGTAGGACATGATAGCTATTTAAAAATAATTGTTAAGGACTTTGTATATGGTAAAAATGTAGTTTGCGCCTTTCTTTTAAGGCGGGAGAGAGAGTATATAAGTGCAGCAGGTGCTGTCAGTACTCTGCTCGTATTCCTTGGCCTCACCTGGAGCTTCTGTGGACTATGCAGACCCATTGTTTCTGCCTAACTGGTTGAGGTGAGTACTTGGCCTGTGCCGGGAGGTAGGCCTGGATGGGGCAGAGCTAACTCCTTCGGAACAACTAACAGTGAGAGCCAGACGTTTGTGAACATACACCTCGACTTCCTTACCTCTTGGTTGGAAAATTGTGAGGCATGTTCTGCAGATATTAAAGAATGGACATTGCTCATGGTGGTGACCTGCTCTTTAACATCCTGTTTATTGCTTTCCTTCATTTCCTTTGATGATTCCCTACTCCCTTAACCTGTTATTTGGAATTACTTTCCAAGAAAATAACTTGCACCCAAATCCTTGACTCATGTCCTATTTTTAAGAAACTAAATCTAAAACAATAGAAGGAGTGGTCCTGGAAAACAGACCTTTAGAATGAGAGTCTGAAATTTGACTGTTCTCTGGTCAGAGAGGAAAAAAGACCCCACTGTGGATACTAACTGGGGTGGTGATAACCTCTGTGTGTTGAAGCACTGCCGTTGTGCGTTTTCAAGGAATCCTGGGGGTCAGTAGAAACAGTTTCTTTCTCTCTTTCTGGCTAGCCATTCCTATTGCCTAGAAAGTGTGTGAAGGCTTCCCTCGAAGACATTCAAGATGATGCTTACCCTCCTCAACATCTGCTTACACATTTGTTCATTTTTTCTAAGCCAATAACTGGAGTCAAGTCTTAGCGTAGGAGGAACAGGGAAGTAAATCTCTGCTGTTGGAAGAAGTGGATTATTAATTAAAGAGCTACAGTACATGGCTAATACTGACAGGACCTGGGAGAATGTGTATGGGAGTAGTGTAGGATGGCACAGGGGAAAATAGAAAACTGCAGGGAGAAGAATTTATCATATGAGGATACTTTCTCATGACTCAGGGTTTAACACACTGGCAATAATACTGTTTGTATCACTCCTTGAAGCTGTGGCAATGACAATGATATAGAAAATAAGGTGGAGATGCTGTAACTGCCTTGGTAAACAACAGAGCAACTGATTGAAAGGCTGAGAGGAGTGGCCATGCTAGAAGAAGCTTATGACATAAAACAGCTGACTGTGTTCCCGTATGTGCAGAGGACACTTCCTTAAGCAACGAAGAAAGCACTGGTGGTGATGGGGGTGG
Organism: Sturnira hondurensis; assembly: GCF_014824575.4. Classification (NCBI taxonomy): domain Eukaryota; kingdom Metazoa; phylum Chordata; class Mammalia; order Chiroptera; family Phyllostomidae; genus Sturnira; species Sturnira hondurensis. The sequence goes on along the minus strand of NW_028087215.1, from coordinate 1,679,843 downwards.
GGGGCGCGGAATTGGTATCACTGAGCTCCGTGATGGCTGTCTGCTGTGAGCAAGTTGGTGGTACAAGTTGCTGTTATGGAACTAACTTTGTGTTAGCAAAGAGGATGATAGGATTCTAGAATAGAGGAAGCCCAATGGTGGCACTTAACCACCAGATGCATCATTACTGAAGTGGGCAGCACAATTGATAGCAACCTGGGGCCTGGACCTACAGGGGTCTGAAGTAGTGGCTTATGAGCCATGGTTTCTCAGGGGTGTTATAGATGGGCAGCCAGTGAGAGTGTTGTTTGAGTTATATAATCAAATAATATTAAGATCTTGCAAATAGAGGCTTAAAGTGAACTGCTGCAATAAAAAGAAAAAAGTCACCCCTACCCATTTTAAAGACCTGAGCATATTGACGAAAAAGAGAAGGCCGGACCCCCTAAGGAAGGTCTATGTATCGCTAAAGCATGTATTTCCAGAGGCTGTGTCCAATTTATTACCAAAGGGCCCTATGGCCATTTACAAATACACTGTGCACTGGCACAGTGGGGAAATACTTAGATCTTGTGAGGATTATTGGATATGAAGGTTGATCCAATACTGACACCAGAGGTCTCAAAATGCCGCCATGACGCCCTTGCCACACTTGCTAAAGACGAGGGCCAAGAAACAAATGGAGTCCTGGCCCATGCTCAACTCATGGCGGGTCCAATCCATAACCCATCTCTGGTCACTTCTTCAGTTCCTGCGTGACTAATCACAATGGCTACATTCAGCAACGGGTAGAGGCATCACTTTGGTTCCCTCACTTTTGAGTAAGACCCAGTCTGTTAGGAAAGGCCAAGAGGAAGCCTTTGAAATTGCCTGTACCTCTCCTGCCCTCCCCCAGCACCCACGCTGCACTCTGAGTAACTCAGTGAATCGGAGTAACACCACAGTACTCCATCCAGGAGAAACTGCAGGAGTTCTACCAAAGACGAACAAGATGTAAGGGTTGCACTCTTCATCATATCGAAGTTGAATTTATTTCTACAGCCTTTGTGAAAAACTAGATGGATTATGGCAGATGCAGGTGAACTGAAAAAAAAACCCAAATAAATGGAACAGTGCTAGCTAGTGTTGGGCTTTATTATTGTTTTTATTATGGTTACCTGGAAGCTAAATGAAGAACCTGTTTCTGGGAAAAGGAAGTGATGTTCTACGTCAAGCGCTGAGAACTATGTCAACTAAAATGAGAACGGAGACTTGACTGTTGGATCTAACAATATGGAGGTAATTGATGACCTGGACAAACACTATTATGGTAAAATAGTGGAGGCAAAAGCCTGATTGTATAGGGTTCAAGAGACAATGAAGGAGAGAGAGTAGTTGGAGATAGGAAATACTGGCAACGCTTGTGAGGAATTTTTCCATAAGAAGAGAAGCTAAAGCGGGGGGTGAGGTCAAGAAGGGTTTATTTTTTCATGGGAGAAATTATAGCACTTTCATGTAGATGGGAAATATTCAGGAAAGAGGACACATTTATGTGAGTTAGGGGAGAATTGCTGTAGCAATTTTCTTGAGTAGGTAGAAAGAGTAGGAAGCCAGTGCAGAAGTGGAAGGAATCAATTCTTAAAAATTGCCTTTAAAATTGCTTTTGAATGAAATAGAATGAATTCAATTTTTTAAAATTGCTTTTGAATAAATGAGGCAATGGGTAAATGAATGAAATACATGAAAAGTGTTCTCTTTAGATAGGCTATGAATAGGTTAGTAGCAGGTAAACATGGCTTCAGAGGGTACTGTCCTCTGGGGATTAAAAGAATTAAGATGTCTCCAAGTATCTCATCATTTATAATGTTCAAGTTTTGAAAGAGATGCAGCAGTGGAATTATGTCTACTGTAAACGTTGGCAATTGGCTTAGTCTTTTCCCTTCACTAACTGAAAAAGTAAACACTCCTACTCTTCAAATCCTTTTTATAATGCTTCTCTTTAATGCATATTCTGAAGGAAACTCTTATGATAGTCTAGCGATTCAGATGAGATGAGCTGTATCATTCCACATATGTCTGAGCATTTGTGCAAACATAGTTCTTATCCTTTCATATTCCCTTATTATTCATTTTTAGGCCACGTGTCTAACTTTCGAGAGCAAATCTCTAGGACATGGTAAGGCCCTTGATAGTTTTGTGTAAGTTACAAGTATAAGGGAGGAGAAACTCTCGGGATGACTGAGCAGCTGTAAAAGCACGGAGAAACAGAGAGTTTTCTAGGGTGAGGGACCTCAGAAACCACCTGCCTCAGCTCCCTGAGTTTGCAGACAAGGGCGATTAAGTGATTGGCCTTGAATGGTATTATTAATGGCAAGGCCAGAGCTATGGGCAAGGTTTCCTGACTCACAATCTAGTGCTCTTTCTACCATACCTTCCCTTTTGGCATAGTAAATTTGTAATGAAGTTACTGTGTCAAATTTTAGTATATATGTAAGTGATTATATTTCAGTGTACTAATAGTCACAAAGGAGTTTATGCAGATGGCTCATGCAATATTTCTTTTATATAGTCAAACAATTTTTATTTTAGAGTAAAATAAATTAGAATGATTTTTGGAAAATAGTGCAAATTAGTTTGTCAAAGAGTAAGTTAGATTGAGAGATATTTTTCCTGTTTTGATAGAAGTAAGATGTTAGAGACTGGGAAACCATATTATTTTAAAGAGAGGAAGAAAATGCTTTTCATCAGTTATTATGGTCAGGTGACTAAGCAGCTCTGTGAGTAGGCAGCATCTCCAATGTACATGGGAGATATTAAGTAATGGTTCCCAGGTAACACATCCAGAAAGTGAGGAACTGGTTGGTATTTCATGAAAGAGAAATTTGTGAAAGAAAGGAAAGCATTATTGACCTCATAATTTTGTGCAAGTCTAGCTGCTCTATATGACTTTGTTCATATTTGCCTACCATGAATAATGGCATAATGATCAGAACAAAAAGGTATGGGAATTCAATGAATAGCTGATTGATTGGTTGATTGATTGACCGTGTCTGCTGTATTTTCTTTCAGCAACCTTTTTGTGATGGTAAGTCACTTAACCTCTCTCTGTCATCATCTAATTATTGAGATCAGTTTCAAGTTCTAATATTTATGAATCTATGGGTTCATAAATCTGAGAATTTCAAAATTTGTAGAATAGACACAATCTTTGTGCCACTGAATAATTTTGTTGAGTTTCCCGATTCTATTTCTATTGAGGAAATATATGGACATTATACAAGCTAGTAATTTGCCAGATGCATTGCCTGATTCATATGCTATTTAAAGAGACACTGATAAGTAATTTGGAAACAAAATAGAGGTGTGTGGGTTTTTTGCAGAAAGGAGAAGGGACAGAAATATATATAATTTAAGAAAATTATTTGATATACAGTAATTTCCCAAAAGCTTCTATTATGGGAAAATACCTGCTACATGAGGACCCAAAGGTAAATTGAATTAGAAATCAATATGAAACCGTCAGTGAATTATTTCCTTTAATATTTAGTGATATATAAATTTGAAGGTGACAAACCTTTACTAGCGTTTCAGTTGATCTAGGGCATAGTCAATCACAACACTAGAAAGTACAGCTCTTAAAAGAAGAGAAGTTCTTCAACCACGGTGTACCACTTTATATCTATTTTAAGAACTCTTTGTAGGGTAAATCATGAAAAATGGAAACTGTACTGGGTTGGTCAAAAGTTCATTTGGATTTTTCTGTAGGATAGCTCTGTTAGCACTTAGTTGTCTTTAACTTCATTTGAAACAACTTTGTTAGATTGTGTGGTGACAGTCTGTCATATGCAAGCTGTCATAGCAACGTGCATTTAAAAAAACTTATCAAATTTAAAAAACCTATCAAAATTGGTGAATTTTTATGTGGTCATTTCAATATTGAAGATGGAAGAAAATATGCAACATTTTTGTCATATTATGCTTTATTATTTCAAGAAAGGTGAAAACACAACTGAAATGCAAAAAAAGATTTGCGCAGTGTGTGGAGAAGGTGCTGTGACTAATAAAACTTGTCCAAGTGGTTTGCGAAGTTTTGTGCTAGAAGTTTCTCGCTGGACAGTGCTCCATGGTCAGGGAAACCAGTTGAAGTGATAGCGATCAAATAGAGACATTAACTGAGAACGGTCACGTTCTACCACATGGGACATAGCTGACATATTCAAAATATCCAAATCAATAAAATTATTGGTGAAAATGAAAAATGTGTCATTTATTTTACTGAGAAAAACCTAAATGGACTTTTTGGCCAACTTAATACCTTCACAGTTTCTTTCCTTTCCTTTATTTGACATATTTTTATAACTTTATTTTTATTGTTGACACTTCACGGTTGTCTCCATTTTTCCCCCTTTGACCACTTCCATCCAGCCCTCGCCCCCTGCCCTCTGGCCATCACCACACTGTTGTCTGTGTCTATGGGTCATGTATATATGTTCTTTGGCTGATTCTCTCTCCTCCTTTCATCCAGTCTCCCACTCCCTGATCCCCTCTGGAGCAGACATAAATTTCTTTAAGGGCCTGTCATGTAAAGCTCTGTGTTATTGAAAGCCTTGAAGAATTTAAAAAATAAAGAAGACATTACTATTCTCAAATGACTTGGGGTCTAAGAGGGGGAAGAAAGCAAGTATACATATAATTGTAATGCAAGGGGGAGGATTTGAAGTCTCAGAAGTATGGTAAAAAAGTGATGAATTTTGGTTGACTTGACGTTAAAATTATAGATGTTAACCCACCAACTCTGATTAGTTCTTGGTCATTCCTCATAAGGTTAATTCCGGTTCACACTGCTGTTGTGAGTGGATCTCCACTGTGTACTTGGTTATTGCTGGTAGAAAGGATGACTTTTGATTTTTCAAGCTGATTTTTATAAAATTGCTGATTTATTTAAATCATGCTAGTAGAAGGTTATTTATGTAGGTGTAGAATGTTGGTGGCCAGGCCTTATAGATAAGGAAGTTCCAGTTTTCTATTCCTAGTCTCAGAAAATGTTTTGCTTTATTTTAGTTTTTAAGTAATAAATAGTCAAATATTTCTGTGTCATTGGAGAAATCTCATGATTCCTTAGTTTTCATACATTGATTTGGTGACACAATTGGTAGCTTTTATGTTATTCAATCCTTTTTTTTTCAATCCTAGATCAAACCTACTTGATCATTATTTTAAAATGAACTGTTGGAACTGGTAGGCTAACATATTGCCAAATCAAGTTCTCAGGGCACAAAATGTGACAAACAAATAAACACAAACAAAACTGTCCTTGGGAGAGAAAAGACTGACAACCAATGGGTATGCAAAAGCAAATTCATGAGTCACAGTTCAATGACCAAATTCTTACACACATTTTTTGCCTACCAATCTCAATTTGGAAAGGATGGGACAATGGGCAATTTTTTGTGTTTTTCTCCTCATCAGGCACCAGATAGAAACAGAAAAAATTCTCACCCTTTTCCAGCTTCTGCCAGTTTTCCTAGGATCCATCTCTAGGCTCTGGGGTGACTGGCGTGTCCCAGCAGGTCTCATCCTGGTTACCAGAAACTGTAGAGGAGGAAAACTAATTTTTCCTCTACACTTCATGGGGAGTACTTGGCTGAGACCTCTTTTTCTCTAGGACACCTCATAAATGGTTAGTTAAGCTTGTCTAGGTTGAAAGTTCTCCGCTGGGGCCACTGTGATTTGTTAAACCTAACCTGCTTGTTCAGGTTAGGTTTAAACTTAACAAGTTTATTTGTTATTATTTGTTATTTGTTATTCTTTGTTATTATTTATTTATTTGTTAAACCTAACCAGCCTTAAAACAAAATTTAGTTCACCTGTGGTAAATGGACAAGTCCAACCCCAGACCCAGTCTGGTTCCCCAGTCTGATCCCAGACCCAGTCCGGTTTTTAAGTAGGACCCATTCTGGCCTCAGCTGGTTTCTAGGCCCTCTGTGAAGGCACAGGTTTCTGGACCCAGGCTGGAAAAAGCAGTGCAAGGTCACATTCCTCACAGGTGCTTCGAGGGTCTATCAGGCACATCACCTAGCTAGTGGTGATCAGGTAATGCCTGACTGACTGGCTTAAGATTGCATTTCTGGGAGACCCAAAACTCTAATCAAGTTAATTCTCAGTTTGGTGAAGTGAAGTACAGCATAAATGACTCCATTTGGGGCCTGCTATCTTGTTTTTAACAACTGCCACTCTTTCATATGGCTCTTTGTGGTAGGAAGATCTACGCTTTTTCTATCTTTTGGATGCAGCTCCACACTTAGACCTAGGCAAGAAGGCCCTTGCTCTGAGCCCTTCACTTTGGAAGACCCCTCCCTGGCCCCCTTCCAGCTGTGTTCCTCCCATTAGGGCCATGGCAGGGGTGTCCAACCTTTTGGCATCTCTGGGCCACACTGGAAGAAGAGTTGTCTTGGGCCACACATTGAACACATTGCAATACATAATCACAAAAAAATCTCATAATGTTTTAAGGAAATTTACAATTTTGAGTTGGGTAGCATTCACAGCCATTCTGAGCCACATGCAGCCTGCGGGCCGCAGGTTGCCCCGCCCGGAGGACCGCTGATTGGAATGTCTGGGGACCCCTCCCTCTGCCACCATAAACTATGTTCTGGATGCTTTGGTTCCTGAAATTCCCCATCCATACATATCTGAGCCCACTTCAAGGGCCTGATTATGACGTTTTATTAGGCACGCCATGTTGCCGACACTGGCTGTTTGGATGGAAGTTTGGGCGGAAGCTTGGATGGGGATGGGGAGAGACTTTCAGGTGAGTGGAGGTAGAAGCTACTCACCACCTTTAGGTGCAAACTCCAAGTCTGCTCATTCTAAATGAAAACCTGCTTTTCTAGTGCTGGGGCCCTTTGAGGAAACCAAAAGGCTGACGGGAACCTGGAGACAGGACTGGGGCACTATGCAGGGAAATGACCCAACTAGGACTGGATGGAGGTGGGAGGGGCCTCTGCACAGTGGTCAGAGCACCACCCTCCCCCACCTCGCCGCCCTGCCCTCCTGGAGGCCAGACCTCCATCTTTATCATTTCTCATATTAGTTTTTACTAAAACCAGCAAACAAAAATATTTGATTTCTCTAATTTGTTCTCTTAGAGGCACTAAAATATCACAAGAAAACGTTTTTTAAGGTTTTTGATGATTTTTTGCAGCAACTAATTTATCTTTAAGATGATTTTCCAAATTACCTATTTTTATCGAAGAGCTCGTCATATTTCACAAACTCCTTTTGATGACTTAAAAAGGCATTAAGTTATGGTTTTAAATGTTTTATGGTCAAATAAGTTGGCTAGTGGGGACACACCACAGCCTTCAAGCATCTGAGATTGACCACCTCGAGCCCACATACCCCTTCCAGACTTCCAGGTAACCTATCTTTGTATCAATGCTTATTTCTCTCTTGCTCCCTCATGCCATCCACCTGATTCTTCCAGAACGTTCAGCTGTGGCTTCTAGAACTCATGGCCTATCACCGACACACTGCCTTACATCTTCGGTCTCCTCTATGAACATCCCTGTCACCTTCTCACTCTAACTGAACACTCCTTTGAGATTAGCACTTTCCCTGTGATTTTTCTCCCCATGCACCAAGTACCCCAGAATCTGGAGTCTAGGTAGGTACCCTTGGCGACTCCTTGTGTTGTGAAAATCTAGTTCCTCACCATGTCTTAAATTCTTCATTTTTTTCTTTATTTGCACAACTAACTTGAACTCCTTAGCTGTCTCTAAGTTCTGCAGTAGCTTTGTAACTGCATTTCCTGTCCCCAGTGTGGCCTCCCTTCAATCTGTCCTCCACACCGCAGTGATATTGATTCTTCTAATCATGCCATTTCCTTGATTAAAACCCTTCAACAGCTCCCTGCAGCTTTCAAGGATAAAGTTCACACTCTTTCATTTAGCACCCAAGGCCTTTCGTGACCCCATTTCTGTCCACATTTTCAGCTTTATTGCTTGCCACCCGTTCACATTCACCCTCTGCTCCAGCCGTACGGAGCAATTTGTCGTTCTCTGTACTTTCCCAGGACAACTCCCTCCCAGGCCGACTTAGGTGTGTCCGCCCTAACAACCTGTCCATCTCCATCCATCTATCTCCGCTCTCGTTGCACTGTGCCACGGTCTGTCATTTGTAACTTCTTGAGGGCGAATATCATGTCTCAGTCATATCTGGGTGTCTAGAACTGGTAGTTGTTGTGGAATAAATTAATAAAAGATGGGATAAGCAAACTGTTCTACCAATAGAAATGGGCTTCATCCTGAGGGTTTTGTTTTCTGCTCAGAAGCAGGGTTGTTTTATATTGATGAGTTTATTTTTTTCTATTGGTTTCTATGAAGTGTCATATGCATGTGTTAGGTGGTGTTGGAGGTGATGGGGAGAGTGTATGCTTGTGCGTGTTATGTGTGTTTGTGGGTGGGAAGGTTGCAGGGACAGAATTATCTCCCTAAGTCTGCCCTCAAAAGCCTGGCTCTCATGAACAGTGGAGAATGAACTCCTCAGATTAGCTGTTGAGTAAATTCCTGGGACTACCTATCTCAGAACCCCTGATGGACTAAGAGTAAAGTCTTCTAGGGTTCTTCACCTTAGCTTCTCTGTGCACATTCTTTTGTTCAGCCATCCAATTAACATGATGTTCTCATTAACAACAAAATCTAATCAACCAAATTTACTGTTCGCAGAAATAACCCTCAGAGATTTGGTATGAACTAACAAGTTACTGAGGATAATGGGCTTTAAAATCAGACGAGCTGAAAAATTAGGCCATGAAGGTGTCTTCTTTCATGTCCTTTCCTTGGTCTGGGATGTCCTGCATTTTTGCTGGACAAACTCTGATTTATTCTTCGACTGCCCTGAGTTGCCCGGATTGACGAAAGCATCATCCTGTGTGTCCTTGTATCTGATGACACCTACAGCTTTAAGAACAGGGACTCTGTGTGTGTGCGTGTGTGTGTGTGTATGTGTGTGTTTATCCCCAGTTCCTAGTACTGTGTCTACAGCATGGTAGAAGCCAGTTAATACTGCTTACATTTCTGATCTTGGGAGACAGCAAAATCTGATGATGGCCACACGGCTTGACCAGAGAAATTACTTGCATATACAATAATTATATATTTGTACCTATGAAAATAACATACATTACTTATGGAGAATTTGGAATACATAGAAACATGTGAAAAAGAACATTTAAGTTCCCTGTAATCCTTACATCTACCCAGGGTTAATTATTGTTAACAACTTGAATAATTTATTTCTGTATATGTACAAAATTTGAGTATCTAATTTAAATATTTATGATGTGTTTAAACATTTAGCGTAACTTCAGATTGAATCAAGAATTGTGAAATGTGATGCTCCCCTAAGAAATCAAATACTCCCCTGAGGGAAGCAGTTTCAAGGACAGAAGGGACATGTGAGTTAAAAAAGAGAAGTTCAATTTAGGGAAGCATTTAGCCTTGAAGGAGCTATTTATCTAGTGTGAATGAGCATTTTATTCTGAAACCAAATCTTATTTGTATAGGATTAGTCTTTCAACTTTTCCCTACTTTGTAAAACCTGTTTTATAAAGATTGAAGAACCAGTTATTCCAATCTACAAGGACTTGTTTGTGGACCTTACCAGCTGAGGGGTAGCTGGCAGTGGGATGGAGAGAAATGATTTGAAACTGAGTAGATATTCCCAGGTGGCTCTCAGACTCCAGCCCTTGCAGCCACGGCCCTGTTGTTCCCAATATTGCCACGTGTCTATTCTGGCTGCTCAATTTGGTCTGCGGAGCAGCAGCTGTGACATCATCTGAGCATTTGTTAGAAACACAGAACCTCTGTCCCGCCGCAGATCTACTGACCTGGAATCTACGCTGCAACAATGTTTCTGGTGACCCTAGGCCCACCAAGTGTGAGAAGCAGGGAATGGAATGCAGTGACACCACAACTTCCTGACATCCTTTGAATTACAGTAGCAGGTTACTGATGTTTGCTGGTTTTGACTCTTAAATCACCCTCCAGATCTGGCTTTGAGGATGGGCCCCACTGGGCCCACCCTGCTGTCTGGAGAGGTTACTCCATGCTCAGCTTTCTATTTCTCCTGCACACAGCCAGACTGTTTTCTGATGCGGAGTCCGTCACTGCTGCACCTTCCTTTTTATCGAAATTTCTCACTTGAGAATCTGTTTACTGCTTTGAGAGAGAGAGAGAAACATCAATGTGAGAGAAAAAACATTGTTTGGATACCTCCCTGCAGTATACACCCCAAGAGGGGATCAAACCCCACAATCTAGGTACCTGCCCTGTTGGGGGATCCAACCTGCACCCTTTTGGTATAGGAGATGACACTCCAACCAACTGAGCCACCCAGCCAGGGCATCACTGCTGCACCTTCCATACACCTTCTGTTGAGATTGCTGGCTTTGTGCACCCCTACGAATTGCACTGGCAGCAGCCCTCTTGTGCTGCTGGCTTTCTGCACTGGAGAGCTGGCTACTACCTTGGAGTGGCAGCACCGATGTGATGCTATTGTCCTTTTGTCTTGCTCATCATTTTTACTTGCATGCTTGGGGTTCCGCCTACCTGTCTCTGTGAGATGAGGTGGGTGCTATATAAGTGTTATTCTCATCCTATGGACAAGTGAGAGTTTTGGGGGATACAAAATTTCCCCCCAATTCACAAGGCTTTTAACTGAGAGAACCAGATGGACATCAGTACAGTCTCCTAAAAACACTGAGTTGGCAGGCTTCCAAAATGGCCTGCCATAATCTCTACCTTCTGTTTTTTGCATGGCTCTGTGGTTCCCTAACGTTGTGTATGAGGGTTGATATATGTGACCAATGGAAGATGGTAGAAGGAATAGTATGTCATTCTGAGATGGGGCTGGAAAAGACACTGTAGCTTTCATCTTGGTTTCTCTCTCTGTTGCATCATGCACTTGTGGGGAGACAGCTGTCGGGTCACGGGCAGCCCCGTGGAGAGGTCCGAGCATTGCACAACTGAGGCCTCCTACCAACAGCCCTGTGAGCAAATTTGGAGGCAGACCCTCCATCCCAGTCCAGGCTTTAAATGACTGTGTTTCTAGTTGACTTCTTGACTACAACCTCCTGAGATACCCTGAGCCAGGGACATCCAGCTAAGCTGCTTCCTCAGAAATTTTGTGAGATGGCAAATGGTTAAGTAGCCAAGTATCGGAGTAACTTGTTACGCAGCAGCAGTTATCTGATACACAGTGTTATTTCCCTTTGTTGGTCAAAACACATATGTCCTGAGGACTTTAAACACTGAAGTATTTATAGGACTCCAAACAATTATAGTGCCCACATGATATAACTGAGCCTTAAGCATTATTTGAAAAAAAATATACAAAAATGTCAAAAACAAAGATACTCCTTCAGAAGTTTAGGTGTAGGTAGCCACGCCCCCCCTGGTTCTTCTGGGTGTGACCTATGCCTCCCCAGGGCTCCCCTGGGCTGTGCCAGGGGTTGCTGAGGAGCGAGAAGCTGGACTGCGGGGTGCGAGGCAGCACCAGGCAGGATGCCCTGAGGTGCCACAGACAAAGGTGGTCCCTCCTTTTAAGCCGTTCTGCCCCTGCCTTTACCTTGCCCTGTGGGCCCGTGATGAGAGTTGCAGGACTGCTGATCCCTCCCTGGTCACCCTTGTGTGGTCTGGGACAATAGCTACAGGCTGCTGTTGAGGTGGTTAATCCATACTAGGCTCCTCATCAAATGGTCCCTTAGCCACGCCGTTGGTGTTCTCTTCAGATCAGCTTTCTCATTTTCTTTTTTTATCCCATATAGAATACACAGGCTGAGAATCTTTAAAATTCTCTTCACTTTTTCTGTAACAATGCCACTTTTAAATCTTTTCTTTCTTCTCACATTTCACTATAAGCAGTCAGAAGGAACCAGGCTACTCCTTGAACACTCTGCTTAGAGGTTGTCTCAGCCAGTCCTGCAGTTCCATCGCTCACGAGTTCCACCGTCCACAGAGCAGTGGGGCACAGACAGTTCAGCCAAGAGCTCAGCCACTTTATTACTAGGGCTGCTTTTCCTCCAGTTTCCAATAACATGTCCCTCATTTCCATCTCAGACCTCACCAGAATGGCCTTTACTGTCCGTATTTCTACCACCATTTGGCTCGGGTTTGCTTAAATATTTTCTGAGACATTTGAGGCTTTCCCCACTGCCCTCCTCTTTTCTTTCTTAGCTCCCAGAAGAACCACCTTTGGAGGTTCAGGAGTGGCCCTGTGGCCACTGGCTGGCGTGCATCTCACAACTCTTCCAGCCTCTACCCACTGATCAGGGCCACGCTGCTTCCACATTCTCAGGCATTTTTTTTACAGCAGCACCCAGTTCTCAGCACCACTTTCTATCTTGGCCTGTTAGAATTGTTTAAACATAATAGTATTGACAGTGTGACTTGTAAACAACACAAATTGATTCCTCACAGTCCTGAAGGATGGGAAGTCCAAGATCAAGGTGCTGGCAGATTGGTGTCTCTTGTAGACAGCCTGCATCCCGGTTCATAGATACATACCTTTTCATCTTTTTGCTGCCTGCAGTCATCCCCCCTCCCCACCATTCACAGTTTGACTTTTCTGTTTCAGTTACTTGCAGAGAGTCACAGAAAAATATTACATGGAAAATTCCAGAAAAAATCACATGTTTTCAATTGTGCACCATTCTGAATGGCATGAAGAAATGTGACAGAGTTGTCCGGCTCTGTCCGGCTCTGTCCGGCTCTGTCCTGCCCTGTCCCACTCAGGACACGAATCACTCACTTACCCAGCATGCCCATGCTGAAGGTGCTCCCCACCTGCTGGTCACTTAGAAGCTTTCTTGGCTTTCGTATAAGATTATAATCTAGCTAGAAAGAATTATACTTCATGGATTCACCATGGTTCCAGCACATCTTCAAATATGAAAAATACTGAACATCTTAGTGATCACCACAGAAAAACAACTCATGGACGTGTGTGTGGGCATCGATCTTCCTGTGCTAGATGCCGCACAAAACAAATGGCCCAATGACGCCATTCGGAGTCTCCCGTCCTGGGGAATAGCATCAGACCCCGCAACATCTAATCCCTGTTCAGTCACAAAATGATTCTGGGGACTTTCCTTAATAATAGGCATATTCTTGTTTCTTTTTGTGTTGATGTTTGAGGTATTTACATTCTCAGTGGAGAAGAAGCCAGATCCAGGGCAGGTAAAGTACCACACGAAACAGGGTTAAAAGCAGGGACAACTGGAAGAGTTGTTTCAACGAAGAAATAACTTCTCCCTTAATGCTCGATTTCCTGCTAGGGCCTCCTTTTGCTGAGGAAATCCCATATTCCTCGTCTCACACAGTCAAGACCACAATCAATAGAACTCTCAGGCAGTTATTTCTCATCTGATGTGTCCAGTGGTATTAAGCTCACCTAGAACCTTCTGTAGTGAGTTCAGGTAGATGGAGTTGTCTAAGGGTGAGAGAAGGAGTCTGAGTTTACAGGAAGAAAGCAGCATATAAAATGACATTAGCATTTATTCATTAATTTAATAATTCATAAAATACATGTTTATTGTTCAAGAGGCAAAGAGTAAACAAACCTGACCCCACCACCAAATTTGACAGCCTCATCGCACTTCCATTCTAGAGAGAAGTGTAATAAATAAGTAACATGGATAGGATATCCAATACTGATATGAAGAAAAATAAAGCAAGGAGAGGGGATAAGGGTGCCGGGTGGTGAAAGTATTCGGGGTTTGCTATTTTAAACATAGTGGTCAGAAGACCTCACTGACAAGATGACATGGAGCATGGATCTGATAAGAGTGAGGGACAGGTCATGTGAATAATTGTGAGAAGAATAACCCAGTCAGAAGAAACTGTAAGTGCAAAGGCCCTGAGGTAGAGGAGGATTTAGCCTGCTTGAGAAACAGCAAGAAGGCCTAGGGTTCAGAAGTGGAAGTAGTGAGGGAGGGCAAGAGATGTCACAGGTGAAGGCAAGAAATGAGCTAGACTTTGAAGTCCATTTTGAGGACTACGATTTTTCCTGACAATGAACTAGGTTTTGAGCAGAAGAGAGGAGTAATCTGTGCTATGTTTTAATATAGTCACTTTAACGGACGTTTTGAGCAGAGACTGTGGGGCAGATCTGGTCTTTTCTGAAAGCCAGTTGCAACATGTGAAGAAGGCTTTCTCTCATCCTTTGGAGGATCTCTGCCAGCTGGGACACTGTGAGTGCTTACGGCGTGTATGGAGGGTGCTGCTGTCTACATGCAGACAGAGCAGAGCCCATGGAGATGGGCTTCCATGTCAGAAAGACTTGCGTTTGATTTTGGGTGCCTCCTTTACCCTTGAGTGATGTTTGCAAGAAATTTAATCTCAGTCGGTCTTAGTTTCCTCATCTATAAAACAGAGCTTGGGAGAGACTCAGGCAAAATAATTACATGAGTTCTTAATGTAACACTTTCACATAGCAGGCACTCAATAAATACTATAATTATTGTGATCCTAGTCCCCACCGAAGAGCCCTTGGTGCTTTCTCATGCTTTAGTCTGGCCTCCCTCTGAGCTCTAGGTCATGCTTCCTGTCCTGGGACTCGTCATAGCCAGCGATGCTGAATGGGCAGCCTCTTGCCTGATACCTCATGAAGCCAGACCATGAGCATGCGCCACTGTGCTGAGACCCCAGCCCGAGAAAGGAGGAGCAACCTTGGGCTGCATCTCTCTTTTAAATCTATAGTCCCTAACTGAGGGCACTGGGGAAAAAGAAAAACTATTAGGTGGCAATATTCTCTACCTTTCCCTTCCAACTCAAGTTACTAAAAAGAAGTTGCCTAAACTCATGATGCACTTTTTTACAGGATGACACACATAGAAAATAATGATATTTTGTACTGGCCATTTGTGTACATAGAGGAGATACCTTGAGGTTGGAAGTTATGGATCCAGGAACTTCAGCTACTCCAGGTTCGGCCCTCCAGCCTCTGGAGCTGAGGGTGTCAACAGCTTGGCCCAGGCCTCTTACGGCAGTGGGGTTAACGATCTTCTTGGCTTACACAGAATTTAGAGGGTTTAAGATGTGGGATTGTCAGTGCTAAACCTGGGGAAGTGCCAGGCAAGCCAGGTCAAGTTGCTCACACTACAAACCAGTTGGGAGGCTCTGGACAGGCTGCCCTCCAGCCTGCCCCTTTTGTTGAGTCCATGGAGGAAATAAGTCAATGGAGGTGGAGGGGAGATGGAGAATCTCGAGAGGCCGGCTGGATTCCCACTGCCAAAGCAGAGAGTCACTGGTAGAAGAGGTTGGAAGGGGAGAGGAAAGGAGCCAAAGTTTTAAGATGCCTTTTGGGATGCAATTTTAGAGAGATTACTATTTTTTTTTTTTTTTTGCAGAGAACTTAGAGTGGAATAAAAAGAGATCTTGAGAACAGATGTTTTCCAATTATTTTTGGATCCTAGCACCTGTTAGTATGACTAGGCCTATGGTGACTCAGCTTGTAGAGGTAACCCTGGGAATTGGACTCTGAGGCCATGAGGGCTGGGTCAGGGGTAATCTGAGGAACACCCTTTGTGAGCTTCTCCATTTCATTTTTCTCTCTGACATTGGAACATTTTCTTTAGACAACATGTGTTTAGTTGATTCTCACTCTCATGATAACAAAGTATTCTTTCTAAAGATAGTTCTTGGTCTGAAAGCAAATGAACTCCTGTATCACCTGTTTTCTTCATCTGGTGTCTGAGTCCCAGCACCTGGGATTCAGTTCAGGTACTAGCTGGGCGCCTCAGGTATAGCACGTGATCAGCCACACTTCCCACACCTCTCCCTCTGCCCAAGTTCAGCCTTTGTTACAAACTGAGATGCTGCATTGGGACTTTAAATAAAGTCTTATTGATTTCCTTTAAATATTCCTTATATTTTTCCCATGTGCCTCACTTAACTTTAATACCTCTCACTTGATCAAAGGAGGGAATTCTGAACACTCACTTTTGTATTCAAAATACATTCCATTTTACTTTTCTTCACTGACTATTTTATTTACTCTAGGCCTGAGGTACTCTAGGAAAGTAGAGGTAACAAGTTTTCAGGAGCCCTGATAGGCAGCCAAGCCATTTCTTGCCCACAGTTCACCCCTGATGTATGGAGGAAAGAGCTGTGCACGGTAAACACCAACTACTAGGTAGTACACACACAGGCAGCTGCTAGAATGATTCCTGAAACATTGGGTCCTGGAACTTGGGTTGTATTTGCTGTAGTTATCCTTGGAGCGCTGTAAGATTTAGTGAAAGCAGTCAGTACACCCAGCTGTAGTAGCACATGTTGGTGTTTCCCTCCTTTGGACTTGGTGGATGGCATTCTGTTGGACGGAGCCGTCAGAACTTAGGAACAGCGGGTTTTAAGGAACCCTGACAGGCTGAGGTGAAAAGATAAAGGAGAGAATTTAGAACAGGAGGCAAAGGAATGCTGACACAGGCAGGAAGGGGAAACATATCTCATACTCAGGGAGAAGGGGTAGGGAGCAATCATTTGGAGGTGTGCTGAAAAAGATCTCGAGGTGTTAGTAGACTGTAAGGGAAGTCGAGATCCTACACTAACTCCATTCCTAAATGTGTTAGTTTCTCTCAAAATGCATGAGTTGAAGTTAATAGGGCCTGGGTGCATCTTCACTAGGACACTTGGAGATGGCTCCTGGGCCTTTTGCTAACGTGGACCTGAGTACTTCCTTCAGTGTTGTTTAAGAATAGTTTCCCACCAATACTGCATTCTCCAGTCCCTCCATTACGGAGGTAATGTCTATTACCATCTCCCTCCCCCAGGCTGATTTGTTTATTCCATAACAGTATTTAATCCCAAGCAGTGCTGGGAAGACCTGTGTCCTCTGATAAAAGGCCAATCCTGTGGGGAGAAACTTCGTTAATTTTTATTACACATTTAGGCACAAGTTCAGTGTGAAAAGCTATGAGGTCATTTCCTGAAAGCAGGCTGAGAGGGTGGAGAGAGAAGGCTAGGGAGGAGACAAGCTCTTCCAGAAGCAAGTGTGCCCCACGCCCATTTTCCCAGCCTCCTCTACCTGCCCTGGTTGAAACAGGAACTTCTGGGGTTCTCCCATCTATCTTCCTGACTTCGTTTGAGCTTTGTCCTATTGTTTGTGTAGCTCTCTATTGTTCAGAATTTGTTTCAAAACAGTATTTTAAATAATTAATTCTTTAAAAAGACTATAGCGCACATGTGTTTATCTCCAGATACCAAGAGGAACTTAGTTTCCAGGGGGTCCCCAAACTCTTCCAGCTAAAAGAGTTATGCCAATGTGATTTCAGGGATCTGTGAAAATCTTTGTATAGGAACGTGCACACACCCAAACTCACAGGTCAGAGGCAACACAGGAGAATCGGGTTCTCAAAAGGGCAACAGTTAGGTCTGGAGGCCCGGCCCGCTATCAGTGCGGACGGTGGGAAGGAAACAGGCACACTTCCCTGGGTCCAGCCGCCTCTCTGGTACCGAGTTCTTTATGGGGCTGCTGTAAATATCTTCATTCATCCCTGGGGAAATTTGTCCAGTGTGGAAGGGAGAGTGAAAGGGAGGGATCTGAAGACTGAGGTAGCATGAAGCAATAGATGACATATAATAGATGACATATTATACAATTTTCTCTCTTGGGTTTATTATGGGAAACTAGAAATCGTTCACGAGGCTTGTGGTCAAACACAATTTCCCCAGAGCTGCTTTTGATTGGAATCAATGCCAGAATGAAAGGCAGCCAGAATAAAATGTTTAATGATTCTTCCTGTTATGAAATGCCCTTTTTTATTTTATTTTTTAAATATAGTTTATTGATTATACCATTACAGTTTTTTTTATATTTGTCTTTGCCAACTTTAGAGCAGGCATTCTATTTACTTCTAAAATTCAAACTGTTTGGGGTCTCTCATCCTTGAAAGAACTCCTTTTTTCTTTCATCCAGTCAATGGATCAGACAAGGATCCATTCAAAAAATTACTTGAGTACCTACTATGCACCACGCATAATGCTGGTGCTAGGAAAACAAAAATGGGTGATGGCTTCCTATGCTTTTCTAAGGTATTCAGGCTTTATCCTGTAAGCCTGGGGGACCATAAAAGGATTTTTAAGTAGATGCATTACATGGTCAAACTCACAATTTAGAAAGATGTTAGTTTGGACAACATACTCAGGACAGAAATACCATTAGAATATTCAAGACCAATTCAGAAAAAAATTATCATTTAAAGTTGCAATCCAGAAATACGGTACATATCCCCTTTTCTTTTGATCTCCTTTAATTTGTTTAAGCAGTGTGTTTTTGTTTTTATTAAATGACTCTTGCACACATTTTAATTAATTTATTCTTTAACATTTCATGTTTCTGATGCTACCATATATATTATTGTTTATAAATTTCAATTTCTATTTACAGTTAATTTTGGTATATTAATGTTGTATTCCTTTATAATGCTAAACTAGTAGCTTATTTTTTTTCTTATAAATTGCAAGAGTTGTCCTTTTTTCAGATTGTGTACCTTTTTCCCTTGCATTTTTTCACTAAAACCACCACTGCAATTTTGAGTAGAAGAGGTAGTAGTGATAGCCTCTCCTTCCTGCTGATCTTAGTGGAAACACATTTAGTCTTTTACTATTAAGTATTAGGGTTATTTTAGCCTCTAAAGGTCACTAACAGGTATTTTTCTTTTTTTGCATGTGGGTCAAACTCTGCTTTATTGGAACAGTGAAAATAGGCAGCAGGGGTCACACTCAGTGCTGGCAGCTCTGGGTCCTCTGCCCCAGCCCTCTCAGCCCCAGGCCTGGGAGACTCCCGCCTGTGAAGGGCTCTCCTGCTTGTCTGGACCAGGAGAAGCCTCCATTTTGAAAAATGCACTGGGTTGGAGCTTCCAATGTGGATTTTGCTACCAGCACTTTAAATGCCCATTAATGACATCAACAGCATCTAGACTGGACTTGACATTTAAGGGAAGAACACATCAAAGAGTAAGTCAAACCCACAACACCATGTGTTAACAAGCATCCCGCAGCAGAAGACATGGCACCAGTGTGCCTGGCCACACCACACCAGGGGCAGGAACACACCCCCAGGGGGCAGCAGGCACACAGACCGCCCTGGAGGGCACCTGGTGCTGTGCCACCCAGTATTAGAAAGAATAGCTGAGCATTCATGTTCACGCTCTCTGGGAGGGCTGTCAATTTGGGAGTTAATGCTTACTATTCCATTTTCTCAAAAGGCATGTCTAAGATTGGTATAATGTTTTTCTGTAAATGTTTAAAAGAATTCAGGAGTGAAGCCATGGGCTTTGACTTTTCTTTGTGGGAAGCCTTCAAACTATATATTAAGTTCTTTAATACACTTAGGGTTATTGAGATTTTCTATTGCTTCTTTAGGCAGTTTTGGTAATTTGTATCTTTCAAGAAATTTGGCCATTTCACGTAAATTGTCATTTTCCCCCAAAAATATTTTGTAATATTTCCTCTTTATCCTTTTAATGTCCAAAGAATATATAGCCAGTGATGTCCTCTGTTTCAGTCTTGATAATTTTTTTCTCTCTTTTTTTCTTAAAACATCTAGCCAGAAATTTATTAATGTTATTGATTTTTTAAAAGCAGCTTTCTTTGATTTCTTTGATTTTTAACTATTTACTTTTCTCTTTACTGTTTTTCTTGATTTCTGTTCTTTAGTTTTCCCCCTCTGCTTGGCTTTAATTCATTGTTATTTTTCTAGTTTCATCAAGATAATGTTCTAAACATTCCCATAAAACCAATTAAAACTGTAAATTACTCTCTAAGCTCTGTTTTAGTTGCATCCTACCAATTCCAATATGCTAGGTTTCTATTTTCATTTATTTTAAAACATTTTCTTTTCTTTTCAGTCAAGGTTTTATGAAATTTTATTTAATTATTGTTCAAGTACAGTTTTCTGTCTTATACTTCCATCCCAGCCCACCCCCGCCCTCACAGTGCTCCCCACCTCCCTCCCATTCCCACCCCCCAGCCTTAGTTTCTGTCCATGTGTCCTTTATACTTGTTCCTGTGAATCCTTCCCCTTTTCCCCTGAAATTCCTTCCCCTCTCCCCTCTCGTCCCTCTCAGCCTGTTCTGTATTTCAGTGTCTTTGGACATATTTTACTTGCTTGTTTGTTTTGTTGTTTAGTTTCCTGTTAAAGGTGAGATCATATGGTATTTGTCTTTCACCGCCTGGCTTATTTCACTCAGCGTAATGCTTTCCATTTTCATTTATGCTCTTGCAAAGGGTAGTAGCTCCTTCTTTCTTTCTGCTGCATAGAATTCCATTGTGTAAATGTACCATAGTTTATTTTAAAACATTTTCTAATTACTTTTGTGATTTTTTTTCTTTGATTGATATAGTACTTAAAAGTTTAATTTCCAAATATTTGGGGATTTTCTACAGGTTATTTTGCTATAGAATTTAAATTTTATTTTATTATGTTAAATACAGTAATACATGTAGCACAATTTAAATCATTTTAAATTTGTTGAAACTAGTTTTTATGGCATGATATTTGGTTGATTGTGGTAAATATTCCATGTGCTCTTTAAAAATGCATAACACTTCACAATAATATTATGATGTTTACTTTGTCCAATACCTAATATAGCTACTCCAGCTTTCTCATGATTCATGTTAGTATATTGTATTTTTCCTTAACTTTAAAATTTATCCTATGTCTTATTTGTAAAATAGGTTTCTTGCAAATACTGGGTTGAGTCATGTTGTATAATCCAGTCTGATAATGTCTGTCATTTAATTAAAATACTTAGACTATTTACATGTAATATAATTATTGATATTGTTGAGTTTAAATCTACTATCTTGGTATTTGTTTTCTGTGTTTGTTCTCACTTTTTCCTACTTTATTTTGGATTGATTTAATGTTTTGGGGTTTTATATTACTTCTACCAAGGTTTATCTTTTGAATTTTCTCAGCTCTTTTTTCTGATAAAATTTTATTTTTATTTTTTCCCCACAAAGATATTTTCATGAAATATAGATTCTCTGTTGATCATTTTCTTCTCTCTGCGTTGTCCTGTCTGTAGCTTTCTTAGTTTCTGACAGGATATCTATGGACATTCTCATCTTTGTTTCTCCGTGCATACGTCATTTTTCCTGTGATTGCTTCAAAACTGTTTCTTCAACACTTGTCGTCAGCAGTTTGATTCTTACACACCTTTGTGTTATTTTCTTGTGTTTGTCTTGCTTGGGTGTCATTGAGCTCCTTGGATCTGTCTGTTGATAGAACTCATCAAATCTGGAAAATATCTTGACATTTACCGTTTAAATAATCTTTCTGACCACCCTTCAGACTCCAAATACGTCTATGTTAAACTACTTGATATTATCCTATTGATTTTTTTAGTCTTTTGTCTTAGTATTTCATTTGGATAGGTTCTATTGCTATAGCCCCAATTTCATCGGTTTTTCTTCTACAGCGTTTAAACTGCTACAGTGTGTGGTAGTTAACACTGTGGTAGTTTAAACTACTACAGTTTTTCTTCTACAGTGTTAAAATTATTTCTAGTAGATTCTTGATTTCAATTATTGTAGTTTCCATTTCTAGATGTTCCATTTGGTTCTTTTGTATGTATTTTATTTCTTCATCATTATGTTCATTTTCCCCTTCACATTCTAAGGTATACAGAGTGAATGTGTAATAACATTGTAAGCTCTCAGTCTTCTGTCTGTGTCATTTCTGGGTGGGTTTCTATTGAGTGATTCTTCTGGCCATTTGTTATATTTTCCTGCTTCTTTGCATATCTAGTTTTTATTTTTATTTTTTAAAAAGATTTTATTTATTAATCTTTAGAGGGGAAGGGAAGGAGAGAAGGATCAATGTATGGGTGCCTCTGGTGAGTCCCCTGCTAGGAACTGGCCTGCAACCCAGGCATGTGCCCTGACTGGGAATCGAACCGCGATCGTGTGGTTCGCAGGCCTGTGCTCAATCCACTGAGCTACACCAGCCAGGGCTGCATATCTAACTTTTAAAATGGTTGCTATATCTCTGCTTTTATGTTGTGGAGTACTAGATATTTTTTGTTCTTGTTAATTTAATGAGTTTTGAGTTTTTTTCTGAAGACAATTAAGTTACTTGTGGTTAGTGGGATTATTTCACAGCTCATTTTTAAACTCTTATTTTGCATGGATATAGAGTAACGTTTTTTCTAGAATGANAGCTCTCAGTCTTCTGTCTGTGTCATTCCTGGGTGGGTTTCTATTGACTGATTCTTCTGGCCATTTGTTATATTTTCCTGCTTCTTTGCATATCTAGTTTTTATTTTTATTTTTTAAAAAGATTTTATTTATTTATCTTTAGAGGGGGAGGGAAGGAGAGAAGGAGAGAAGGATCAATGTATGGGTGCCTCTGGTGAGTCCCCTGCTAGGAACTGGCCTGCAACCCAGGCATGTGCCCTGACTGGGAATTGAACCGCGATCGTGTGGTTCGCAGGCCTGTGCTCAATCCACTGAGCTACACCAGCCAGGGCTGCATATCTAACTTTTAAAATGGTTGATATACCTCTGCTTTTATGTTGTGGAGTACTAGATATTTTTTGTTCTTGTTAATTTAATGAGTTTTGAGTTTTTTTCTGAAGACAATTAAGTTACTTGTGGTTAGTGGGATTATTTCACAGCTCATTTTTAAATTCTTATTTTGCATGGATATAGAGTAACGTTTTTTCTAGAATGAAATTTTTTTCCCACCTCTCAGGCATGGCTCCTCTGCAGTCCAGTCTGTCCACTCTGGCTGGAGGGGACTTGAACTCTTCTTGGCCCAGTTTTAGCTCTAGGAACTATCCACCTTTACTCTCTGGTGATGGCCTTTTCCTATGAAACTTTTCTTGTGTGTCCTCATTGGGTTTCACCCTACACATAGTCAAATTGTTATTTAGGCAAAGACTCATAAAGTCCTTGTGTGATGTTGTGTTGAACATCACACAAATTTCTGGTGCTCTTTCTCTGTGATTTTGTACTCTCAGGTATATTGCCTTGAAAATTCTGACAACTCTGGCTTGCCTAAACTTCAGTCTATGTCTGCTTAACACAGCGAGGGTTCTGGACTCTCTTTGTGTTCTTCTTCCTTATATCACTGATTGATGGTAAGGTTGAACTAGTTTCCCCCAACACTCACAACCCTTCCATTTCTCAAGGATTGTAATGGCTATTCTGCCTGTTATCCAACATCAAAAATAGTTTCCTGTATCTTGTACAGTTTTCTAGTGGCCTGGAGGGTGATTCCAAATTGCCTTACTCTCTTATGGATGGAAATAAACATCGATATTGCCTCTCTTCCCTCAGCCTGTTTCCCCTTGTCATGTTTCTTTTTCTCATAGCCTAACATTTGTTTTCATCTCACTGTTTTGGGGGGGTGGGGTACAAAGATTCAGACCACATACACAAGTAAAGGAGGTAAGGAAAAGAGAGCAGAACATCTACAAAGCAAACAAATCTTCCTACTTCTAAGATTGGTTCCTCCATTAATTAACAAGATTCCAAATCGTTATGCTAAAAGATTCTCTGTCCCCCTTTTGAGCCTTACTCAATATTGCTAAAACTGCCCCCTTGTCATAAGCCTGGCATATTACCATGCTAAAAAGTATATCTCAATTTTCCCTCTGTTTTAAGAATACTCTCTTGTCACATTGTTAGTGTCTTATGGCTCAGTATTCCAAAAAGAGACCTTAGAAGGGGGTGAAGAGTGGATAAAACACTAAGATGTTACAAATGTGGGAAGAAATTGGGTCTCAGGTAGTATGGTTATGAGAACATTCTTCTTCAAGTTAATGTTTGCTTCTCATGGAAGCATGGTTTTAATGTCTTGTCCACAATCATTTGTAATTCATGTTTCTACCTGCAAGAGCATTTATGTAAGAGCTAGGGAAGCCAGCACTAGTATCTTGAAAACTAATCCAGGAGATAAAATAGATTTCCCCTTATGAACTGCTTTTTGTTATTCTCTATTTTATGACTTTGACATAACTGGCTCTTCCTTTCATTTTCTCAAAAGATACTAAGGTTATTTTTCATAGACACTGTTTTCTTTAAGTAGAAGGAAATGATTTTCATAAATAAGTTAAGCACCGTATTATGAACATCTCTGCACCTTTGTATTTTAAGGAAATTGTATTTAACATGGACAAACCCTCTCTCCACTATGTTGTAACTTTATTTTCCATGGGACTTGTTATCATGCCCCGTGCTCTGTTGGTTCTTACAGATTCAGTCCTCTGCTCCACTGCAGCCTGTCCCGTTTGCTCTCCAGTCCACCCTCTATCTTCACTCTCTAAATTTTTCTCTTCTGCTTTAACCCTCAGGTTCACAAAGTGCTTTGTCTCGCCCCTATCACTGACTTTCTTGCTGTAATGGTTGGGTCCAGGAAGCTGAGTGTCCTAGTAGAAGACCGGAGGGAGAAAGAAAAAGAGGAAGGGGTATTTATGTTGCCCCCTCTTCCTTCCCACAGTATGATAGATCTTGCAAAATGATTTTCTCCTCTAATTTCAGCTCTGCCAGGGCTCAGGTAACCTGTTTGTCCCTGTAGGCCTGGGGGTAGTAGTAATAGTTCCTCTCTGTTGCTAGTCCCTGGGTAACTCGCTACCCCTTTGTGGACTGTCTTAATCCTACCCATGCTCTGTAAGTCCTCCCTTCATGGAACAGTCTTCAGTTAAACCCTTTTGAATGGGGCTTTTTTTCTTGCTAGGACCATGACTGATATAAATCCCTTTCCATACGTCCTCCAAAGAACTCTCTTTTAAAACCTAAGTCAAATAAGGTCACTCTCCGATTCCAAGCTCTTTAAAAACCTTACACCACAGTTAGAATCAGATCCAAACTCCTTGACAGAACCTCATGATCTTAACTCTCCAATTTCAGCTTGGTCCAATCTCTCCCTCTCTTATCCTGTTCTAGCCACACTGCTTTTCCTTTTTTCCCATGAACATGCCAACCTCATTATGCACATCTTGGAGCCTGTACACTTGCTGTTCTCTTACCTGGCAAAGCCTGGTCTTTCCATAACAGTCCTTATCATTCACGTTTCTGCCCAATTTTCACATCTTCTCAGAGACCTTCATTAACCAGCCTAACTAAATTGATCTCTTCCTTTGATATTCTATATCCTATTATGCCATCTTATTTTCCAAATAGCAATTATTACTATTAGAAATAATTTAATTCACTTCTCTGGTTGGTTATTGTTTGTCCAGTCTCACTGACATGTAAAAGGCTATGTTCAAAACCTTTCTATGTCCTGTTCACCTTGCATCACCAATGCTAAGCTAGTGTGTGGGCACATCATGTGCTGGGCTAGCCAGAAAGTTTGTTGAGTCTTTTTCCATAAAATGGCTCCAGTACCACTTAGTTGTCTCTGACTTCATTTGAAAAAACTTTGT
The DNA here is from genome assembly GCF_014824575.4 of Sturnira hondurensis. Lineage (NCBI taxonomy): Eukaryota > Metazoa > Chordata > Mammalia > Chiroptera > Phyllostomidae > Sturnira > Sturnira hondurensis. Next base: position 1,654,447 of record NW_028087215.1, on the reverse strand, counting down.
TAGGTTGTATTGTGACAGCTGTCATATCAGTGTCACATATCAAATTGGTGAATTTTATGTAGCCATTTTAATGTTGAAGATGGAAGGTAATATGTGACATTTTGGGCATATTATACTTTATTATTTCAAGAAAGCAATTGAAATTTTAAAAAAAGATTTGTGTAGTGGATGGAGAAGGTGTTGTGACTGATTGAACATGGCAAGAGCAGTTTGTGGAGTTGTGTGTTGGAGACTTCTCACCAGATGATGGTCTACGAGGCAGACAAGTTAGAGTGTATAGCAATCACATTGAAACATTAACTGAGAACAATCAGTGTTACACCATGAGGGAAATAGCTGACACACTCAAAATATCAAAATCAATCAAGTTATTGGCAACAATGAAAAATGTATTTTTTATTTTATGGAAAAAACTAAATGAACAGTTTGACCAATCCAACAGCTTAAGTAAGTATTTATTGGAAGAGTGAGTGAAGGGTTAATTTAATGAAGATGGAAAAAATAAGTGAAGCTGAATACGTCAAAGAATTTTAATCCTCTGGAAACCGAACTGAGTATATAAATACATTCTTAGAAAATGAAGCCCATTGTATAAATAATTATGTCTGGAGGGACAAAACCCACTGGTAGCATCGCAAACCTACTGGTAGCAGTGAAAACAAACCTGCCTTGGGGATGAAAAGGGAGGTGAGCACAACAAAGCTGAGAATGCGGTGAAGACTGTGAGCAGGAGAATGATCATGGGCCAAGGCTTCAGTAGGCAAAATTACCTGCTTTAAAGAGGAAAACACAGCAGAAATAAACTTAAACTAAAGGACAATAAGAGAAATTGGAACCATGGGACCAAACTGAGTTGAAATCAGCAGAGTAGCTAAGTCATGGGAAAAAAGTACCCATGCAAGGCCCGGGCAGACATGTCTCTAGATGTTCTAAGTGCAGTTCTGTGGTCCTTGCTCTTCCAGTCCAGCATCTGTGCCTAGGTGATGTGCTCTCTCAGCCATTTGGTCGCCCACACCTCTCCCCGGTCACCTAGTTGTCAACAGGGAAATGTTGGAGTTTCTCAGTTGGGTTTCTCAGTGAAAGCCTGTTTTCTCCCAGCAGAGTCAACAATCCTAGCAGAAGGATTCATTCCCGCCCACGAGGACTCTTTCAGGAGCAGAGCCATGGTGTCTCTGGAGAGTGAGGCATGCTACCTTCCACTTCCCATTTGGAGCTCTGTTCCTTCCCCTAGCTCCAGGAGACTCCCAAGCCCTGGCTCCTCTCAGACACGCCAAACATCATGCTGACTGCCTGTCTAAACAACAGGGTGGTGCATTCCTTCTTTGTGCCCGTTGCTTATTTACCTACAGGCTGGTGAGGCTACTCCATTGTCCTAAAATGTAATCTTATTAATCAATAGATGAAAAAATATCAGATTAACTGAAGATGGTGAAATACTTTTGTTACTGATCCTCACAGTATGAACAAATGAAACTAAGCCTTTCTCTGTAGCTCCTAAAGGTCTCATTGGCTGGTAACAGTCCTTACGCACTCTATATCAGATGTGCTAGAATACTGAGCTTACGACACTTCCCACACCAAAGGGAGCAGAATTATTTTTAAAAGTCAGATAACTAAGTTCCCCTAAGGGACTTCTTCAAGACATCCTTATTTAATAGAACCTTCTTCAATGATGAAAATGTGCTGTCCAATGCAAGAAGCACTGGTCACATAGGACTGATGAATATTTGTAATGTGAATAGCACAGTGAAGAACTAAATCTCACATTTTACTCAATACAAGTACTTTAAATTTAAAAAGCCATGTGTAGCTAATGGCTACCATATTAGACAACACAGCCTACAAATACACTGCAGCCCATGTGCAAAATTTTTCATTTCCAGTTGTTTATGGGGTATAATCCAATGGAGGGATTGGAAAGAGAATAATTTTTGAAGAGTACCACACACAAATAAGAATATATCTTGTTCAGACACAAAAATTGTAAAGAGCTTTGCTTCTTGGTCTGTTTACTCTAGAAACCATATGAGATAGAGGCACATAATGTATTTCTAGTATTAATCACTAATTATTCTTTTATGTGGTGCTGATGAACCTTGTGGTCAGTGTGGCTAAGGAAGTCTCTGACAGTGCTTTTCCTCTGTTTTGACTTTGCACTGGCGGTTCATTTTCAACTGAACCCCACGTGAATTCCTCTCCAATACTCATGTTCGCTGAACAGTCAGCACCAGTTCTGACAAATTCAAGTACTATTATCTCTTTCTGGCATTGCTCAAAATCTATCCTCTAAAGTACAAAGCCACTCTGTATTGACTATAAAATTGCATTAATTACATTGTAAAGCTTTAGCTAACTCTGTTCTTTTCTTAGTTCCTAAAGTAGTGTTAATGCTGGTCTCTGCTTCTATTCCAGTGTGAGTGGACTCATGCTATCTGTACAATGTTCCCTTGGTGTCCTCCAAATGGGAACATGTACGAAAGGGTTGTGTTAAGGGAAGGTGTCTATGTGAAAAGAAGTAGGCAGGTACTCAGAGAAGCCTGGGGGAACCGTCTGACTGCTCTGCAAGTGTAACCCCAAGTAAAGAAGAAAAAAGAAGAAGAAGAAGAAGAAGAAGAATGGGGAGGGGGAGGAGGAGGAGGAAGAAGAAGAAGAAGAAGAGAGAGAGAGAGAGGTGGGGGGAATGAATGTTGGGTGGAGTGCCACACAGTTTTGGCAAAGCCATCAGGAATCCGCCAGACAGAGCTGGCCAACAAACCTCTCACGTCTCTCTGGAATGGAGAGAGAGAGACCCTTACTATCACTGCTGTACTCAGTCATTGGCTGGAGCAGCCCATGGGAGGGCAGCCTGGAAGCAGAAACCAATATGGATTTCTGGGCTGGGTCCTTGGTCAATCATAACTTTTGTAGTAGGAGGTGGGCAAAGCACATTGCCGTGGCCCCCACATTGTGTACAAGTTCTGCTTCATGATGGATAGACAAGAAATTAAAAGACAGGATGGCTAGAAAAGAAAATATCTCAACATTACATAGAAAACTCTCCCCCACTACTCAGATTACCCCCACTTGTCCTCTAAGGTTAGTCCTAGTTCTACTCTATCAAATCTTTCCACTGGCTGCGAAACTCATGTCACTGGCTATCCACTGGCACCTTTCTGGGCTTTTCAATCAAACTCTTAACAAATGGGTCACATTGAATCTGACAGAGTACAGTTATCTTAGAAATACTTGGGGATGAAAAAAACTGAGTCAGTATTATATTTGAGCCACTTTTATCCAGTTCTAATTCTTTATTTCCAGAATATACCAAAAGAAGCTTGTGTGTGTGTGTGTGTGTATGTGTGTGTGTGTTGCTTACAGGCTACTGTTATCAATTTATCTGTTGCTGTAGGCCGCTCTGCCTGGTTCTAGGAATTGTATCTCGACCCCTTGTGGCTAAGGGCGAGGGATGACCTCTGGAATGCAAGCCACAGGAGACAAAGCTTGTCTCTGGTAGCAAACGCTGCCTCAGTTTCCTCTCCCTGTCCCCAAAACTTGGTACAAAGTCAATGATGGGTAAGACCCCTCACAGAGGGGGGCAACCTAAGCCAAACTTGATCACTTGGGAGGCCTTCATGGAAGGACTCAGGGGGCTGCAACAAAGAGGGAGCAATGGACTCACCCTCCGGCTTTGACATAGCCTGAGTCCCCATGTTCTCTGGGAGAAGTGCTTCCTGGCTCTAATCCCCTTAAACCTGAATACCTGTTGGGGAGAGGTGCAGCTCCTTGCCTTCCTAAAGGGTGTCCTGGGGAAAAATCTCGCATCACAAAGACTTCCTGATAAACCTGTGAAATCTGCTCTGCTAAGAGTGCTTTCATTCATGCGTAAAGGGTTCAAGCAGGAAACCCTAAAGCTCTGTTCCTGACAGATTCTGACATAGTAAGCCCTCAGATTTCTTTGAAATGTTATCTACTGTTTGATCCTTGCCGCCCTATATTCCTGTGTATTACAACCCAATAAAAGCCCTGGAGGAGGGGGCCCGAGGCCTTTTTCTCCTCAGAGAAACTGGCTGCTGGCCTTTTTCCCCTGAGAAACTGGCCACTGATCACAGCCTTTTTCCTCTGGGAAAATGGCCACTTCTCCTCCCTAAGCAGATCACATCACGTCTCAGTCATATTTACTCTCATCCGTGGTGGACGGGGGTACTTGAGAGGAAAGTTGCCCCCACAATCTGTAGTTTTGGGGTCTTCAAAGAGACTTAATAAGTAGTATATGACTTCCTCATTCAGTTTCAGAATAATTGAGAAAAAAGAGAAGAGTCCATAGATAAAGGGCCAAAAAATGCCTTACTTAATGGCAAAACTACTATTGGAGAAATAGTAGTTTCTCCAATACAAGTATTGGAGAAATATAATACAAGTATTGGAGAATAGTTTCTCCAAATACTGTTTGACTTGTATTTGTGGGTGAGTTGGCTTCCTAATGCTGTATCTGGAATTAGGAGATTCACCTGTTTGCACTAGAACAAAATAGGTATCCCCCTCCCCAAACACAGGCTTTACCCAAGCTGTAGAAGAGGGAACATTTTCCTAAAATCTTCCACAGTTTCTCTCTGAAATTCACCAGTTGGATTAAGTTACTCCTATTCTTCTGGAACTAAATAAACCAGGGAGGCAGATAGATGCTAGGAGTGTTAAATGAATGGAAGGGACCATCAGTGGTGGAGAAAATGCACCCCCCCCCCGCCAGAATGACACATCTCAGAGAGTACAAAGGCTCAATAATAAAACAGAGGCCAATTATTCTGTCGTTTGGTGTACCCCTAAGATTATTTCTCAGTTCAAGTGGTGGTTATATACCATCTTGTCTCTGGACCCTTAAAAATATTTTCCTTTTCTGTTTTGGCTCAAAATTTGGGGTCCAAGTATTTATAGAGAAGCTGGTGAAAGCTATGGCTGCTTCCTAAGAAAATGTCTAACTCAGTTTCTGCCTTGGTGATTAAAAAACAGATTTCTTTTCTGACTTGAACTCCAGGTCTTTTTTTCTATACTGTTCCTATTTTGCGTGTGTGTGCACACACACGCACACCACTATTGAACTTCAGGTTCGAAAGGCCCTTGTTTTTGTTTCTGTTTTTTGTAAACTCAAAAGTTTACAAAAGATGAGCCAAAGTTACCATAATCCTGACTTTTGGGAGTTTATGTGAAATGGTCCACAGACTCATTCTAAGAAAACATTACTAATGCCATTTTGTATTACTGGGAAATTAAATCTCCTTTCTCAAACCTACTTTCACATATCTTTCCCAGATCAGAAGGTCAACCTGAATTTTATGGATTTGGGGGAAAATGTAGTAGCTGAGTCATCATGAGCTAGTATAATGCACTGGGTAGGAACTCGGGTGTTAGAATCTGGCGTAGCTGCAGTTAAACCCTAGCTCTCAGATCTTGTTCATACTGCTGGGCCTCTCTGGGATCTAAGTTCTTCACAAAATGAGGACAATGATAGTGCCTATGTCACAGGGCTGGTGAGGATTAAAGGAGAAGAAATACATAAAGCATTTAGTAGGGTGCACGACACATAGTCAGCACTCAGTAAAAATAACTATTTTTATGTACTATTGTTTTCATTCTACTTTGTAGAATGAAACAGCATCTGCCACAATAGTTGACACAAAATAAATGCTCAAGAGATGTTTAGTAAATGGATGACTAGGACAAGTCTGCTCACTTTGTTCCTCCTGTGCCTAGGAGTAGTGAACCTTGTTATATGTCATTATATGGTAGAATTCAAAACAGACTCGTTACCAGCAGAATCCGTCTTGAGGACTCGACACCAAACAATGTGGTTTCTCCAGCTACCACGGCAGGAAGAGAGTACCTTTGAGCTCACAGTGATGTAGAAACTTCCCTTCAGGATAAATCGAACCCTCCCACTCAGGGAACACATTCACTAAGATCTCATTACAAAGGTTTCTGATCTGTTTGTGCAGACTCTTTCCAAGGACTGGTGTAGTTCTTTGGGGTCCAAAGTCAAATTCAGTTAGAGTTGGCCTACAAGGTAGAAATGTCCTACATAAAACATTTGCTCTGTCTTTTACCCTCTTATAAATATATCACTCTAAAAATAGATGGAAATACACATATTTTGAGATTCACTTATATTATTCTATAGATTCTAGATAATTCTCACCAAAGCTCACACCTCAGCACCTCACCAAAAGTTTTCATATCAGGTTAAACAAACTTCTTTTTTTTTTTTTTAGCAAACTTCTTTTTTGAAAAGGTGCTTTATTCCTTCAGTGTTCTCTCACACACAGTGTCCCTCATCTGCCTTGCTGGACAGACAGTGTCTTATGAGGATGTCAGCATGCCAAATAATTGAAATTCTTTTCAGCAATATAGGACCCAAATTAAAAATATTCCTGGAGAGTGGTACATTTACAAATGTTATTGCTTATACAGATGTGTGGTGGAATGAAATAAAATGTTAGGTATGACAACAATGAATTGTAGAAATATGTGGCTGCCTTCAGGCACATGAATATATACATGAGGATAGAAATATTTTGCTAGGAATTACTACTAAGGATGGGGAATCTTTGAAACAATATTTGGAAACAGAGGATTCCAAGCAAAAAAAAATCAAGAGACCTGGTCAATAACTATTTCTTGAGCACTAATTATGTGCCAGTTGCAGAAGATGCTGTTGTGAATGAAATAAACAGTCCTGGCCAGGACTTATCGCTTGATGCAGAAGACAGATATTAAGCAAACACTTAAATGATTCAGAAAGGCACTGTACTGTGAAGGAGTTTAACAAAGGTCTTGTTGAGTTTATGGTAAGAATAAACCTAACAAGTTTGTAAGTATTGAGCAAGAGAGGGAAGTTTCTCTACTCAGGCAAGGGGAACAGCATGGGCAAAGAACCACACAGAGTCAAGAAAAACCTGGTGTATCAGTTTCCTAAGGCTGTTGCAAGAAAGTTCTACAGATTGATGCTTCAACAACAGAAAATTATTGTCTCATAGTTCTGGAGGCTGACATGTCCAGCTCAACATGTCAGTAGGGTTGGTTTATGTGAAGGGCTTCCAGGAAGAATCTGTCCCATTCTTCTCCCCTCCAGCTGCTGCTGGATTGCTGGCAATCCCCGGTGTTCTTCGCTTTGTGAAAGCATTATGCCCATTTTTGCTTACACCTTCACCTGACCTTCTCCCACGCTCTCTCTAAGTTTCCCCTTTTTATCAGAACATCTCTTGTACTGGATTAGGGCCTCCGACCTACTCCAGAATGACTTCATCTTTACTAAGTACATCTACAATGTACTTAGGTCACATTCTGAGGTGGGAGTTAGAACCTCAACGAGACACCCATAGTGCACAGTGGGCCTACCTGGAGAGAGAAGTAGGGACTGTGGTTTGATGTGCTATCAGAAAGATAATTAAGGCCCAGGCACACACACATTTTTAGGTCATTAAAATGTTGTATATTTTTCCCTAGGGCCATGATAAACCATTTGCAAATTTTAAGAAGAGGAATGGAAGCGATTCAATTTGTGTGTTTTAAATGATTAATCAGGCTTCAGTGTGGGAGATAGATTAGTAGGTAGGTAAGACACTAGACTGCATCCCTCCACTTTTCCTTTTTAGAATTCCTTTAGTCCTTCCCCTGGATATACTTCTCCCAACTCCAAGGCCACGAATGCCATCTAGGTGGCCTTTGGCTGCCCGAATAGCTCCCTTTTATGAACAGCTCTCTTGGGAAACTGTCTAGGCTGCTGAACTCATCGGCCACCCAAAATGTGTTTTTCTCCTTCAGACACTGACAGATTACAAAATGACAATTTGTGTGTGGGTGTAAAATTTTTGTGAAATTGACTACCTAAGTCTAGGATTTTGTAAAGCCATAAGAGAGTTCTTGAAGTTCCTTTTTGGTCAACGACTTGCATAAGCAAAAGCAAGTCAGCGGCAGGTGACTTTCCCAGAGCTCCTTCTGACTCCCCCACATAAGCTGCAGGATTTCAGGTTTCACACCCCACATCCCGGGCAAGCCCTCCCTGGCTGCTTTCTGCTGATCAGCAGAAAACTACTTTTAGTGATCTAATCTTCTCATAGGATTATGCCTGGGGATAATAAAATGTTACCAAATGCCCGTGGGAATTTAAAGATAGCCTTTGCAGTGAGAGTAACCTATCGTCATAGTGCGAGGTTGTAAAATGGAAGGATATTGAAAATGATTAACAGAGCAATTAAAAGGTATAGTGAAGGGGACTCTGAGGCTGAGTTGCTAAGAAAGAAGAAAAGACCATCATTTAAAAATTGACCTTAAGCCTCATCATGTGCTTCTGTGATCGTCATTGGCAAGATAACAAGGCTTATTCTGGTTTTTGTTTTAGTCCTAAAACCAGTCCTAAAGTAAAACTTCTTTATTTCTTCTGTTACATTTGTTAACATTCAGAACTGGCACATACTTCAGCAATCATTTATTCAGGACCTCTGCATTAGGAAGGGTGCCGGCTAGCCTAATGCAACAAAGAACCCAAACCCAAGTCCGAAGAGACGCCATTTCTACTTTTCTCGCACACGAGAGTTTAGGGCTAAGTGGTGCACAGCTGGTGGGACTTTTCTGTTCAGTGCTGTCCCGCAGAAACCCAGGCTGCAGGCAGGCTCTGCCATCCTGGACATGCAGCTCCCAGGCTGGGTCTAAAGTGGTGGCCCCAGTTGTCATTTCCCGACCAGTGAGAGTGGGGAGAATCCAGGGTAAGTGGCTTGATGTTCAGGAAATGATATAAAAACGGAAAGACCACTGTTGCTATTTCATGACCACTCCCAGCTAGAAAGGAACCTGAAAATACAGGCTTTAGCTTGGGCACACTTGTGCCCTAGCTAAAAGTTGGGGAGTTTATTACTAAAAATGATTCTGGGGCAGTTAATGGTTTCATTATCCGATGAGGGAATTAAGACCCAGTAGGGGAAATGACTCGCCAAAAATCTCACAGCTCTTGAAACTTTCATTTCCAGACTCCTGGTAGGGGGCAAGCTTCACTACACATCCTGGGCAATTAGCTGTTGTCCCATTACCTCCATGCTGCTGATATTAAAAACGAAACAAAACTGTGGACAGAGGTCAAGAGTTTGTTACTAGGTTTTCAGGATTTTCTAGGAATTAATTAATTTTAAGTTGCTTGTCAGGTTAGAAAGATAATGGTAAGTTATCTTTACTCTAAAATAGTTTTCTCCAAACCAATTGTGCTGCCTTTAACCCTAAATTCATACTGGTCTATCTTTGGTTCTTTTACAAATTTTCAGATTACAAATGCAGCTTCCTGAGCAAGTCCGTTACCATTTACCCTCATTAGCCTCTTTACCTAGGAGCTTTCACGCTGAGATTATTACGCGCTTTGCCCAGGTACACCATCGCACACGCAACATCTTCCTCAGCATTTCCTCAAGGGAAACATGGATGGAGCAAACTGAATCAGGCAAGTACTGGGCTTGAAATGTTGGGAGTGTGGACAAATAATTCTCTTTTATTCTTTTTAAAATGTAAGTATTCAAAGTAATGCTTTTCAAGAAGACCTAATTTATCCCTGTTTTACCCTTAGAATTGTATTTTCTCAGAGGGAGTTTTTGACTGAGGTTAAAAACTCCATGTCTAAGCAGTGGCACTTTGGGCTCTCAGGGCCTTTGTCAGGAAAGGAAACTTCTGGATTCTGTTTCTCCTGATCCGCCCAGGGCTGGATTGCTTCCTCTTCTCGGCAGAGCAACGTTCTAGCTGCAGGGACGGTGTCCACCTGACGTACACTCTGGAGAAACCCTGGTGTGGTTTTCCGAGATGAAGATGATTCAGTATTACCTGTATCCACATACAACTCTTCGAGACGTGTTCGTGACTAAATATTAAGTCTTCAAAAAAACCCTCAGAAAAATAAGAGTTCGGGTGGCATTTGTTTTCTTTGAATATAGTAAAGGTAGTTCTCGTGTATGTGTCCTTTCCTTAAGTTTGCTTAGAGTCTTGCTAACTCTAAGAATAACATGCGGTGGGGGAAGTGAGGATGGTGGTACTCAAATAATATTTGAATTATTTGAAATCTGAATTCAAACATTTGAAATTTTATTTTTTTTATTTTGGTTCTCTCTTATTTATGGTAACTTTGTCCACTACCTCTCTTGCCTCTCCCACCAAACAAACATCATTTCTGCCTTCTCTTTTCTCACCCATACTTTGCTATCACACACTCTCTTATTCAAAGGAGACACCTCACGCCGCTTTGTCTCTGTTTCCGTAGGAACCACACCAACATCCAGAAGCTCAGAGAGGAAGCTGAGTGCCTTCCTGAGTCTGACCCATCCGGTCCTCATCCTAGGTCCTTGCCTGTCTCAGCTATCCTAGGGATCTTGGGTCCAGGCCCAATATTGTCTTTTTTTAAAGTAAATATTGCTTCCACTTCTTTTATTTTTTGTTTTTTTAAATATTTTATTTATTTATTTTTAGGCAGAGGGGACAGGAGGGAGAAAGAGCGGGAGAGAAACATCAATGTGTGGTTGTCTTTTGTGTGCCCCACACCAGGGAACCTGGCCCACAGCCCGGGCATGTGCCCTGACTGGAAACTGAACTAGTGACCCTTTAGCCATACCAGCCAGGGCACATTTCTTTTTTAAAAGGTTATGAATAACCAGCTATGCCATGCCAGAGACTTAAAAAATTTAGAGAATATATAACAGCATTGCTTGCTCTAATAAAAGTTTAACAATACAATTAAGTCACACATTTAATGATATGCATGGTGTTTATTGTGCCAGGAATCACATTTCAATAGTAATCTATTCATTTAAGTAAAAGTAAGAATAATTCTATATAGCCAAAGCAAATAGGATAATCCAGAGGGTGGTTAAAAAATGGGAGAATACAAGTCTGTTACTTTTGGCTTCTCTACTCTTGATCAATTTCTTCTTCCCCAAGTCCCAAGGTTTCTGTCCCTATTCAAGCATTTACCTTAAAAACTCCTTAAGACAAGGTACAACATTATTAGCCACCTGTTCTAAATTTTCAAAAGCTGGGATGGGTAATCAAGTTAGGCAAGGATTAAAATATTTACATTTACACTATGTTTAGTTTAGCTTTTCAAGAAAAAAAAGAGAATAGTCACCTTAGAAAAACTCATGCAGATAATTAAAAAGCTAAGTTGGCAATTGATAATGAAGAATGAAAAGAAATAGCCTAATGGAGAGTGTCTGTTTTTAAAGTTTTTTAAGTAATATTATTATTATTATTTCAGATTATTATAGAGAAATTAGAAAATACAAAAACAAAAAGAAAATATATAATGCAGAGACTCCTACTGCTGTCTGAGAGTTTGTCCACAACAAGTAACTAGAAGAGGAGGGGACACCTGTGGGGAAGTTACGACGCAACGCAAAGCATCACGGCACAGTAGAGCAACATCTTTACGACATTGCAATGTTATCATCGAATCAGGTTGCTTTCCTAAAAGCAACTTTAAAAAGTGGTGATGTGGCTGAGCAGAGAGGTAATTTTGGTGTGTGGACAGAATGTAGAGGATTAGCAGTTTTTATGCAGAGAACCGTGAAAACGCTAAAGCAGGGAACCCTGAGACTGGAGCAGTGAAATCACACTCCCGCCAGCCCTCAAGTGGTATTCTTGCTTGGGTCTTGCTCCAGTCTCCTCTTAGACACTTTATTTTTTTTCATCCTCACCCAAGAATATATTTTTATTAATTTTACAGAGACAGGAACAGGATGAGGGGAAAGAGAGAGAGAGGGAGAGAGAGAGAGGGGGAGAAATAGAGGGAGAGACATGGATGTGAGAGAGAAACATTGATCAGTTGCTTCTCATACACACCCAGACCAGGAATTGAACCCACAGCCTAGGCATGTGCCCTGACCAGGGATTGAACCTGCAACTGTTTGGTGTACTGGATCACGCTCCAAACAACTGAGCCACCTAGCCAGGGCTGGGACATTTTACTCTTTAGTCAGCTCTTATACTGTCTTCTGTTTGTAGTACTCTCTCCTACTCAAACTTCCCCAAACCTTGGCTCTTACAGAAATAAAAATAATAATGCCAAAAGCAACTAATGTTTCTATAAGACATTAGAGCTTATAAACACTTTCATGTATACTAGCTAACATAATATTTGTATTGACATTCATTTATTCAACTAATATTCAAAGATTACTGGCTAACTTTCTAAGTGAATAGAAGAGATGTAGGAAATTAGGTGTTATAATCTTTTTTTTATGCATGAAAAAGTAGTGCATAGGAAGTTTAGAAAATTTTCCTAAGAGGACATAGCTTTTTTTTTTAAAGATTTTATTTATTTATTTATCTTTAGAGGGGAAGGAGAGAGGGAGAGAAACATCAATGTACAGTTGCCTTTTGTGCGTCCCCCCGCTGGTAGTTAGCCTGCAAGGAACCGGCCTGCAACCCAGGCATGTGCCCCAACTGGGAACCGAACCGCGACCATCTGGTTCGCAGGCCCGAGCTCAATGCACTGAGCTACGCCAGCCAGGGCAGGACATAGCTTTTATTTAAACCCAGGGATCAACTCTAACACTGCTTATCCTAAATATTGTACTGTGTATTGTATCCTGAATACTAAGCTAAAGTGCCAGTGAGACAGAGTTTCTGTGACTGGCAACCTTAATGGTGTATACAAAGAATGTCTGATGAAGTTTTAAGCCCTGAAGTTTGTTTGTACCTAATTTTTAGTGGATACCATGTCCTTGATTTATTGTCATGTAAATATCCTATGCTAATAGACAAACATTGAAAGATTTCTTTGATTCAGACACGATATCTTAGAGTGTTAAATCCAAACAGCTTTTCTAAAATTCACAGAAAAAATAGTAAATATCCCACACCAAACAGCAGCCTTAATACCTTACTCCTTATTTTTGAATATACTATCTATCAGTATAAATTTCAATAGAGTACAATTCTTATGTGTTTTGTTCCAAGTGGTGTTCTCAGTATCTAGATAATAATCCACAAAATAAATTCAATAAATACTTTTTGAATGAATGAAAGCACATTGCTCTTTATTATGTATAGAGGTAATTATAAATGTAAAACATGCATCATTCATTCAATAAGTTAAACATCTGGCTAGACATGGAGGTAGGAATTAAGGATAAAAGATAGATTATGTCCTGGTCAAATGATTTCTTAAGTCAGAACTTTTACATTGTAGATAATGAAAATCTAATAAACCTGTTAATTGAAGAGAAAAAATGGTGTACATGGGCTGAGGTAGCTGAGCAATGAGCAATGTGGCTTTAGACGCGGCTGACCCGGGGGGTTCCTGCGCTATAAGAAGCATCTGCTTCCTCCTCACTTCTCTGTTATGCTTTCTTGGTGTCAGCTTTATTTTTGAGTAGGCTACCTTAAATGATAGCAAGGATGGAAGACAGTAGCCCTGAGCGGTATATCCCTGACATACTTTAAGCTAATGACTGCAGTAGTCTCCTTCTTGAGAGTTGCTGTAACATAGATGAGAGAAGGCAGTGGTTTGAACCAGGTTAGTATCAAGGGAAATGACAAGAAGTGCATTAATTTGGACAATATTTACAGTACAACTGATTGAATGTAGAGGAAAAGAGAGAAGGAAGCGTCAAAGATGAGTCCAATTTCTCAACCAGGGAAACTAGGGAATGGTAGTGCCATTTACTGAGACTGAGGATGAGCCAAATGTTTTGAGGAACATAGGTTTAGTTTGGGATATGTTGACTTTGAGATGTAATACAAATTTTCAAAGGGGGTGGGCATTGTGATCTAAAAAGTAAGGAAGAAATCTTACCTGAAGACATTAAATTGGAAGCCATCAACATGAAGATGGTAATCGATGATGTCAGAAATGTTAAGAGAGTGCGAACAGAAAAAGTCTTCACACAGAACCTTGAAGACACTTAGGAATAAGGAATGGATAAAGGATAAGTCCAGAAGGGATGTTATGGAAGAAAAGTCAGAAACTTAGAATTCAGTGTTAGAAAAATCAAAGGAGAAAGTATTGGTAAGGACAATGTTACCAATATTATCAAGCACTGTTGAGAATTTAAGAAATATAAGGACTAAAATACACTGAAAATAGAGGTGGAGACCTTGTCAAAATCACTAATGATCTGGTCAAAAACACTAATGATTTTCTCAGAAGCACTTCAGTAGAATGAATAATAGAGGTGGAAACCAGATTATAGTGTGTAGAGTTATAGCAAAGAATTGAGGAAACAGATACAAAACTTCCAATATATTTTTCTGTTAGAGGCAAAATAATAATAATAATAATAATAATAATAATAATAATAATAGTAATAATAATGGTAATAATGGATAATAACTGAAGCAGGGCATAGAATTAAGAAAGGACATCTTTTTTAAATTAGGAGAAACTGAAGAAAATTAGGGTGCTGTTGGAAAGAAGCCAGCAGAGAGAAGTTGGAGAGACAGGAGAGAGAGAACAACAGAGCAAGGCTGAGAAGGTGAGAAGGCCAGAGGGGAGAGGAGATGGGTCTAGAGCACAAGCAGAGGGACTTGCATGTGGTAGGGTTGGGGGAGGCATGACTTTTATTATTCCATAAACAAAGGTTTTTCTTTTTTTTACCTTCTCTTAATGGTGGATTGGGAACTGCAGAACAGGAGGGAGAAGAGGGAGGTGAAGAACTGACCTGGATTCTGTAAACTGTTTAAGGAACAAAACCTGGATCTTCAGAGCTTTCCTTGGCCTTTTGTGTTGCTAAATATGAATGCTCTATCATCTTTGGGGCAGGAGTTTTGGGTTTTGGAGCAAACATTTGCATGAACCTTTGATTGCACAGAAGTAAAGTAAAATCTTATTTTGAAACGCTCAATTTGAAATAAAAGAAACACAACTGTTCCACAAGGCGATGCAAACCGTGTCTTCCATGGTCACAGCAGCACCTCTAGAAGATTATTATGGGGTTAACTGGTTTGGTTTCTCCCGGGGAAGCTAGAACAAAGTAAAGATGGATTTTTCTTCATGGGAAGAGTGAGTGGGTACTAGGAATTTAGTTGAAAGCTAAGTAATGACTGATGGATTTTTAAAAATAAGATTTCTACTTTGTTGCACTTCAATTACATATATTTTCATAAATTTTCTGTTTATCCCACTGGCCTTTCCTGAACATGTACTTTGTACCAGGCAATATTCTAGATGTTTGAATACATCAATGACAAAACAAAGATCCCCCACTGAGGGTAGCTGTTACTGTAACAGACTTCCTTTAGCGAAGTCCTTTGAAGAATAAGGTCTTGTGTCAGCTGTGTTCTGTTGAAAGGAAGATGGTGTCTAGTTTTGGAGTGAGGCAGAGCTGAGACAACTTCACCAGCATGAAGCGCAGTTATGAGTGACACGGGTGGGGGAAATGATAGGCAAATCTGGCATAGCCCCAACCAGGAGAATGTAAGCTCTATTGTGGATTCCTGGGACGTGGAGGGGTTTGGACTTTGTGTAATCACAAAGAATGGAGGCCAGATGATAAATATTTGGGTTTTAAAAATAGGGAGCATCCAAGAAGCTAGTGGGCTCTTGTGTGTGTGCCTGTAATAACATGAACTTAATTCTCAGGCTATCAACTTTATTACCTAGAGTGACAGAACAGAAGGTGGCATCAGAAATACTGTATAGGGAATTGAGCTTAAATCTGATTTATGTACATCATGTATACAACTGCCATCATCTGTCATGAGTGTTCACTGTGGAAGAAAGGTTGAGAAGTACTGCCTCTGCTCACCGGGGAAACACTTGTCAATATGGTGTACTGAAAAGTGACATAGGCATCTTCTATGTAATAGACTGCATTTCTCATTAGTTCTTGCCAGATGAAGGTGATTTTATACAGAAAGGGACAAAAGTAGATTTACAGTTGTTTGTATAAAAATAACATAATAATTAATAAATAATAATACAAGAATAAACTGTTCCATGTATTCACAGCTGTAAACCTACTTTTTGCCTCACCCTGTATTTGGTACAAGGGTATTTTCTTTCTAGATATTTCTTTCATCTACCCAATATGGTCGAGTTATATGATTAATAGAATGAGATTGTTCTTGAAAAACACAAATTGTGTAAGACTAATTTTGATTATTATATTTTTCTATTATTTCATTTTCTTTCCAGAGTTTTTCTTCAAATGAAATTATATTCCTTTTATTCTAGGCACATCAATAAGTAATGCCTTTTTGTGTTCTCTGATTATATTTGTGATGTTAAAATGCACTTCCAAATGAAGTTTAAGCTTATATTTTATAGTATATGATGTACTTGTTTGGTTTCCTAACCACACAGAATACCAAATGGACTTTTAATTCAACCTCATGCTTATGGGGTTACTAACCAAAAAGAGTTATTGACCTTATGGGTAATATTAATAAGATTTAGAGAACTTATAAGAACAAAATAAAAACATTTCGACTTTCAGACATCTTTAAATGTTTTCTTTGGCCTATCTGTGAAGCTCTTCCTCAGCTTCAGCTTTGTCTTAAACATCTCCACATCATTTTCAATCCCATTTCAGGTTCTTAAAATTCATCAGTTAGGTCTGCTATGCTACACACCACAAACCCCTTCTGCCAAAAATCTTCAATTCCTAATCCCCAGAACCTGTGCATATGTTATTACATAGCAAAGGGGAATTAAGGTTGCTAATTAGCTGATTTTAAAATAGGGAGATTATCCTGAGTTATCTGGGTGGGCCCAATGGGACCACAAGTGTCCTTAAAAACGGACAGAGAAAGCAGAAGCATCCGGAGGGAAATGCAATTACAGACAAAGGACACAAAGGTATGCGATGTTGCTGATTTTGAAGGTACAGGAAGAGAGTCATGGGCCAAGGAATGTGGGAAGCCTCTAAAAGTTGGAAAGGGCAAGGAAGAGAATTCTTTTCTTTTCTAGAGCTTTAAAGAAGGAGGGCAGCCCTGCCAACACCTTGATTTTACCTTTTGACTTCCAGAATGTTGAGTCATTTTAAGCTACTAAATTTGTGCTAATTTGTTAGATTAGCAATGGAAAACTAATGTATCTTCCATTTGCAAGACTGTAATATTTATATTTTGGGTGCTTCATCTTTCTTTTTGCACTCACTCTACTTATTTAATAATCTGTCCCATGAGAAGCATAGGTAAATCTGAATAGATCAATGTGGGAAATTGACATCTTTACTACATTGAGTCTTCCAATTAATGAGCATGATATGTCTCTATTTTTATTAGGTCTTCTTTGCTTTCCTTCATCTGTGTTTGTAATTTTTAGCATATATATTCTCTAGATCTTTTGTTAACTTATACCTAGTATTTTCCTTTTTTTAAGCCATTTTAAGTGGTATTTAAAACATTTTTGCTTTCCAATTGTTTATTGATAGTACATAAAAGTATGAGTGATATTTGTGCATTGATCTTACACACCGCAACCTCACAGAAGTCACTTATTAGTATTAAGAATTTTTTTTTGATGGATTACCAGAGATTTTGTACATGGGCAAATCTTTTCTGTAAATATAAAAAGTTTTATTTCTTCTTTTCCAATTTAAAAGCACTCTATTTTTTTCTTGCCTTGTTGCTTTGGCTAGAACTTTCAGTATGATGCTAAATAATAGGGGTGAGAGTAATATTTTTGCTTGTTCTCATTCTTGGGAAATATTCACTCTTTTACAGCAAGTATATTAGTAGTATTACATTTAGAAAGTTGACTTCTATTTCTCATTTGCTGAGAAGTTCATGAATAGATGTAAAATTTTGTCAAATGCTTTTTTGCATTAATTCATATAGTTTTGTTAGATTTAAAAATTTTTATAGACTGTTAAATACGGTGAATTGCAATGGTAGAATTTTAAATATTGAACCAGGCTCGCTTTCCTGAGATAAACTCTGCTTGGTCGTGGTGTGCTATTCTTTTTGTGTATTGTTGCATCAAGTTTTCTAATATTTTATGGAAGATTTTAAAATATACTTTCACAAGTGATATTTGTTTGTGATTTCTTATATTCTTGCTCTGGCTGCTATGGCTCAGTGGAGTGAGTGCCAGCCTATGAACCAAAGTCACTGGTTCAATTCCCAGTCTAGGGCACATGCCTGGGTTGTGGGTCAGGTCCCCAGTAGGGGGTGCACAAGAGGCAACCACATATTGATGTTTCTCTTTCTCTCTTTCTCCTTCCCCTCAAAATAAAGTATGAAAATAATGCTGGCCTCAAAATCTATTGGGAAATGTTCTCCTACCCAATGCTTTACTGATGCTTACTTCTACATTTTAAGGTGCTTGGAATTTAGGCCAAGGGATACAAGTGCTAAAAAAAGGTAAATACATCGCTCTCTCAGTGGTTCTCCAAATTTTACCTTCTTTCCCAATCCACTTGCTCTGAGTCTTCAAATAGCTGCTCTATGCATAAAGCTAGGTTTTTAACTATATTCAGTGAGAGATACAGGATAGAATGTGTTCAATCTTATTCCTAACTGGAACTGGATAGAAAATTTTTATTAGATTGGAAGATAATTTACTTTGAACTGACGAACTTTTGCAATTAATTTGATGGTGGCAATGATAACAGGCTTATGTGAAGATCAAAGTTAAACAGCTTCTTCTGCATAACTTCACTGAGAGCTGCCTCAGCTCCCAAACTCATTACCCCCTGCCCTTGCCCCTCCCTGGCCTCTTTGATGGCCCATTTTTAAAGATTGGAGCTCTTTTCTACTCAGGGACACCACTTACCACTAGCCCCAGGTCACAGGATTGTGAACTGACTATCACATAACTACCGACACAGCCTATTTTTCTAGTCAATTGTCTACCAATGGATTGTTTCATTTGCCAACATTTGCTAATTTCATCATCAATTTTGTAATATCTGTAGTAATCTTTAAAGACCACTGTGTAAAAAATTCTTGGATAAAACGTAAGAAACCTTATCGTTTTATAGCTTCACTTAAAGCTATTTAAAGAAAAGTTTTCTAGGCTGTTAGTTAACCAGTTCAGGAGCATGTGGGAGACAGACCGCTCTAAAGCACACAGAAAGATGATTATATGTAATTTGCTGGAATCCCCCCTGTGTTTATGTCGCCAGGAAATCTCCTGTAAGCAGTTTAGTTGTTCACACACAGAAAAGTATGTGGATTAGGGAGAGCAAAAGACTGTGTGGGAATTTACAAAGATCAGGAGCACTGGCAGGCCCTTTGAATCCAATTTTCTCTTCTTCACAATCAGCTTAGAATCAGAATATAATGGCTGAGATGAAAAATTATTGCTGAAATTGGGCTGGTAGTGTAACTTATGAAAAAACAAAATTAATTGAGTTGCTCCAGGTTACACAGAGAGTAGATGCCCAGACTAGGCCTAGGGTACAGGTCTTCTGACTTCCAGGCCCTTATGCCACGTTTATGAAGCAATTTTAAAGAACTCACCATTAGTGGGAATGGTATTCAGGGAGCCAGGGGCCACCAAATGTAGTTGGGAATGCGGGACATTTATTTTCTTTTAAAACCTGTATCCTGGCATTAGTTCTTTTGGCGGGGCAGGGGTTGAATTCTTTTGTGTACTTGTATATGCCTTCAACTTAGAGATCAGCAGAGGGTTAAAGGTCAGGAGGTTTGTGACTTGGCACTTTGGCCACGCAGCAGGACACCATCAGGTTTTGCTTTTGGTGTATTCTCAACTGTGCCATCTACAGTAACGGTAATGAAGGCAAACAGTCATTGTTCCTTGAGCTAAAGAATACATAATTGCAGGTCAATTTTTTTCTCTCTTCTCTTTCTTCTGTTTTGTATTCATTACTCTTCCTAAGTGTGGGGTATTTGTTTAAGAACTATTTTAATCTTATGTGCGTTTTTGAAGGCTGTAAGGTGTCTTTGGCGAGTCAAGAACCAGGGGTGCAAGCAGATAGATTCACAATAGAGCTTCATTAAAGGAATAACTGCTCTTTTCTGGTTTCCTCAACACCCCTGGGAGCCTCATGCCTAGAAGTGCTCCTGAGTCCCTGGGTTCTAGTCCTCATCTCAGCTAACACCTAGAGGGTCCTGAATATTTCTAGACCCAGCTCATCCCTGGTTTTGCTTTCTCATCACCTGCTCTGACTTTGGGTGGCTGGGTGGCAGCCCTCACCGCATTTGACCTGGGCCATGTGCCATGACTCACTGCTGGCTGTCGGTACTGGTGTCTTCCCTGGACTCGCCCTGTTACATAGACGAGTCATCAGCATGCACCTGTAATGCCCTGAACACATTATATGCTATACACTGAATGGGGTGGCGATCACACAATACGATATACAGATGATGCCTCATAGAAATGTACATCTGAAACCTACATGATTTTATTGACCTGTGTCACCCCAATAAATTCAATAAGATAAATATAAATAAATAAATAAATAAAATTACGGTTCCTAACCAGTTATTATTTTTTCTATGTATTACCTACACACACACACACTCTTATTTCAGAATGTATTGGATTTATAGATTAAATTGGAGAAAAACTGAAATTTTGCAAGACAAAATATTTACCTCAATGGCAGTGGTATTTTTCCTTAGTCTTCTTTTATGTTCTTCCATTAAAAATTTTTTTTTCTATAAAAGTTTTACATACTATTCCCAGGCACTTTGTAATTTTTGTTACTCTTGAGTGGAATTTTTGTTGTATATTCAAGTTGGTTGTTGATGGTTGGAAAGAAAGATCTGAGAACTCTCTTAGCCAGTTTGGACTACTATAAAAAAATACTATAGAGTGGGGTGGTGGGGTGGGGCTTCAAGAACGGACACTTGGTTCTCACAGTTCTGGAGGCTGAGAAGTCCAAGGTCAAGGCACAGACAGACTCAGTATCTGGCGAGGATCTCCCTCCTGATTCAGAGACAGCTCCTGACTGAAAAAGCAAGAGAGCTCTCTGGGGTCTCTTGTATAATGTCACTCACGCCATTTGTGAGGGCTGCACCCTGTGATCTAATCACCTCAAACGACCTACTTCCAATAGCACCACTGTGGGGTTAGGGTTTTAACACATGAGTTTGGCGGGGTGGGGGGTAGGTACAAACATTTAGTCCATAACAGAATCTCCTCATTATAAAGATGATGTGAAAAGAAGAAGAAAAAGAAAGAAATGGGGGGAGGAAAGGAAGGAAGGAGGGAGGGAGGGAAAGAAAGGAAAAAAAAAAAAAGAAAGGAAGAGCCAAACAGGAATCTGTTGCAGTGCAGTTCTCGGAAAAAGAGACGGGGTGATTAAAGGATGGTTTCTGGTGGAAACTATGGCCAGTTTTTGCTCTGCTTTGCCCCTTAATTCTGCTAGGTTATAACATCAAATATTTTCAAAGTGATGAGAGCTAATGAGGTCAAAGAAGCACAGTTGCTCCTAGGAACCTTATTTGCTTAATGACTTGATGCCTTTGGCCTCTTCAGTATTTTATGTCTTCAAAGGCTTTAAACCCCAAACCTAAGAGAACATGGCACGCAATATGTAACTACATATTTTTATTCAGAAGGAAAATAATCGATGATTGTGGTGATAAACAGCCAGTTTAAGGAGGAACCAGACGCATTGGCTTCTATGATCTAGGTTAGGTTTCTTTCACAGTCACGAGTCTTTATGGGGTTATGTTAAGATTGGAAGCCCACTGTGTTTACAGGGGGGCCTTCAGGTGGACTCCCCATTCCTTAAGGGGGAATCCAAGGGACTGCCAGCCACAACTTTAGATCAGATGGCCCCAAAGGACTCTTTCAAGGAGTTTCGATGATGATTGATTAAGGTGGAGAACCTAGGCTCCTTTAGGACTTACAAATCTAAGTCCAGGAACTTTTTGTAGCAACTCACATGAGAGGATTTCATGACTCATTCCTGGTCCCCCTGTACTGTTCTGAGCTGACTCTGAACCTTTAAGTGAGAGGCAACCTAAATGCACTGGCTTACACCTTGAAATATCGGGAGACAGTGGTGGTAGGAATAACGGTCTCAGGGAGTCTAAATGCCCTGCAACAAAACCATAATAATTTAAAAAAACGGTAATGGATAACACATATTAACTGCTTTACTTCTCATGTCTACTTACTCATTATAATACTCGTTAGTCTATTATTTCCCCACTTTTACAAGTGAGAAAACAAAAATATTGTTAATTGCTCAATGTCTCATAGACATTGATAGAAAATGGAATTTTTTCTTTGTGACAATTGCAGACTGTTTACACTATTCAAGGTACAAAAAGAAGGCAATACTATTTAAATGTGTCTTATTCTTTTTTCAGTGCTTTTAGTTTATTTTTTATTGAGGTATAATTAACACATTATATTAGTTTCACATATACAACATAATGATTCGATATTTGCATATATTACAAAATGATCATCACAGTTAGTCTAGTTAAACATCCATTATCTCATTTTGTTTTTTTTCCCCACCATTCCCACCCACCCCAGCCATCCCCACCTCCCACCCTGGATCCACTGCAAGAGTAAATGGGTCTTATTCTTGCCGTGGTTACAATATTCAGCCATAGTTTTGGTTCTGGCAGATGCCCTTTGATTTTATTGTAGGTAATCAGAAACCCAAAGAGGCTCATTTGGTCAAAGTCGTACAATTTGTACATGGTAGAGCTGAGAGTAAAACTCAAGTCTTTTGGCAACTAATGCAAAGTCCTCCTATTAACTTTTTTTTTGGTAGTAGAATTCAGACACCTTCAGCATTGGCTTCCTGCAATTACACAGAAACCAGGGATCTACTACCATCTAGTGGGTCAACTGAGTAATTAATATTTTTTTAAGTTTCACATACTGCACAAATATTCTCTCCTCAGAGAATATGAAAGAATAAAGAACTATAGAAATTATTTAGTCTATTGCCAACATTTTATAGGTGGGAAAAAGGAGAGATTGAATGGAATCTCCAAAGTCATACAAGGTGGCAAAACTGGCATCTCTTCGCTTGCAGTTTGGGTTGTTTTTTTTTTTTCTGGTATTCCACCAATGGGAAAGGGAGTCCCTCTTAATTCACAGAATCAAAAATCAAAGTATTCTTCTAAAGTATTGTGATGATTTCAGTGCATATAATATCACTCAACTTAATATTTTGGCAGTCAGTTCTTAGTTACATTAATGGAAGGGAAAACAGGTGTGTGTGGTATGGGCGTGTATCTGCACCTTCAATTCTGTGTGGTTTATGGCTGTGTCTATCCCTCTGTCCATAGCTATAATCTCTGTTTACAGGCTAACACTAAAATAAATGTCCTTTCCTTGGGCATTTGATAACTTATGATAACCTAGAATTACACCGAATAGCATTAGACTTCTGATCAGTATTTTTTAAGAAGTTAGTAAGATTTAAAAAGGTTCATAGAGTATATACTGTGCATTATAAAAATAAATCTTAAGCCAGTATAATCGTGGCAGTAGAAAAATGTTTAACAACTTTTAAAGATGTTTATTTCAAAAAACAAATTTTTATTTCTTTTAATAAATGTATTTTGCATATCAGGAAACATACAAGATGTACCACAATAAACTTAGAAATATTGAGACTTGGTTTGTGGAATCTGTGAATGAAATGGAAAATAACTTAAAACAGTGGAGCCTCCTGTCTTTGTCACATTTTCTACTTTGTTTCTTCAGTCCTTTTGCCTGAAACAACATACAGATTATCTGGGAAATAAGAACCATGCGTTTGAAAGAACCGCTGCCCTGGCTGCTGTTGCTCAGTGGGGTGAGCACTGGCCTGCAAACTGGAAGGCCGCTTGTTCAGTTCCCAGTCAGAGCACACACCTGGGTTGGGGCCCGGTTCGGGTGGGGGGCATTGGAGAGGCAGCTGACCGTGTGTTTCTTTCCAGCTGACCTGGATGTTTCTTGTTTCTAAGAACTGGTATTCTTTTGGAAAAAAAACAGCAGGGGAGCTGGGACAGAGAGACACACCTAGGCTTCCCTCAGGAAAAGGCAGTTCTTGTCCTTTTTTGGATGATCTCGGCCGTATGGGGGATTTGGGAGATGTTCTTGATTTTCACCTGTGTTCTGCACTTTCTGGATACACTTTTCTCAGCTATTCTCATAGGTGGAAGTCACTATCAAGTGTTTTATCATTTCTTATCATCCTTAAATTTTCAGGATACTGGACGCATTGAATAATTCCACTGTATTTTCAGCATTTTTACAATAATACCTAAAAAAAGAAAAGAAAACTTGAAAACACTTGGACCCAAACAAAAATATATAAAATGAGCTGAGCTTGGCTATTAGAATATATAATATGTAGAAAATGTCTTTCTGATGAAAGCTCAAAAAATTTCTTTTGTCATCCTTTTGGGCTTCATTTTGAGACCCTGCCCTTCCTTAATTAACCACCATGCCCAAGGGGCAGAGGTTGTGGAAGCTGAGTGCAGGGACTCCAGGACAGACTGTCCCGCTGGAGTCCCAGCCCCACCACATTCCCTAATGGGTCGCCTGGAGCCTGTCACTTAATCTCCTTGTGCGTCAGTTTTCTGATTTATAAAATTGGCATAATTACTGTAGCTATTTCATAGAGGTTTACTTTGTGTGTGTGTGTGTGTGAATATGAGATAGTTCAGTTAAAGTATTTTGAACAATGCTTGACACATAGTAAGCAATAATTTTCAGCCATTAAAATATCTACTTTTGATGGGTTTTGGTTAGAGAGCTTGAAGTAATCCAAGTCTAGCCTTAGCTCAGAGGCACTGTGAATCAGATAATATGTTCCTTCAATCTCCGTTCTATCCACTTAGGGCCAATTCTGTCTTGCAGGGAGCGGCGTTTCCTCTGAATGTGTTGACTCTGGCTATACTCTGTCCTGTGTGGGGGCTATGAAAATTAATCTGAAGTTGGAGGTCATTATCTTTTTTCTGTCTCAATTATTGTCAGAAGTGGTCAGCCTCACAAGAGTCAATGACGATGTAGGATCCTCTTCAATAGTGCCTGGACAAGTTGTGGCCTTGTCCTGGTCTTACTGGTCCCTGGGCAGGAGATGACAGGCACAACCAGTCTGAGAGTGACTTCTTTATGACAGGCTGGCCCTCTGTCAAAGAGACATGGGCATGGGATCCCGGAAGATTCTCCATGGAGAACTCCATGGAGTATCACATTATAACCTCTTCATCTCTCTCAACCATTGTCACAGACCATGGGAGGGGTCTGGAGAAAAGCTGTGGACAGAGTGGACCCGGACTACACAAGGATAATGTCCTGGCATAGCACTTTGAGATAATAAGAAATTATTTCCATATCTGAATTAAAATATTTTTTTCTTGTTGGATCTCAAGTGCAGAAATTTAGTTAATGATGCTAATCATTCTCCAGTAAAAGCATGTCACTATCTTTGGTTTAGGTAGGATTTGGCTCTTCTTTAATTTATTTATTTCCCTCTCTTTATAAGTAACCATTCTATGTGCTTTCTATGTTATACTTTCATTGTATCTGTTCTTGTGAAATATATAATTTTGATTTGCACGTATGTATTTTTAATTTATGTAGGTAGTAGTATGCAAAAATATCATTGTAGTTCTTGTATATACATCTGGCATTTTTAATGTCTATAATATTCCATGGTGTGCACCCTTCACATTCTACCTGTTCATCTTTCTAGTCCGGGGCTAGATCTCCAGATTTTGTTTGATGATCTACCTCCACAAAGAGCACCACAAAAGTATCCTCATACTGTTCTCTTGTGGACCCATGTAAGGGTCTATCTATCTATCTATCTTCAGGTGCAGAATGTGGGGTCAGAGTTTATGCATATGAGTCTGTCCAGAAGGTATCCAGCCATATAATATGAAAAATAGAAACACTTATTGAAGAAGATACAAGGAACATTGTACATAAGACAATGACACCTCAGTGCCCTTCAAACTAGGCATCATGGAGCCTCACACACTTCTCCCAATCACCATCAGCTGCCCCATCATATTTTCCTGGATCTCATTGATGGTCTGAAATCTCTTCCCTTGGAAAGATGATCTTAGTTTTGGGAAAGATGATCTTAGTTCTTGGCACTAAATCTGGGGTATGGGGGGCTGAGTCACCTGGGTGATCTGATGTTTTGCCAAAAAACTTTGCACAAGACATAATACACGAGGGGGTGCATTGTTTCGATGAAGCTGTCCATCACCAGTTGCCTATAGCTGTGGCCTTCTGAATTATCTGAATAGTTTCCACTGAGAAATGTTCAAGTTTAATGCAAAATTTGACACAGATTTCTTGCTCGTCAATCTTGGTCATTTTGAATGTAACAGCCACACAGTACACATGCTCACTCAATGGCGTCTACCACCCCCNGATGATCTTAGTTTTGGGAAAGATGATCTTAGTTCTTGGCACTAAATCTGGGGTATAGGGGGGCTGAGTCACCTGGGTGATTTGATGTTTTGCCAAAAAACTTTGCACAAGACATAATACACGAGTGGGTGCATTGTTTCGATGAAGCTGTCCATCACCAGTTGCCCATAGCTGTGGCCTTCTGAATTATCTGAATAGTTTCCACTGAGAAATGTTCAAGTTTAATGCAAAATTTGACACAGATTTCTTGCTCGTCAATCTTGGTCATTTTGAATGTAACAGCCACACAGTACACATGCTCACTCAATGGCGTCTACCACCCCCACTGACTAGTACAGTGAAGTTGTCATTGTTCACATGTGCACATTCCAGTCCACTCTTCTTGGCTGCCAGGTTACATGTCATGCAAATCATCTCATTAGATTAACAATGGCTGGACTTTTATTGGACAGACCTCATGTATGTAATTGACAAAGAACCTCTAGATTCCCCCTGAACATGTACGGAGACTGCACTCCAACAGCAGTGCTCGGAGTTCCTTTAGTCCCAAGCCTCCACCAATCCTTGGAATTACTCAGCTTTCCCAGTTTATTCAGTCCCACAGAGGTAAAGTGATATCACATTATTGTTTTAATTAGTATTTCTACAATAACTAATGAGTTCAATGATCTTTTTAAATATGTGTAAACCTTTGGGTTTCCTTACCTACAAATGGCATTTTTAAAATCAATAGGCTTTATTTTTAAGGCAATTTTAGATTTAGAAGAAAAATGGAGCCAATGGTATGAAGAGTTCCCACATTCCCTCCTTCTACCCCTGCACAGAATTTCCTCTATCAACATCTTACGTTAATATGACACATTTGTTACCATTAGTGAACTGTAGTTTATTCATATTTTTTAAAGTTTTTTACTTAATATACTTGGTTAGGATCCTGCACGGGCACACGCTGCAGTTATGCTTAATGTGTACTTAGGCTCCTCTAGGCTGTGACGGCTTCTCAGACTTTTCCTGTTTTGGATGACCTTGAGTTTAAGGAGTATTGGTCCACATATTTGTAGAATGTTCTTCTTATGATATTGGGCTGATGTTTTATCATCAATAAATTGAGTTCATGGATTTTTAGGAGAAAGACCACAGAAGTAAAGTTTCATTTTAATTTCATCGTTTCAAGTGTGCATGACTCTCTACATGATTTGTTGACTTTGATCGCCTGGTTGAATCTGTCTATTTGAGGTGTCTCCACTGTAAAGTTTCTTTTCTTCCTCCTTTCCTATACTGCACTCTTGGGAAGGAAGTCACTATGCAAAAACTTAATAAAACAAGTAGGGGGTTACTCTTCCCACCCCACTTTTTAGGCGAAAATATCTACATGAATCATTTATAATACTCTTTTAGGGGAGTTTTGTCTCTTATCTCTAATTTATTTATTTTTAAAAGATTGTATTTATTTACCATTAGAGAGGGGAAGGGAGAGAGAAAGGGAGGGAGAGAAATGTCAATGTGTGGGAGATACATCAATTGGCTGCCTCTCATACGCCCCCAACTGGGGACCTGGCCTCCACCCAGGCATGTAGTTTGCAGGCCAGTGCTCAGTCCAATGAGCCACACCAGTCAGGGCTTGTCTCTCATTTATTAATTTATGTTCCCATTTATATATTAATATGGACTCATTTATGAACACTTACTTTATAGTTTGTGTTATAATCCAGTACCTTTATATCTATTTTGTTCCCACTTTGACCACTAGAAACACCTTATGTTGGCCCTTGTGTCCCTTTGACCTACCCCTCTCTCTGTGCTTTTTTTCTTCTTTTGAGTACTTCCATTCTTTCTTGCGCTCCCTGATTCTCTAGGCTCATTTTGAATATTTTCTTCTCTAGTCCTGGAATAGCCATTTTTCCAAGGACCCCTAACTCCTTTTACTGGAGAATGATGTTAGAAACCAAGATCTGGGGCACAGGTGTGTTCATTCCTCCTGGGTCATCGTTTCCTTTAGGCCCTGTCAGACAACAAAGCAACAGGATATGTGTGTATACTAACCCCTGTATGTACACACATCTACAACTGTTTTATCTGAGGTCATCTGTAGATAAGTTACATATGAGTCTGTTCAGAGGTCTTCAACTCTAATCCATTACCATATGGGTCATTTTGGTCTTCTTCACTTATTTGTAAATTTGCATTCGGACAATCAGAAACCTGGCTCCTGCTATCTTCTATTTACTTATTTAATTATTTAATTCAGTATATATACAGAAATTGAATAACTATATATATTGCTGTATATATATATACACACATACACAGATACACACACATATATATACATACATACATACAGATATTTATATATAATCCCCACAGGAAACAACTTTATCAACTGCAGCATAGTGCTTAACTTCAACTCCTTGTGCCTTTATTCTTATCGACTTCCTTTATTTCTAAAGTTATGTAGGTCAACACCTTTCCCTCCAATCCCTTTGATGAAGTCGTTTCATACAGTTTTCATATAGATTCTCTTGTCATGCTCTGCCTTCTTCTCTGGACTTAATATTTGTGCGAGTTCTGACAAATGTGTAATGCCATTTATGCACTATTATAATATCATACAGAATAGTTTCACCACCCCCCAAATTTTCTGTGATTCAGCCATTCATTTGATTTGATATATTTTTCACTTCTATTTGTAGATTTTGTTATATTTTCTATATGTTAATGGTTTGGTTTTAGGATTATATACATGTATGTGTACATATACATATATTTTACATTATTTTTATTGTATTTTCCCATTACTATTTATCCTCTACACCCTCTTCTGTCTCCACACTGTTGTCTGTGCCCATGAGTTCTTTCTCTCACTTTTCCTTTTTCTTTTGTGCTCAATCCTTCTATCCCTCATCCTGAACTTTGTAGATTTTGTTATATTTTCTATATTGTAATGCCTTGTTACTTTTAGAATTGCAAATATATTTTTAATCTGCATGTATCTGTGAACTTTACCCATGGTATTCTTTGTTAAACAGACTGCCTAACCTTGATGAAATAAAATTCATCAATATTTTCCTATAGTTTGATCTTTTGAATTTTTTAAAACAAAGTGCTCCTCATGTTCTGAATACACTTATCTACATCTTCCTATTAATTCTAAAAATTATCTTTCTCTTTAATGCTTTTCACTTATTTTTAGTCTACTTTTGCATGTGCTTTTTTAAAAATATATTTTATTTATTTATCTTTAGAGGGGAAGGAAAGGAGAGAGGAAGAGAAACATCAGTGTATGGTTGCTTCTCCTGCATCCCCTGCTGGGAACTGGCCCCTGCCGGGAACTGGCCTGCAACGCAGGCATGTGCCCTGACTGGGAATCGAACTGCAATCGTCTGGTTCGCAGGCCCGCGCTCAATCCACTGAGCTACGCCAGCCAGGGCGCATGTGCTTTTTGATAAAGTTCAAATTTAATTTTTTCTATATCTGGTAAAAAATTCTACACCATCTACAAAATAATCCAACCTTTTCAGTTGAGTTCTGGCGCCATTATTATACTGTTTTAAGTTCCCATATATACTTAGATTTCTATTATATCCTGTTTAACTGTTTTTATATTATTCTATTGCTTTTTATTTGTATGTCTTTGTGTTATGTCTATATAATAGCTGCTTATATACATTTCTACATATTACTTTTGTTGTAGAATTTTATATTCCTACATACATACATTTTGAAATAAGGATTTTGAGTGACTAATAAAAATTCACCTGGAATTTTCATGGGGGATTGCATTTAATAAATAGATAAATTTGAAGAGGATTGATATTTTTATAATAGTGAGTCATGCAGTCCAAGAGCATAAACTATCTTTCACTATTCAGGTTGTATTTTATGATTTTATTAGAGATTTAAACTTTTCTGAATGCATGAGCAATTTTAGAAGCTTTCTTTCTTCTTTCTCTCCTCAAGGTTGAATCCATTACAATTCAACCTCTCTCTCCACTGTACTCCCAAGTTCCAGACACCCTTCAGGGGGCTCTCCAGCCTTCAGACTCTCCACGAATTTTCGTAATCATTGTTACTATGATTGTTAGTTCCTCAAATGATTTTACTTTTCTTCCACGTGTATGGTTTTCTAGGCTTGATTGTGGAGGAGGGAGTGCTAGCTGCTGGCTTTAAGTCACCATTCTGGTAAACCTGGGTTGTTCTTAAACCTGTTTGGATGAGGCTGTGTATTGTTCTGGTGCGGGGGTGAGTGGGGAGAAGTCACGTACTTGATCTATTTCAGTAGCTGTGAAACACAGACCTGAAATGCGACTGCAGGCCCAGGTGTAAGAGTACAAATGGAGCCCACGGAGCACACACCTAAATATTAAAAAAATTTGAAATCGAGCTGACAAGATTTAAATAAATAAAATATGCTCTCGCCTCCTAACTTGGCACATACACCTTCATAACATCCTGCAAATCCAGGTTTACATTTTAAATCCTTAGATTCTTCTGAATTCTGTAACAGAGCTTGGCAGAATGCACAAAGCCAGTCTGCAACCGTGGCCTTTCTCTGTTGCCTTCCCAGTTGCAACTCCGTCCAACTAAGATGATCTCATACATATGCACGTGCAGACCTTGGCCCACATGTGTAAACCCTATTCTTGTCCTCTACAGAAACTGCCTGTTGGCCCAGGGACGGTGTGGTCTACGCAGAGAGGAGGCCTGTGCAGGTGCTGGAAGTCTGCATGAAATCCGGGCATCCTGGGTACTGGAATGAGGTCTAGAAGGAGGAAGAGAGTGGATTCTTAGGTGGGCACTCCCTCCCTTTGGCCCCATGGATGCCTAGCCCAATGGGGAGAGTCCTGGCTGGAAAAGGCTAGAACAGGGCACCCTAAAGTATGGTGTCCTAAAGTATTCCTGGATCTAAATACATTACTGATCAAGTCCTACTGTGTCCTTTAAGCTTTGGAGAAAAATAGAATTCCTTTCATTGAAATTTTGAAGTATAGTTGTTGCCTAACATGGTACAAGGGGGAGCTTTCTCTTTTTGGAATAAATGAACTGTGAATTAGGCAAAGAGAAGCAGCTCCTACTAACTCCCATTCTTTCTGTTCTGCCTGCTGTAAAGGCACATCTAAATCACAAGCTCCCTCTTTCTCAGCCAGGCTACTGAACATGTAGTGACTTCAAACAGGCTGGAGAGTGTGGATGGTGACTGGGGAAAGCAGGCCACCTTTTAATGAAACCTCAGTGACTGTGGACAGCATGGTTTTTTTTTAAACATTGCATTATGATTGGGTGTAAAATCAAATAATGTGCTTACTCGATTATCTATGCATGGTAAAAAGAGCCTGATTCTAAAACATCCAAATCACTAATGTCCTGAGCATTTTATTCAATGAGCAGGATCAGTCTTTTATTAAGAAGGAGAGGTGAACAAGATATAAACCTTGTTCCCATTTTGTAAAGACTGTGTTGTGGATTGGCCACTGCTCACATCAATCTCTGATTAGACGGGCTGGCAGCACCATTTTTTAGGTAACACAGCGGGAAAGTTTCAGTTCTCCTAAGTGTGCAAGACAGAGAGATGGTGGAGTCTAAATGGTCATTTATTGCCCTTCCTGTGCCTAAAATCCTTGTGACCAGAGGAATGATGGAAGCAATGGCGTCCTTGCCCTTGGAGCACCAAGGAAGGTACGGTGGACCAAGGTCTCCCCAGTTGGTGTAGCCTGATAGCCTGAATTTCTGGATAGAAGGTCAGTCCTTTGTCCTATATGTCCTACACAGTCAAACCTTGGTTATCGAACATCTTGGTTCTCATACAGTTCAGCTCTCAACCAAGTTGTTCATGAAAAAAAAGTCTGGGTTGTCTAACAACTTTGGGTATCAATTCTCTACCCAGCAACAAAATTGTGTATCTTTCAGGAGACAAACAAAGGAGAATCAGTTTTCGAAAAATCTCTGCTCCAACAGTTTCTGGAACAAATGAAGCTGGAGAGCTGAGGCCTTAGGTGTTCCGCCCTCCAGTTTGAGCAGAGGAGTGGAGGCAGTGACCAGGCATGCAGACCGTCTCACAGACAGGACTGCCTCTTCTGTTCAGTTAAGTATTTAAACCTCAGGACACTCCAGCTCCATGGTTGTTTTTCAGGAATGGCTAAGACATGGAAGAAAGATCTGGAAGATCTATTTTTAGGAATAATAATCTTTCCTAAATTTATGGCAATAATAGTGCTTTCTTAAAATTAACATAATTTTAAGTGTTTTTAATTTTTTTTATTTTAGAGAGAGGGGAAGGGAGGGGGAGAGAGAGGGGAGAAACATCTATGTGAGAAAGAAACATTGATTGGTTGCCTTCCGTGCATGGCCCGACTGGGGATTGAACTTGCAGCCCAGGCATGTGCCCTAGTCAAACCTGCGATACTTCAGTTTGCGGGATGAAGCCCAAACAACTGAGTCACACTGACTGGGACCCTTATAATTTTTAACATGTCAGAAAAGTTTCCTCAATGTTTACATTCTGTAACTGTGGAAATGTTTAGAACAGTGATTTTAGAATATAGCTTTTAATTATTTATTTAAAATAATACAAATGACTATATAATTACAGCTGATAGCAGTACTGATTTTGTTTGAATTAAAATTAATCACAGTTTTCATCGTTGCATTCTTTTGAGTTAATAATTGATAATTCTGCATAATCACTGTAATTTCCTGTTTTTTGCATAGAAACAATATATTAGAAATTAGAATGTGTGAGCATAATTGTTGGTTGAGTATATTAGATGTCATATTTGGGAACATATGAATGACAATCAGCCAGATACAGGATAACCTGGAATTGAAACACTTATTGTAGATTCACATTTATTCTTTTCCCTCTGTCTTAAGTTTGTAGCACTTTGGCTTTATTTTGACTTTACACTAGTTTCTTATCTTCACCTGATCAATTTTATAATATCGAGTTACTCTATGAACTACTTACCAGATTACTGATATTTCTAAGAGAAAGCAATTTCTAGAAAGGTTGGTGACTTTGTTTCTGCTTGGTGAGTCTACATTTGACTTATAGTTCTACTTGCATAATTTCACCAGCCTTAGGCGAGCTTTGTCACATTTTGCATGGCCACTGCCAGTGACAAATATGTTGACCTAAGAAATTTCTAAATGAGGACAAGTGATCTTTTACCTCACGCTACCTCGCGGCACCCCTCCTACTTCTCCAAGGCTGCTTCCAGCTACTTCAGCTACTTCGTTTCCTAATGGCTTGACGATGTCCAGGTGGACAACACCCCCCACCCCGTCAATCTTGTTCATGGTCATCATCTGCCTTTATTGTTCCGAGTCCCCTTCTCATTGGTCAGAGCTAACGCCATGCCAATTGTTGAGTATTTTGAATCTCGCGCCTGTGAAGGGCCTTTGCCTCATTCCTTTCCTAACAAGATTGGCTTTTAAGAAAGTACCTCTGGTCTAACTTATTTACATATTTTTATGGATTGGGGTCACTGTCAGATTTTCAAGGGCACTGACTTGGAGAATGGTTGAAAGAATTTTGTCCCAGGCAGGGGCGACTTGGAGGAACGGGTGAGATCCCCAGGGGTTGGCTGGCCTCCCCCAGGCAGAGGCCACGCCCACGCGCTGTATTCCGGTCTCCTGGAGAGCCTACCAGCCTGAAATATTTTCCCCATCCATGTGTTTCTAAGATTTGAGTTACACATTGAGTCCTTTGCCTTCTACTTTCAGCTGATACATTTTTGTAAGTCAACAGTTATTTACCGTGAAAGAGAAACCAAATTAAAATGGCTTGAAGTATTAGCCCCATTGGAAGACCGGGTAAACATATCAAACATAGTAGTAAAAACACAAATACTCTGTTGGCAGAACACTGGAAACCTTGAGAAGAGTGTGTGTGAAAAGGGGGATGAAGTAAAAGGCAGGGAAGTCCAGAGCTGGTTGTGGACGGCCTTTGAGGACACACTCTGTCTGCTCCCTATTGGCTCAGGTAGGTGGTTTAGAGGCTGTGCACAGGTGACACCAGGACTTACTTTAATTATTAGTATTTGATGTCTCATCTTCCCACCTTGAAGTAAAGTAAGCAAAGAATATAATACCGAACCGTTGATGGTGACTTTTCAGCTAGAGGCTGATGAATGACGTATCATTCTTGTGGTCCCCTGGATTTCCGTTCCCAGATGGGATTTCAGGAAAGCCGGCTTGGCTGGGGAGACGCAGGAAGCGAAATGACAGACGGTGGTGCTCCTTCCTTGGGCCAAAGCCTGACAAAGTAACCTCCTCAGGGATCTGACTTTAACAGCAGAAAGCAACGGTTCTCCTTAAAGAGCCTGTGCTGATACTCAAATTTTGAAACTTCCCACTGAGTTTCCTTCTCATCTTTACCCGAGGTTTCTCATCTTTCTGCTTTGCATCATTTACTCCTTAATTTACTGGTACCCGCCTGCCTTTCCCACCAGAGAGGAGCTCCTCTGAGGATAGGGACTGTGCTTTGTGAATGCTGACTAGATCTCAGTCAATATTTACTCAAAAGATAATGTAGTTTGTAAAACTTAGCCTAGCTAGATAGGAGTTGCTTGTGGAAATAGGATAAGGGGAAATATTGATGTAAGAGAATTATTTTTTTAACCTGATAATTAAGGTTGATAGTAAAATACCTTTCAGAATTGCTGTGTACAAGTGGGGGTCCCCCGCAAAGGAATTATCTGTTGGAGGGTGGGCCCCTTGTAGTACAGGCTTCCCCGGCTAGGCGATGTTCTAGGACCCCATCTGTAGCAATGTACCAGCTGGGATTGTCATGAGAGGCTGTGTACTACTTCAGGGAAACTTTCTGGAATGCTCTCTCAACAGGCTTGCCGTTTCATGGTGGGTGATTTACAAGCACACCTGCCCACACTGTGCTGAGTCTTCAGCAGTTTTTGACCAAAAACAGCATGGCCCCCATGCCCCAACCTCCCTATTCACCGGATCTGCCCCAAGTGAATTTGTTTGTTTGTTCGTTTGTTTCCCCAGATGAAAAAAGTGAAAACGTTTTGCCAACATGGAAAGGTGAAACAGAAGGCAGAAGCACTAAAATGCATCAAAGTTGGCAAACTCAAAAGCCGTTCTGAGCAGTGGAAAAAAAATCTCAACAGGATTGCATCAGGTGGAGAGTACTTTGAAGGTGACTGATGTTTGAACATGTAAGAATAAATACACAAGTTTCTATAAATAAATTCCAGGGGGGGGTGGGTCCCCCCTTGTATATTCAGCTGCCAATTTCTGAGTCAGTAGGGTGTGTATGGAGGTTAAAAGTGTATAGAACCTGGAGTCAAACTATCTGGATTTAAAAATCCCAACAGTGCAACCTAGTTTTCGACCTTGGTGGCGTAATTTAAGCCCACTGTGCCTCGACTTCCACAGCTATAAAATGTGGATAGTAGTATCTACCTCATAGAAGTCAATGTCGCTAACATATAGATGGTGGTCTTAAAACATCCCCAAATTATTCGATGCTCCATTCATCAAAATATGCAGATTATTTCCTCTCCTCTTGAGCCTGCACTGGGTCTTCACACTGCCTGTTGAATAGACTGTGGTGAAAAGGCTTCTGCCAGACTTCCACGGGCAGATGAAAAAGGACGACTTCTGCCCTTACAACAGCCCCCCCTTGGGGAGTGTGTCCTGACATCCCCAGTGGGTGCTTGAAACCAGCAAGAATACCAAACTCGGTACATGTACAGTTTTTTTTCCTATGTGTACATACACACCTACGGTAAAGTTTAATGTACAAACTAGGCAATTTCATCGATAGAAGATTTGTTTTTACCGTAGATCTTAGCAACCTCAGCATATTTTTTTCTTTCCTTATTAAGCTGAGAACTTCTACCTTTTCACTTAAAGAAAGTACTTTATTGGCTTCTCTTTGGCATATCTGAATTGTCAGCATCTCTATTCTTGAACTTTGGGGCATTATTAAGTAAAATCAAGGTTATTGAACGCAAGCACGGTGATACCGGGACAGTAGATCTGACAACTCGATGGCCAGTAGGTGACTGTTTCACCGTGGAGTGCAGATGGGGTGGCCGTTCTGGACGGAGGAATGGCTGACATCCAGGAGGGGAGGCAGTGGGATGGTGGGAGGTTTCATCACACTACTCAGAATGGTGCACAACAAAACTTGTCAATTTTTTTATTTCTAAAAATTCCAGGTAATATCTTCAGAGCACAGGTAACTGAAACCAGGGAAAAGAAACAGATGGTTGGCTTTCCGGAGGGAGGACTTCTGTGTATCTTGGCAAACCATCCGAAGGCCTTCAGCCACCGTGTGAAACGTCTGGCTGTGCTGAGGCTGCTGTGTGGGGGCCACCTGCATAGACCAGCCGGAGAGGGGTGTCCAAGGAGGCCCAGGGATTAGGCCCTAGCAGTGCTATTCCTCCGAGGCCAGGTGTGCTTATATGAATGAAAAAGCTCTCGGCCCTGGCTGGCGTAGCTCAGCAGATTGAGAGCAGGCTGCGAACCAAAGGGTTGCTGGTTCAATTCCCAGTCAGGGCACATGCCTGGGTTGCAGGCCAGTTCCCAGCAGGGGACTCACGAGAGGCAACCACACATTGAGGTTTTTCTAACTCTTTCTCCTTCCCTTTCCTTCTTTCTAAAAATAAATAAATACAATCTTTAAAAAAGATTTATTAAAAAAAAAGAAAAAGAAAAACCTTTCAAGATGGTCTGGGCTCTAGCTGCTGCCTGACAGGCATGTGTGAGAAACCCTGATGCCAGGTGCCCCCCAGATTTAGGAGCAAATTTATTTTAAGCTGCTTTACTTGGAGCTCCTAAGCAGTAAATAAGCGCGTTTGTTATTGTTAGATCAGTCTTTGCTGTTAGTTTGCTGGTACCTCATTAATGCACGTGAATTAGGGGAATTTGGACCGAGTTATCTGCCTTGTGTAATTGTGACGAAGATTAGATGAGCTGATGTAAGAAAGTCCTTTGAAAAGTGAGAATCATAGGGGAAAAGGGAGGGACTCACATGAATAAGTATAAAGGACACATGGACAATAATTAAGGTGGGGGCAGAGATGGGAGGGAGGTGGGGAGCACTGGGGTGGGCAGGGCTGGGCATATAAGACAGAAAACTGTACTTGAGCAAGAGTTAAATAAATAAAAAAAAGAAAAGTAATAAATAGTGTATTTCACTTTTCTCTTTTCTTTACATTTTTCTTTCCTGAGCTTAGCAGGAGTTTAATATTGAGAACGTATATGTAATCCATCTCTGATGTTATCTTTATAAGGTAAAATGGGTTGAATGTTTTCTCACATTTATTAACATTCTTAGAATCTAAGGGAACAATTTACATTGAATAATTTTATCGTTGTGTTCAAAGTTGCCAGAATGACAGTTATTAAAATCCCTGAGAACAAAAATGGAAAATTCTGTATCTTGCTAATTGGGCTTCAAGCTTTCCATACTGCTCTAAACAGAGTTCGAAGTAAGCGTGTTCTAGGCGGTGATTATGTAGTGTCCTCTATGAAGATGTGGTTTCAGGATAGATTTCTGCACAGCCACCTGCATCGAGACCTGCTGTCCACAAGGTGGAGGCAAAGACTTTTATTGGAAACCAGCATGCCTTCCCCGAGGCTTTTCTTGGGGCCGCACACAGCTGATGCAAAGATCCCTGTTTCTGATCCATGCTCCCTGAAGAGTGAGGACACAGACACGCAGTTCATCTTTAGAAAATTTCTTACTGGGGTAAACACAGTATAGGAATCCCAAACCCCTGACTTAGGGATGGGTAAGTAGGTGCTATCATTACTGTTATGGGTAGGTAAGTAGGTTCTATCAAAGTAGAACTTGTCAAAAAGCTTAAGTTAAGGAAAGTAGGAACCTCACACTGGTGGGTGTGGTGGAAGGAAAAATGAGGTAGGTAATCTCTCAGTTTAATGAAGAAAAGAATATTTCAGGGCCTGGAAGAAATGGGAAGGATGAATTAGCCTCTGGGAAAGGCCATCTTTTGAGTTATTATCTATAACTGGGGTTTTCTTTGATAGGAGACAAAAATTTCATTCTATGATTGACACAATGCTCATAAGGCAACAGCAGACTGAGATAAAGTCGAGTTAGAACTTTACCCTTGGGCGATATAATCAGTCACTTGGCCAATAGGAGCTTCACTGGTTGATCTCAGATGCTTTTGTTTTTTTAATTTGGGTGTGGGGGCCAGGCTTCTAAAGCAATGAGTCACAGGCTTGGTTTCGCAGCAGTTTCTGATGAAGACTGATTGACTCTGAGCCTCAGAGACGGGCTCTGGGTGCTGCTCGGTTTTGTTTGGTTTCCCTTAAAAATTCTTCTAGATGATTCCAACATGACGCTAGGGTTGGGGATCACAGATGTAGAAGTTGTGAAACTTATGTGGCTGGGACAGGTGTACAAAGGGGCATAAAGAGACAACCTTCTAAGCCTTCTTGTTTATTTTTATTTATTTACCTCCAAATTGGGTAAACTCTCAAGTTGATTAAATTCTTGCTTAGTATATTGTTGTTGAATTAAATGACAAAATAGAAGTACTTTTCTCTTGTTATGTTTTTAAATTAAAATCTCCATACCCAGGAATTTTGCTTTTCAAGAATTTCCAGGGGAAGTGTTGATGAATCCACTAATCCTGTGTAGACCGTTGCAGGGAATGTTTCACAGGTGGTTGTTTAAAAACCACCTGCAGTGTGAGTTAGGAATCCAGAAAAATGCAGAATGTCAGCAGTGCCACCTGACAGACTTCAAACCTTGTAAAGGACAACGAAAATAACAGACGGTTTCTGTGATGCTTAGATTTTGTGTGTCCGCTTGGCTGGGCTACGGTGCCCATTGGTTTAGCCAAGGATCAGTCTAGACATTGCTTTAGCCAAGGATCAGTCTAGACTTTGCTCGGAAAAGATATTTCGTAGATGTGATTAACATCTATTACCAGCTGCCTTTAAGTAACGATCACTTTTGATGCTGTGCGTGGGCCTCACCCAATCAGAAGAAGGCCTTAAAAGCAGAAGCTGAGGGTTTGAAAAGAATTCTACTTTAAGACTGTAACACAGGTGCCCTGCATGGGTTTCCACACCATTGTAACTCCTTACTGACTTCAGACTTGCCAGCTCCTCAATTGGGTAAGCCGATTCCATCAATTTCTCTATTTCTTTGTCTCCTGTTATTTTTGTTTCCTTGGAGACCCCTGATGGATATGGTGCAAATGCCATTCTTAGAAACAAAGTAGAGCTTTGTTTGTTTTTATCCTAGTGAGGACCCAGGTGTTCGAAAAAAGGTGATATACAAGGTACAAAAATATGAGGGCTACTTATATAACTGACATTACCCCGTCAAATCGGCTGTGGTTGAGAAGAGAAGGAGATTCAGAAACACTTCTCTACTGCTGGGAAACACTTAGGAAGTAAGCCTAGATTTGAACAATATCTCCTCAGAAAGTCTCAGCTTCCTTTGAAATGAAACAAATGAAGGCATAATTATGCATATAAAGTCTAAAGTTAAAACTTCTCTGCCAAGATGATGGAATATTTGGGTCAGTGATTCTTAATAGGAAAAACTGGTAGAAGGTGTTCAGAGTTCCCTGTAAAATATATCTGGGGGAATCATGAAAATACTCCTTCAACTAATGATGTCATCTTTATTGAATACTTTGTGACAAAAAATCACCCACTTCTGCCTGCATAAAAATACTCGACTGAAATTGACTCGTTTTTAGTAGTAATTTACTAATTTGTCAATGTTATTTCTTAAATAAGAGCAGCAGAATTTCCCAAAAGTAATTTCTCGAGCAATTATTCAGGGTGATAGACAAAGGAAAGGGGTCACGGTTAAATTTAGGAAAGAGTAAATTGTATACAGTAAATCGTTACTCTTCAAGGGCTATGTATTGGGTTGGCCCGAAAGCTCATTGTGTTTTCTCCTGTACGATGGCTCTAGCAATGCTTAGTTGTCTTTGACTTCATTCGAGACAATTTTATTAGATTGTATTGTGACAGCTGTTGTATCTGCATGCAATTAAAAATAAAACTTAAAATTGGTGAATTTTTCTGTAGTCATTTGAATATTGAAGATGAAAGAAAATGTGAAACATTTTCAGTGTATTATGTTTTATGATTTCAGGAAAGGTAAAAATGCAACTGAAACGTAAAAAAATAGATTTGTGCAGTATATGCGGAAGGTGCTGTGACTTAGCACCTTCCGCAAAAAAAATTGAATTGTCAAAAGTGGTCTGTGAAGCTTCTTGGTACTATTGACATATTGGCAGAGTCATCCTTTGCTGTGCAGCTGTCTGACAGAGTGGGGGGTGTTTAGCAGCACCCCTGGCCTCCACCCACTGGAAGCCAATAGTGGGAGATAGCAGACAGCCTCAAAAATATCCAAATCAATGAAGTTATTGGCGAAAATGAAAAATGTCTTTTGTGTTATGGAAAAACAGAACAGACTTTTTGGCCAACTCAATGCTATGTTTGTTTCCAAAGCCAATTTGATTAGGAAACACATTCAATAATTTCCATTAATCTTGCACAGAGGTTGGAAATGACAGCGAAGTCTCTGTGTTTCTTCACTAATGCTGTTACGTCGACTTGCTTTTATGGAGCCTCATTCTCCTCACGTTTTGTCAGTCATGTTTACGTCTCAGAGGTCATCTTGGAGCTTCAGCAAATAGTTTTGAAAGTAGAAAATAATTTTAAAAAATTTAAAATGCTGCGTAAATATAGTGTGTTGCTTTTGTTACTGTGTGCCATCTAATACACTTCTCTATTTGAAGTTAATTTTTTCCCATTTTGAAATCTCTGTGGGAGGTAGGTCTGTATCTTCTGCAGAAGCTGCTGGAAACAGGCATTTTATTTATCAGTTCCTGGCAGCTAAAGTGTTGGGTGCTTGACCTTGGTTTAGTTTATGAAATGCTCCCTACTGGGACTTAAAATGTTGAGGAGTGACCAGGGTGATTTGGTTAATGTGACTCCAGTTATATTTGCTATAGAGAATGTTTCATCTCTCCAGATAACTCCACAAATACTATTAGATGAACTCAAATTCCTTGAGGCAATTAACTATAAATATAGGTTTTTCTTGGCTTGCATGTTTTTCAGAGAGGTAGTGTTTATGAAAATAATGAGCTTTCTTTCAAAGCAAAATATGTTAAGTCAGAACACCTTCATTTTCTCTAGGCAAAGAAAGCACATAGAATATCATTTATAGTGTGTGTTACACACATATACATGGTTAATTAAATCAAGCAAAAATCAAGATGGTTTTAGAACTTTGACTCAATAAACTGCTCTGAAGAGTCTTTAGCAAAAATAAACTTGTTCAGACAAATTTTTTTTTGCAAGGAAGATACTACCTAATTAATGCCATATAGTTTATAGCTGGGAGCAAGAAATTCTCAGGAATTTTTTAGAAGTAAGCTATCTTAGGCTATTTATGGCCCAAGGCTGGCTAACTTTTCCTTAATAGTACCTAAGCCTGAGAGGTAATCAAGGAATGGAGCTTAGTGTGTTGGGAATTGTAAAGGGGATGCTGAAAGCTGTGGATCAGCTTTGGATGCTGATGGAGAGGCACAGCAGGGTTCTAGAAATAAGCAGGGGCTTGTGAGGTTGAGGCTGCCTACTGCAGTGTCTTTGTGCAAACTACAGGCACAGTGTTGTGAAGGTCAGCATTGTAATGTCATCCTCAGACATTTATGGTTTGCATTCTATTTCAATTTATTTTGATAGCAAATTGTTGTACTTATCATCGTACAAAGGTGTTGCGGCTGATAAAAACCGGGGAGTACCTAGTTTTCCCCCCAGGAGCGTGGCTCTGCCTGGGTTAGGTCTCAGGTGGCGTTTCCAGGATGGTTCCAGCTTTAGGTCTATGAGAACCATGGAAATACATGTTAGAAAAACAGAGCTATTGGGCAGCAATCATAATACTGCTTGACAGTCAAGTTATTTTTATGTTCAAAGATGAACCTGTGTGGCGTGACCCACCTAACCTAATGAAGTCAGAGTAAAACAATGTAGGAAAGTCCCAATATCTGCATATAAAGCCATCACATAGGTTAAGGTACATTATATGCCTTTTTCCTCAATAATGTGTGTAACTTCCTACTTTATGAGAGTGAATATTCACTGCCAGAGTGGGGGAGGAGACAAAACAGCAACACTGGCAAATAAGCCTGCCCCCCACCACTTCCGGTTGGGGGATTGAGATAATAGTTTAGTTTGGTAGTTGCATTTTAGTGGAACAGAATGGGAGTTGCTATCAAATCACCTATTTTGTAATGAGGCAAACGTGTCTTCCCCTTGATTTTTCCTTTTTCTAAGACAGTACAGAGTTGAATCAAAACTCTGTTTGCACAGTGAAAGAAGTTCCATCTTTCATTGTTCTCCATGAGTTTGGGCCTTGGAGTGTGGTTTCTCTCACACCGTAAGCACCTGGTGGTGCTGAGTGTGATTCTGGTATTTCAGGTATTTTCTTTCAACCTGTCTTTCTTTCAACTTTCTTTCAACTTTCTTTCAACCAGTGTGAGCCAACTTTTCTATCCTTGGCAACCCAGGAAATACTAATTGCTTCCAAAACTGTAGGAAATAAAAAGATAACTGCCTTTGTGGGACTTATTAAGAGACAGTAATTGTCTCTCCAATAGGCATGCAACTATGGCCACAGTCAATTCTGGAGCTTGAAGAAAAATCAACCAAAGGGACCAGTAACTGGGAGGATGACAACTCAGGTTTGTAATAAGACTTTAGTTAAGAATGAAACCATTGAAGGGAAGACGTGAATTATAGGTGTGCCTGAGAACGGGAACGCGTGGGACAAAGGCTTCAGCTTTTGTAAGCTGTTCGAATCTCTGAAGGGGAGTAGGGTTTCGTTGAAAAGAAATACCTAACCAGCCAGAGTTGGTTTAATAGCTCTAGGAACTAAGGAGAGTTTCCCCTTAGAATTGTGTGAGGCCATAGTGGTCACCGAAGTCAAATTCTCTCCTGAGAGCAGGCTGTGGAGGGAAAGCTTACCGTTGCAGAGTGCGATGGCTAAGCCTGATTCCACATGTGGAATGTATTTTTTAGCTTCTCGTCTTTGCAAGACAAGTGGCCTGGATAGATTTTTGTGTCCAGAAAATTTCATGTAACTTAATTTTCTAAAAGAACCTATTATGCATCTTTGTCAAATAGACACCTGGGCGTTAGCACCCACACCCCCACCCCTCCAAATAGTTTTAGTGACTGCTTCACACTGAACAGCTTGGGCCACTTCTGCCATTGGACGGCTGACTTGTTACAGTGAGAGAAATCACAGAGGCAGCAGTAGCAGGGAGAGCAACTTTGCTAGTATTACTGCTATTATTTTCTACACATTTTATACACATATTCTCAGTCATCACAACAATACTGAGAGGTAGCTATAATTTTCTTTTTACAAAGAAAAAACCCTTAAGCTTTAGGGAATTGAGATAACTCATTCAGGTTCACAAAGATAGTTAGAATGGGGATTCTAATCCATATTGGTTAATTCCAAAAATAAGTTTCCTTGACTAGCCCCACTGTACTTCCTCTCAGTGTTTTTTGTTTTATTTTTTACTGTTTTCAGATAATTTGCATAGTTGAGAGTTGAAAACCTGAATATGATGGAATGATTTAATTTCACTTGTCAATAGCTCTTGCATCTATCTCATTTTGCGGGAAGTTGTCAGTAAATCAGAAAAATGAAAATCTCACATCATTGAAAATCCCCAACTCAATTAAGATCTAAGGTAAACTGA
The DNA here is from genome assembly GCF_014824575.4 of Sturnira hondurensis. NCBI lineage: Eukaryota > Metazoa > Chordata > Mammalia > Chiroptera > Phyllostomidae > Sturnira > Sturnira hondurensis. Next base: position 1,610,443 of record NW_028087215.1, on the reverse strand, counting down.
AACCATTATTTTTATAAATTTGTAAATCTCAGAAGTAATAATAAAATGAATACAATTAAATCTAGGGAGAAATTTTTTTGTTGAAATATACAAAGTTGAGGTCATCTGCAGTTTAAAACATGGAATTTTGTCACATGCAATATCTGAAAGAGGCAAGTGATAATGTCTCAATAGTATTGCTTTAAGAATGCCTCTTTTCTCCCAAGAACACTACTGTGTTATCTTTAAGACTTGGTGAACTCTGTCTTTAACTCATTTTTTCTATCAATTGCATCAAAATCCCTGAAATGATCTTCATGCTGTCATTATCTTAGCTATGAGCTTATGATGGACATTGTCCAGACTGGGGACCCAGATTCTAGTCCTAAATGTGCTAGAAGTTGGTTGCATGTAGTAGCGTAAGCTCCTTAACTTTTCCAGATGCTTAATCCTCCCATCTGTAAAGTAAGTTTGAATGGCTAATAGTTAGAATAAACAATTTGAAAGGCTCCTTCCCATTCTGTGATTTTTAAAATACATTCCACAAAGCTGAGTTTTCTCGCTGCCTTTAAAACCAATACTTACCTAGGATAGTTCATATACATCAAGACTGCAGGGTACTTTTCATTTCAGCATCAATCTGAAAAATTTTAAAAAGTTATGTAATTATTCATGAAATATTTTATTTGCAGACTATTAGATTAGTGAAGGTAAACAATTTAAACCTTGATTAGAGAAAGGTTTTCTTGTTAAAATGCAGTTTTGTATCGAACTTTTATTGGCCAGCCTTCATATTTACTTAGTTTTACAAATCCCTGCCCTTGGACGGTTGAGAGTCTTCTATGAAAAATAGACAAGAAAAAAAGGGCTAATTACTGGGTGTGCACAGGGTGTTAGGGGGCTTGAGTGCCAGAGAAGTGTTCCAGAGTGATATCTAAATCAAATCCTGAATCTTGGTGACAGACAATCAGGTTACAGAGTGAATATGATGTAGTACAGGAGAGGGGTCTTCATGTGCAAAAGCCTTAAGGTAAGAGCAGGTGTAAAGTACTTAGGAAAACTGCAAGGAGTACAGGGGAACCGAAGCAGGAAGAATAAACTGTAAGGAGGTGGTGGGGGAAAATGGATAGAACTATACTTGAACAACAGTAAAAAAATACATTAAATTTAAAAAGCAAGAGTAGATTAGTCTCAACAGGAAAACAATGGTCCAAATTGTCTTGTTAAAGAAAATAGACTTCAATTTAGAAGCAATGTAGAGCAATTAGAGGAACGAATTAGCCATTTTGTGTTCGACAAATGTTATTTTGACATATGTACAGAGATGGGGTTGGGTGTGAGGCCTTGTGGGTGATTGGAGATGAGAGACCAATTGGGAGGTAGTAATCAGGCAAAAAAAGATTGCCTAAATATAAGTATTAATAATGCAGAAAACGTTTAGGGATTTATTGAGAGATTTTTTTCAAAATACAGGAGAGAAAGAAAAATGGGGAGACGGGAAGGGGATGAAAGAGGAGAAGGCAGTCAGCCTCCTCTTTGCCCTGTGTCTGCTTGACTGTTCCCATTTGTTTCTGTTTTCAAGATATTATTGATCAACTCCAGCAGGAAATAGTGGCTCTCTAAATATTTTGTAAAATCCTAGTTGATGCCCACTAGCACTCTGTTGAGACAGCTTAGTGGAAGCATGGTAATGAGATAACAGAAGCGTGCCTAGGGATGCCCTGTCTGAATAATTGTGGAGAGAGAAAAAATTGCAAGTCTAATTTTGCAATATTATGTTTTTCTGCAGTCAATGGACCCCAGTGGCATAATAAAGAGTGCGTTGGTGGAGCCAAAAGAAAATTAAAGTGATTGTTCTATTTTCTGATCATTCAAGGTCAGGGTGAGAGTAAGGCTAGGTTATTTCATAAAAAATGGAAATATGGTTCAAAAGGCCCTCTGCCACTCTCCGAGCGACTGTGCCAAGTATATTTAGAACGGCAGATGGAGGTGGATCCCAGGATAGAGATGACTCGGAGGGAGTGGGCTTTACTTTTAAGGCAAATAATTGTCAAATGTCGGACAGGCAGATTTAATGGTAAATTTTAATCCAAATGTTATAGGACAAGTGGAACAAATATTCATACTAAGCATTGAGAATTGTAAAGTGAGAGCTGTTCTATCAGATTTTTGCCAGAGCATGAAGTCAAAACAGAGGTGATCTCGCTTACCTAGCTATGAGGCCAATGGGGAAAGAAAATCAGAGAGGTTAATAGAAACCCGAGAGGGTCTCTTTCCAAGTGCTCTAAATAATCACTTGTGCCAGGTGTCTTAACAACCCCATTCATCTCACTCTCCTTTAGCAAATGCTGCCAGACTGCCTCCTTGGCAGCGCCACTGCTGTAAATTTACTGGTTATAAAGCCAGAAAACAAAGTTACAAACTTGTCTTACTGTTGTAGTTGAAAGTAGTTTTTAAATGGCAGTGTGTTACCATGAAATCTATGCTGAAAAGCGACTAAAAAACACGAAAAGCAAGACACTTGAAGGAAAGAAGCTTGCATTTTGTGCATAAAGCTGTTTGTGTTGTGTGATGTCATAAAAGGAAAGTGTGTATTTACTATTTTTTTGTTGTTGATATTTAGAGATGGAAGGAGGTGGGGGGAGAGAGAGAGAGAGAGACATCAGTTTGTTGTCCTACCTATTTCTGCATTCACTGGTTGATTGTGCATGTGCCCTGAGCAGGGTGGGGAACAACCCACAACCCTGGCATTAGAAGATCAGGATAATGTTCTAACCAACTGCGCTACCCGGCCAGGGCCAGGAAAGTGTGTATTTAGCCAGAGATAATGGGGACTGAGGGAGAGTTACAAAAGTGACATATTTGACAGAATGTAGATATACATTTAGATGTTTCCCCTTTTTTCATAATTAAATTAGACCCTCAAAGAAAATTCTGCTGATTTCATTTTTATGGGATAAGACAATCTAAATTTACCTGTTATATTACCAAAAGCAAACTGGTAGTAAAGGAAGGAACTGCTCAATTTAGTTGTTTAATGCTAAATGTTTTAATGTCAATATGATGAAAATGAGCTCTTTCTGGTTTTTTTATTAGAATTTTTTGGGTTTGAATTTTAATAAAAAGAAAAATATCTATTTCTTAGCAGAATCTAAAGAATGAGCACTTATTCTACTATACTCATTTCATAAGGAATTCTGACTCTATAAATTGTTACAAAGAATTCTAGCAATTAGATTTGTAACTAGGGGAAAAATGTAGAATTGGAAGAGAAACTAATCTCTCTCTAAGGGTACAAAGAAAAATGAACAAGATGTAAAATTTATCAATTTGTCAAACTGATTAAGACTTGTTAGGCACTATCTAACAAGTGCCTAACTAAAAAACAAAACAAAACCTCACTACAATATTAAGACAATTTGTAAGCATACCTAAATATTTTAAAAAATACTTTATACAGGTTAATTTTTAAAAAGTCACTCAAGTATAAAAAGGTTGCTAAGGGTAACAGAGAGTAGACTTTTTTTCTGGTTGATGGAGGAAGCCTGATTAGACTCAGCAGAAATTATGAGGGGATGTCATGGCTAAATGTTAAGAAACAATATTCTCATCAGTGGAGCTTTCTGGCAGTGAAATAGGCTACTTGTAGGAGAAAACAGTGTAGATGTTTAAGTGGAGGCTGAATGGTCTCTGAATGAAATCACTGACTAAAAAATTATACTAGATGATCTTTATAGTCTTTCTATGGTTACATTTTAAGACTTTTTAAAATTAGGTTCTTGGATACTTTCAATGCACTCTAATAGAACAGTGAATAATTACAACTGAGGGGAGCCTGCTTTCATGAAATGAAATGAGGCCGTATTGCTTTTATGTTTTACGAGATGGGTAAAAATTCACATGACTTCTTGGGGGGAACATTCTTTAACTTATAGTGGAAGTTTCTAATTGGCATTATATCATTAGCCCAAGTGGTATTTACTTTTACATTGTAGGTAAATTATGTGCAAAAAAAGGATTCAAAATGTATTATAAATGCTTGTTCTCAAACACACGAGAAACGATCGTAAACACTCAGAAAATCTCAGCCACCACCAGAGCAGGGGAACAATGCGACTTAATGTCATGAACTTCAGAAAGAGGTAGAGGAAGGAAGGAGACGTTTCGATAAGGTGTATAGTTGGTCTGAGCCCTGCATCTACATTGGAAATGGAATGGGTGAGATGACAGAATTGTAATTGTCACTAATATTTCCAAGTTAGTAGTAATAGTAAAATAAAGTGTTGCCCTAACCTTTGACCCTTCTCAACAATCGAATTGACTGCTAAAGAGTTACAAGTCAAATGGATGATATGAACAAATGAGTTGAATGTGCATGAAAAAGGCTAACAAACACCTTCCCATGGAAAAGGATAGAAACTGACTTGGTGGAGAAAGACCTTTCGTAAGAGATGCAACAAGATGTTAGAGAAAGCACAGATCAGGCCCACTGGTGACGGAGCCGCACAGCCTAGCCTGGGCCCTCCTTCCTCACACCTTCTGTCCACACAGAACACAAGCCTCACATTAGTTTTAGAGGCGAGAACTAATAAGCTCAGATGCAGTGAAAGGCATATACTAATTTACCTACTGTCAGAAACTAAAAAGTCTGGCTGGAACTTAACAAGGTAAACAAAATAAATGATCTGATAACTATGCAACTACATTTGAAGAAAGGGGAATACAGAGAAGGGGGTAGGAAAGGAGGGAGGCATCTAGGGGTTGGGCGGGGAATCATATTTAAAGAAAGATGAACCCAAGAAATAACAAATTAGAAGAAGTAGGGAAGGAAATTAGAAAATATGAGCTCAAATGTCTTTATCTTTCAGCATTGGAAACCAATGGAGAGTGTCTAGAAGAAAAACTTGTAATTCAAGTAACTCCAACACTTTAATATTAATATATTTTTTAATTTTTAGAAAATAACTGCTATGGCAAAGAAATGTGTGATGTTTAGTAATTAAGTTGCATCTCTTTTTCTGGTGTTACATTAAAACAAAATTAATTTTTATAATTAAGAGAAGGTGTGGTATAGTTCATTTTTTAAAAGTATCTCTATTTTGTCAATCTACATAATAATTATATGCATACACATATATGAGTAGATGAAATAAAAATTGCATACAGTAGTTAACTACACTGTTAGATGGACTAATATTTCTGTTTTTTTTCTTTCATTAAGAAAAGCTGTTATAGGTACAACCTACAACTTGAAAAACACTACACTATACTTTGTTGCCTATATTCACTTTTATTTAAAACTGTAAAATTTCCTAAGCTTTGCAACTACCTCAATTTGCTTTTAAATTAACATAACATAAAAGTCTTTTTTTCTCACTTTAATTGTAAAGACAACAAAGTTATTATAGCACCAGGAAAAGGCATAATAGTATTTCAATAACAAAAAGAAACAAGTGAGTCACAGTGCGTACGTCTTTACAAATACTGTGCATGATCAGTGGGTTAGCAAATCATCTTACCGCAGAATCACAGTAAAGGGGAGGTGAGTTTATGGAACAGCACTTGGAGGCAAAGTCTGAGCGCCTGTCAACCAGCTCTTCGAGTTCTGCGGCTGTGGCATCAGGCAACTGGGCTCTTAATCGCTCTGTCAGCCTGAAAGAGCATTTGGGGGGCAAGGTTTTACACAGTGTATTCTGCTGTATAAACGTTTCTAACGCATAAGAGATCCATTTCAGATCTGTTACAACAAAAAGTGAAAATAGAAACACTTGCCCCTCTAAGAAATGTGTATCTGGGGAACTGTTTTTAGTGACTCAATTTGAGGATGGACAGTGAAATCTACATGTCTTTTAAGATCATGAAAGAAAACGTACA